>NW_026068020.1:3003493-3223127 GCF_014885135.2 Alexandromys fortis
TTTCGAGACAGGGTTTCTCTGTGGCTTTGGAGCCTGTCCTGGAACTAGCTCTGTAGACCAGGCTGGTCTCGAACTCACAGAGATCCGCCTGCCTCTGCCTCCCGAGTGCTGGGATTAAAGGCCTGCGCCACCACCGCCCGGCTTGGCTGCCCTCGCTTTGTGGTAGCTGAAAGGAGGGCTTCAGTTGCAGCTGAGGCTGGATGCTTGGGGCTGCTGGGTGCCAAATGGCTCTCTGTCAGAAGGGCCTGCTTTGGTCTCCTCGTGCTCTGAGAGGGTAGACAGGTGAGGCCAGATCATCTGAAATTCTCCACCTGATGAGTTCTGGGACGAGACATTCACTTGGCTTTAGATGTACCCCAGAACTCCAGGGATAGATAAAGCAGCCCAACATACTGCTGCTATGCTCTTATTCCCAAAGAGGTTTTTTTCATGAGCAGGTACTGCTTCTCATGGGTCTGTGTTTTGGAGTTTGTATCCTGCTGGCTCCCTGATGGGTTTCACGAGACCAACCTTCCAGTGCTCCGGTTCTCTGTCGCACCTCTCTAACCTGACTAGTGCTCAGCCTACACTACTTTCGGCCGCTGTGCCTTTATCAAAGAACTAAGGTAATGGAAAACATACAACCGTATTTACAGTGTCAAAAGTTTGCTTCATTCAGAAATCGGCTAAAGGGCTTTAGATGCTTGCTGTTCAGTTTACTCTTCTGATTGCCTTGCCGCTATGTAAATCAATTTGTTAATGTTCCTTACAAAATGCATGAGCCAGTTATACTGACAAACACACAAAGCTCATTCGTAATTAGCAGTTAATTAGTAAGAAGGAACAGATGCTGCCGGAGATTCAGCAGGCGAACAGGTTCTGTAAACAATGCTTATAAATCTAAATGAATTTATTAACCACAATACGACTGTCAACATTTTTTTGGCAACCATACAAAATATGGCGGAATCCCCAAAATGTCTTTACAACGTATTAATAACCGCAGTGACAGCCGAGCCACTCCAGCCAGCAGTAAGCTGTTCTCCACTGCCATCGTCGCCTCACAGAGAGGCAGCAGAAGCTTCATTAGCTCCCACCTTAATCTACACATGCTGATTAACACACGGCATGAGCAGCATTCAACACGATGGGAGCTCTCTGCTCACGATGGAGGCAAGCTCCCTCTTGCGAGTGTGCCACACAGGGATCCGTGTGACACAAGGAGAGATCTCTTGGAAGCCACTGTCTCAGGAGAGCCAAAGGTGAGCAAGAAAACGTCACCTGGGTAACAAGTAGACAAGGTGCTAAGGAGCAGCCATGGGTGGGAGATAGTCCTGCCTGAGAGAACCAGGAAAGTTTCCCAGCAGAGAGAGCTAGGAAGACATCTTCAAAAGTGCTAGGATTCCAAGAGATAATAGGTGAATGAAGATAATAGGTGGTTTCTACGAGCCTAGAAAACCATGTGGAAGCCATCACACAGAGTGTCTGTCTGTGCACCGGGAAATCGGATGGGGCATATGGGAGCTCGTGGTGTGTGCTTGGGGCAGGGGTAGGACTCAGGCTAGATGTGCCTCCAAAAGAGTAAGGACACTTGGGGGCTGGCAGTGTGACTGGATCCTGCTAATGATTTTTTTTTTTCTGGAAGCTCCCTGAGAGCAGAAATGTTGTTAACAAGATTTACTCTTGGAGAGGGTCTGTGAGGGCAATTCTCTTTAAAAATTTAGTATTATCATTGTGTATGAGGTTCATGCACGTGTAGGTGGCTGCAAGTGCCACAATACATATGTGGGGGTCAGAGGACAATTTAATGGTATTGACTATCTTTCTGTGGGTTCCAGGGATCAAAGTCATGCTTGCAAATCAAATGCTTTTACCTGCTGAGCCACCTCCCTGGACGCTGGGGGGGGGGCATTTTCCCACTGAATTGGGAAGCTGGGCCCTGACTATGGGCACCATCCCACATGCTGTGGTCCTGGGCTGAATAAAAAGAAAGCCAACTGAGCCAACATTCCATTCCTCTCTCTCTGCTTCCTGACTATGAATGCAGTATGACAGCCTCAAGCTCTTGGTGCCATGCCTTCCCTGTCATAGTAGACTGTAAGCCAGAACAGACCCCGGCTTTCCTACGTTCTTTCCATCTGAGATTCCGTCACCGCAGTGAGACAGGTAACACAGTACCCTCGGCTCCAAGTGGGCACTGCTTAGAGGAGACCGCGCCGGGGGGGCCTGCTGTCCACCTGGGGGCTGCTATGTGATTGGGGACGGCAGGAGAAGTGTGTGCAGCCAACGTGGGCGAGCACAAGGTTACACTGAGTCGTCCTAATCTAGTTCCTGAAAACCACACTGTCTACTGCAGTTTATGAATCGGATGTCCTCATGCAGCTACAACAGGGAGGAGTCTGGACCCCCCCCCCCAGAGGCCCTTCTGCTTGCTCAGAGTTGAGAGGGGCTGCCTTGTCCCTGCGACCCAGAGTTGTGTCCTCAGCACTGTCACGAGCTTGTCCTCACACAGGCTCCCAGGAGGTGAGCAGCTTCCTGCCACACTGGCCTTCTCTCCAGCTGCCTGTTTCATTTCAGAGCCTCTCCTCCTTGGGTGACCTTTTATTTAAATGGCATTTTCCTATCCTCTCATGGGGACCTCCTTCATAATAGTCTGCTAAATGAATAATCGACAAAAATGGATGCGAACTCCAGCATAAGGTGCCCCAAATATGACATTCCAGATAAAATGTTTTCTCAAGGCAGGCTTGAATGTGTGAATTAAGAGTTATAATTATGAGTCAGGCTGCAGAGAATGGGGAAACTCTGCCCTCCTGACACACCATGACTTGGTATGCTCGGCAAGGGTAGGCAGCTCTGCCATTTTACACACAGCCTGGGAAGGCAGGCAGTTACTCTGCAAGCTGGGGAATGCTGGTAGAGAAGGGAGGTATGAGGATACCCAGGGTGATAATCTACTCCATATTTTGTCCTTAGTAACTAAACTCCTAAACCATATACTAGATAGGACAGAACAGCTTGTACCTGTGCGTGTGAATGACCCAGGACCGACCTTTCTCCCACAGTGCTCTAAGATGGGAACTCAATCAACTTCAGCAATTTCAACTAGCCCAGCTGAAGTCACTGCTAGGGTGGATTTCGCCCTCATGCTCCACACCACGCTCTACCAGACTGCTTCAGCTGGAAGGAGAACAGATACATACACATGGAGCCAGAGCTAGCCAACTGTCAAACCATAACTCGCAGACAACAGCCAGGTTGGACAACCACCAGAGTGGCTGTAAGTAGCACTTACACTAACAGAGCAGGGCAGAAGAGTGAGGACAGGGTACATGGTACTAGAAGTGCCAACCAGAAGGAAGAAATGGACGAGGGATGTAACTATGGGTGGTTCCGTTTGGAAAGTACATTTGCATATACAATACTGATCACATATTGTTTCAGCAACCAAGTCTTCATGCCTGTGTAGAAGCCAGAGGATGGGGGAACAGCCTGGGTAGCAGCAGGGAGTGTTCTGAGGAAGATCTAGGTTTGGGGGGAGAATGGACAGACCGACCCCCAGTGCTGACACACTGGTCACCCCTGCATCCAGAAGCCTGCTTGCCAACAGCACCCTGCCAGCAACTATGCCAAAACCACCTACTATGAGGCTGTCTAGTCATTCCTGCGATCCACCTTGCCCAGCAACTGCTACAGGTCTCACCTCTTAGTCATGCAATCCCAGAGCCAAGTCACTGATCCTGGTTGCAATTATGGTATTGGAGGGGGTATTACTGCCATGAAGTGGGTACCATCTGCCCTATGCCCAAGGAGGAGGAGGACAGAGATGTTCTCTTAGCATTTCTTCTCTCTATCCCTGCTCATACTACCCACCCACTCACCCACAGTATTTTTGCTGATGCCCCACCTGCTTTCCTGGTCACAGGCTGTGCCCCTCCCCCAGGCTCAGTAGAGCCTGGTGTGCACATGGTCAGGTGACTCCAGCTAGCATAAGCAGAAGTCACTAAATCCTGTTCCCTGATGATTACAGAGATTAGCACTGACCCAGGACAGGGAGCATGGCTACACATGTGAACATTGTATGTTCCTGAGTGTTTATATACTGGAATGACCTTTGAACATCTGCGATGTGTTACTTGTAACATGTGTTATAACTTATAACAAATTGCATCCTGAGGTCCCGGCCAATTAGATCATCAAGAGTTGAGGAAGCATTCACTCATAAGGCTGTAAAACAACGTAAAAATGGCTGACTTGGGTTCCACTACTGTCAGGAATATGGTAATAAAACATTACAGGCCAAACCGAACAAGCCTGAGATCAAAATGAAACCACACATCAACCCAGGGAAGAACACGAATGAGGAGAATGATCTCAGCAGCCACAGACCGGAGAAGGTGTTTGTAGATGACACATGCCATAGGGGCACATCACCCAAGGCATATCATGGACAGAGTCAGCAACTGGAACAGAGACGCCACCGCAGAGAACAGAAAAGTGGGGAAGCAGGCCACGGTATCAGATGCCCTAGAGACCTGCCAACTTCAGGAGACCTGGCTATGTAACAACTGCCAGGATCTGAAACTGACAAGAGCAAGTGCTGAGGAGTTTGGGACAACACAAAGTCTGCACTTAAGTGGTGAAAATGCAGGACAGTGCAGCCACTTTGGAAGACAGTTTGACAGTTTCTTACAAAACTACAAGTTCTTCTCATATAACCTGGCAGTTGTGTTCCTTGGGATTTGCACAAATGTGCTGAGAACAATGTCCGGCAAAACCCTCAGACACAAACGCTGGCAACAGTCTTCATCATCGCTGTCCAAACTTGGCAGAACCCAAGAACCCAAGAGGCCCTTCCAAGAGGCGCATACAAACCCTGTGGCAGATTCTGACAACAGTGCATTATGAAGTACTAAGAAGAAGAAAAAATGAACTCTCCAATCATGGGAAAAGTTGAGAGAACCTCTAAATGTGTGTGAGTGAATGCCATGACCCTGGTTTCATTTCTGAAGCTGTGATAAAATGCTCTGAGAAAAAAGCAACTCAGGAGAGAATTGGAGTTTTACAGCTCACATTTCTAGTTACAGTCCACCACTGTAGGGAAGCCAAGACAGGAACTTCAAGCAGCTAATCACATGACACCTAGTCAAGAGCAGACAAAAGTGAATGCATTCAAGCTTGCTTGCTTATGTACGTGCCTTAAGCACGTTTTACTCTTACAAAGTTCAGGACTGCCTGCTTAAGGAATGGTGCTGTCTACAATGGACAGAGTAGAGTCTTCCCACATCAGTTAAGATGATCCCTCACAGATATGCCCACCGGTCAACCCAATAACTATGATCCCTCACAGACATACCCACAGGTCAACCCAATGACTATGATCCCTCATACACATGCTCATAGATCAACCCAATAACTAGATCCCTCACAGACATACCTACAAGTCAACCCAATGACTACGATCCCTTACAGACATGCCTACAGGCTATAATCCAATGACTATGATCTCTCATAGACATGTCCACAGATCAACCCAATGACTATGATCCCTCACAGACATGTCTACAGGCTACAACCCAATGACTATGATCCCTCACAGACATGCCTACAGGCTACAATCCAATGACTATGATCTCTCATTGACATACCCACAGGTCAACCCAATGACTATGATCCCTCACAGACATGCCTACAGGCTACAATCCAATGCCTACTATCCCTCACTGAAACTCTTCCCAGGTGACTTTAGGTTGTCTCAGCTGAAAATGAAACTTACCCAGCATCCCATCCGAAAAGGAGTCTAACTAGATCACACTATGAAAAGGGCACCATTGTGCAGACAGTAAAATGATCAGTGGTGCCCGGGAATGGGGGCAGGAGGAACAAACATAGGAAGAGTTCAGAACCTTCAAGATACACACTGTAGTTATTTGGAATAATACAGTAGTAGTGTTTATGTTTGGTATATATTGTCCAGACTATAGAATGCACAATACTGGGAGTGAGCCCTCATGTGAAGTATAGAGACTGCACAGTGGTATGTCTTATGTGACCATGATTTGTATGGTAATGGAAGCCCTGTGGAAATATTCTCTGCATCTTTCCACCATAAGGTATGTCCGGTAGCTCTCACTAGGACAAATGATGACAGACCTGGGACTGGATCTTATAGCGCCTGCCCAAGAAAGCCAGAACCTTCCTTGATCACTTCTCTCAGAAAATATTCTGAGACTACAGACCCCCGGGGGATCCCACATTGGATTCTTGAGTTCACAACAGCTTCTGTCCTTTAGGACCTGTTGGGTACTATCTGTAGCTTTCTGGTTACCAGACAGCTAGCAGAATGATGTTCTGGAGGGGAAACTGAAGACCAGTTCCAAGTCTTCCTGAACTAGGCTTGCTCTGACCCAGGGAGTAGCAGTACTACTGGTGACAGACAGCAAGAGGCTCTTGGAGTAAAGAAAAGCTCAGCCTAGTAAATACCTGAGTGTCCCTTCAAATATAACTGACTTACTAGTACACCACTCCACCAAGGGCAGCCCACCTGCTTTCATGGAGACTCCTATAAAGAGCCACGTTCTTCCTTGTCCAAATCTTCTGTGGTCCTAAGCGATTACTCTTCATGGTTCCTTCTGTTTTAGTCCCAACAGCCTTTCTTCTACTGGACCTTGTAGATGGTCCCCAAATTAAAATAGCTCAGATCATGGCATTCAACTCTATGCTAGTATAAACATGATACATGATTAATAAAATAGTACCTTGAGAGCTTGTTTATAGAATTTGCAGTTATCGGTAAGCTCTTGACCATATGGGGAAAGACTGTCCTCTTCAATTGAGCATACAGTGTGAGTAAGAACGCACATACAGTGTTAAAGAGTATGGAGATACCTACCTAGACAGTCAGGTCAGCCAAATCAACCCTGGCTATCAATAGGGTGTCAATAGTCCTCACATCCAGATCAAATTCAATTTTGAATTTGGCATTCTAGGCTAGGGATGCAAGTGCATCCCCGCCCCCTCCATTAGACCCATGATCATAGTGGTGGCCATCCCAGTTTGCTGTGTACTGTACAGGGTACCCTTCAGCTAGAAGTGTTAAGTACATTTCTGATTCATAGTACTTCCAACACACAATTGCCAGCAAGCCTCAGGCAGTCTCCATGTTCTTACTCTTGAGCTTGGCTAACGTGAAATAGAACCTCTATCTTCAAGACACACTTGTCCCTGCAGTGCTGCTCACTGTATGTATGACAGCAGAAGAGAGACTGGTTCTGAGAGAGGTCATAGTGCTCTAGATATCTACAGAAAATGAAGAGCCTCACTGCCAAGCAAGGTCAGGGCAGCTGGGCTGACCTCTATGGATTCCAGGAGCTACACTAGCACAGGCTAGAATGGTTCAATCAAGGTCTAAAAGTCCTAGCGGTACCCTCATCCCAAACATCCAGAGACTGGCTGCAGAAAGGCTAAAGGCATGCAAGAGCACTTGGCTGCTCATCAGCCTCTAGTGAAGGCATAGTGTAAAGTAATGACACCTGGTCCTCAGCACTGAGGACCAGAACTTGGGGACGGGGGGATGTCACTGGCGAGGAGAGGTGTCCTAAGAAAAAGGACCCTTTATTTTCACCTTCTCGGAATGTAGCTTAGGTACTGCGTCCCTGGACTCTTCCCAAGCATTTTTTGCAAACCTTCCAGAACATACAGAATGTGCTTCCTACTGAAAGCTGAAGGGCTATGGCACTGCCAGTTCCTAGCTGTGTGACCCCAAGAGTGCAGCTGAACTTCTCTGAGCACTTTATCAGGGAAGGTATTAATCTTTATCTTCTTGAGGCGGTTGCAAGAACAGAGGTTCCCCTCCTCCAAGTAAGTACTTATGAGGGCTGCGCTGGATGTTTTGGATACACGAATGACCAAATGGATTAATACTAGATTCCTGACCTTGTGGTCTGTACACGACAGGAGCTGGTGTCCATCCCCGACCACCACCACAGCACAGTTAGCCACACAGATCAACTGCTGCTTTGCTGTGGAACAGATTTGTTTAGACTATGTAAAGATGCGCTGCATTTGTTTGTGTTCAGACTAATTGTTTAACTATGTAAAAATATGCTGCATTTGTTCAACTATGGAAGGATGTGCTGCTTTTGTTTATGCTGCATTTGCTTAACTATACAAAGATGAATTGCTGTTTCACCTTGCCTCCCTAAGGCACCTGACTGGTCTAATTAAAAAGCTGGATGGCCAATAGCTAGGCAGAGGAGGGATAGGCAGGGTTGGTGAGCAGAGAAAAGGGAAGTCAGCAAGCTAGCCAGACACAGTAAGCAGGAAATCAGTATGGACAGTGTGTATATAAGGTAAACGAGCCCTGGGGACAGCACATAGATTAGTAGAAATGGATTCATTTAAGTTCAAAATAGAAAAAGCTAGCTAGAAACAAGCCTAAGGTAAGGATGAGCATACATAATAATAAAATAATAAGTCTCTGTGTCATAACTTGGGGGCTGGTGGTCCAAGAAAGCCTGCTACACTGCTTTGCTGTTCTTGGAACTCTTATCGCCACACCACCTGTGCCCGAGAAACACCTGTTGCCCAGAAGCCAGAGATCAACTAGCATCCCCCATCACCAGGAATCCAAAAGTCAAGATCACTATCCACACCCACCTTCCTTAGGGAGGTTTGTAATGATTATATCAGACCTCTTTTCTTCATGAAGGTACCATTTAAGCAGGTTGTTCAGTGATCTGAGTAAGCCTTCTAGAAAGTATATTGCCACACAGAAACCCTGCCAGGTTGGCTTCTCCGGACCTCCAAAAGCTCCCACCAGCGGGTTCTTCCTTGGTGATAAACTTGGAAGTGGAACTCAGGGCTCAGGCCATGAGACAATATGATCCTTATCAAGTACAGCTTGGGGAACAAGTAGGAAGCTACCCATGGCCATGCCGTCTCTCTTCCTTTCTGGAACCATGACAAAGTACCCTCACACATGAAGAACTTTTTAAAAGTCACTGATAAGGTTCATTAATGAAACAAAATGTCACCTACTCAATGTAAGCCATTAAAAATTATTAGTTCAAGTATTAGGAAAAATAGTCACCCGAGTGCAGAAATACCAAGTACACACAGCCATCACCTTGGAGGTGTCCTGCCAGTCCTGCTCTTCTACCAGACCCTCAGCCAAAGGCCTGAACCCCAGAATGCACATGATGGGTCTTGGTGGAGAACCAAATTCATGAAAACCCTTGAAGAAAAACAGCAATCCCATGGGAAAAACCAGAAATTATCTTCAAACATGTGCTGCTCAGAGAAGGCGGAAGCCCTATTTGTAACATCTGCTGTTTCCAATCGTGCTCTCCCAATCTGCAAGCCAATGTATTTCCTACCCTCTGCAATTTGGGAAGAAGTGCAATGGTTATCAGCAGCCCAGGGGTGTACATGTCCCTCGCTTCTTGCATACCTCTGATCCAAGTGGGACTTCCTGCTGAATTCTCTATAAAGTGGAGCAAGTGCCTTCTGTGTTATCTGAAAATTGAAGGCAGGCTGACCAAACATACGGGGTCAGTGGAACCAGGGAGGAAGATAAAAAAGGCATCACTTTAGGGGATGCTTTCCAAATCCTGACTTTATAATCTGGTAAAGCAAAGGGATGAATTTAGGTACCTGCACAGCATCTTTTGGCAAGTGTGGCACAGTTGGTTCTGTGGGAAAATGGTGGTGACGACATTTAAAACCATCTAGGGGAATGGAACAAGAAAGATGGAGCAAGGTAACAAAACTAAACTCAAGACGAAGAGCGCATCTTTTCTTGATGATGGACACCAAATTAACAGCATCTCTCAGTGACAGAGGCCTATCGGACCTTAATAGGCCACACTAGTGAGGAACATTCTAGCAACCTGGGCTTTCTCAGCAGAGGGCTGGGGCTAAGTGAAGCTAACTCATCGAGCGACCTCTATCCCTGGGTCCAGCTAACACAGAGAGGGTGTTCAGATTAAGGACTCATTTTATCGTTGGGATTGACCATGGGGCGATTATGTCTACCAGATGAACAAGGGGATAACTGTGCCCTGATAAGAGACCAATTAATTCCAGCCACAGCTTTATACAAAAAAAGAAATTGCTAAATGTAAACATTGTCTGTTGCTCTTAACTGAAAATGAAATATCACCTGGGCTGGAGATGTATGTAGATAATGACCGAGTGCTTGACTATCAGGCGTGAGGACCTGGGTTCAATCCCCAGTAACGGGACAAATATCTACTTGAAAAAGTCGGTCCCGAGAGGAAGTATGCTGGGTGCATAGTTGAGTGAAAGCAAAATGGTATTTACAAACACAGGTGCACAGGGCAGTAGACACACAGCTGGGTAGTTTAAACCCAGTGGAATCCCGTTTCCCCAGCAGTCCTCCATGATAGCGGGCAACGTGGGCAGCAGCCCACAAGGTGCTAAGAATGTCCTACGAGGGACAGAAGCGGCATCAATGTGAGTCTCAATTTCAATGCCCTTTCCTTTGAGTCTCTAGGAAGGAAGGCAAAAGGACAAGCACGGTGCAGGAAGCCGTTTCTGACCGGCCCAGTCTTCCCTGGGTGCTTCTTTTATGCACGCTCAATTTCAGTGTAGGTAAACGGGCATCATTGTCTTCGGAAATCATTTCCAGTAGCAATCTGCACTTTCCTGCAAATGGTCTTGTTTATTCTTGCTGAATTGTAAACGGTAAGAGTTGTATGAATCAAGTCTACAGGATCTTCCCTACTGTTGATAAAAAAGAGGGATTCCATTAGGGAAGAGGTGAGGGAGGGTCAGAAACAGGAAGTATAAAAACATGCTCTCCCTTCTGCAGGAGTCATTCTGTCCCATGAAGACACTGGCCTCCGTGGCTGGAACACAAAGACCCACAAGCAGCCGGAAAAGGCGAGCTGCAGCTGAGGCAGGTGCTTTTCAGTGCTGAAATATAAACAAGGGCAGTGTGATGAAAGGACATTATCTAATCTAAGTGTGAAAAATATTTTTATTGCTCTGGGAATAGTCACTGTTAACTGAATGCAACAACAAAAAGGGGGGAAAGGAGCATGCGGGCCCAAGGGGATTACCAAATCAATTAACAAGTAATTCAGGAACTAATTTCTATATTGCCTCTTAGCACAAAATTGTATCTTTAATTTCTCCTGCAATAAGCATCCCTATGATGGTCCTAACACACACTGCCGCTGTAAATGAGTTTACAAGTATCTCTTTTTGATTGGCTATACAGCATTATTTCTTCACAGTTCAATGCTACTGCAGCCAAGTGCTCTGAAATATTTAATTACGCTGGTAGCTACCGGTTACCAATTTGCAAGACCCACAGTGAGTACAGTACATTTTAGAAAACTAGTAATCAGCTAATTAAAACCACAGCGAATTCCTGCTACTCCAATTACCAACAACGGCTGTTGGATACACTCAAAGGGTTTTGCTTTAGGGGAAGGAGGTCTTTAGGACTAGCGATACCCTGGAACATGGATGCCATGCAACCAAACTGCTCCTCACAAGCAAGCTCTACTCAGAGAATCTTCCCACAGCTATTCTGGGTGCCTGAGCTGTGCGCGGGCTTTCATCTAAGTGAAGTTGAAGCAGGGGCTTAGTGAGTTTGGGGAGTAAGCAAACTGGGTTTGAGTCCTGCAAGTTTGGCTTTCTCATCTGTTAAATCTGTTGGTTTTCTCAACTGTTAAAGGGACAAATGTCGCTTCAGGGCTGCTTGCGAGATACACACACATCAAGTGGGTTGGGTTCCGCTGTGAGAACCAGGTCTTCTCCGGGGCCATGCTTCTCATTTATTTGAGGAGGTTTAAAGAGAATGGCCAGTCACAGTGCTAGCAAAATCAGGCTTGGGGCAGGCAGCATTATTTACGTATGTCATTGGATGAATACAAGAGAAAGAAACAGCTCATGGTATACACTGTGCACAGAGCTCTGGAAAGGCTCCTTTCTGTAAGGATGGTCCTAATCTGTCCACCTAGGAGAGCTAGGGTCAGTCTATCTTTCCCAGGACTCAGTCTCCTTACATGTAAAATGAGTAACTTCTCAGGTTTACAAGCAGCTATTCTGCCATGCTAGGATACTGATTCAGAAGGCCACTTGGTTATTTGGGGGGGAAAAATGGAAAGACCGCACGTGAAGGTGGGAGAGTGGGGGAATCTTCCGGTTAATGTATCATATTAGTGTTGCTCAGCACTTATCAATTTAGTTAATATGCTTCATAAATGTGTACATAAATACATTCTTATTTACTAAGAGACATTACCTAAGAAAAAATTAGTCAAAGCCTAAGTACTAGAATTCTTAATTTCAATGAAAAAAGAAAAAGAATCACCTGACAAAGCCCAGGCAGACTTGGCTAGCGGGACCGTTAGAGATCTTTAATAGCTGGGCCTCGGTGGAGGGCAGCACCAGTGGGGCTCAAGTCACATCTGCGGTGTGGCAGACAGAATGAGCCAAATGAAAGGAAACCTCAGCTAAGGGCAGACCTATCCACCATGTACTCTCCCTGAAGCCTCTGGTCACCACTCTTAAAGTCTACCTGGAAGGTCCCTTCGTCATCCCGTGACTCTCCAGCTTGCCCTCCACTATGGGCAGAGCCAAGAAAATAGTAAATCACTGAAAATTAAAAAACAAACAATCCACTCTAACAACCAAGCTCTGAAATACTTGAGTTGCAATACAATTTAAAGATATGATCAACACTGGAAAAAACAGCAGTCTATGTACTAACATCCTTGATATTCTTGTCTAAGAGCTAGGAGATAAGTTCTACTAGCCTACAGCACACACACACACACACACACACACGCACACACGCACACACACACAAAACAGACATACACCTATACACACACACATAAATATACATATACACAACACACACATAAACATATGGTACACATGGTATATTAGACTATGAGAATTTTTCTGAAGAAAATAATTTTCTGTTAAACTGATACATGACTGAATACAACTTATGAAAACAATTTTATAGCTATGGCCACAGCATCTGAGTAGCAATTCAATGTCCTAACCCATCACCAGGGGAAACTCAACAGTGACTGTCTATGAAGAAACCTGGCATCTCTTGCCTCCTCCAAATGGCAGCAACTAAGGCCACAGACTGCAGTGGGTGAACCAGGTGCTTCCTCATGCACACACCAAAGAGCGGGTGCTGTGTCCTCCCCTCTAGAAACTCAGCCCACACCCAGCAACTATTCAAGAGACATCAGACAGTCCAAGATGGCTGAGCAAGGTTCCTAACGAAGGCTCGAGGTTGAGAATGGCAATGCAGACTGAGGAACTGTCTGAAAGCACAGGTAGCGAGGTGCACACATAGTCCAATGCTTCTCCTTGCCTGGCATTCATGCTCAGTTTTCAACAGTAGGAATGACTCTGCTGGAGACTGTTCTCACCTTTCTCCCTGTGAATTATTTTCTTGGAATACAGTTCTAGATAAGAGATTATGGGGACAGAATCGGCCAGGTGTTTTCCTAAGGTATTGGTGCTAAACTGTCCTCCTTCAGGAACAGAGCAGCACAGTCCTAACGCGTTGCTTCTCCTGATGTGATTGCTAATTAGTGGCTAAACCAAAGTAAGAATTATTAGCCAATGGTTCAACTCTCCATTGCCTGAGACAGGGCCCGGCACCTACTCAATATGATCTACGTCCCGTTCTTCTCTAACAAGTCATTCTTTGAGATAGTGCTAATGTCTCATCAAGGGAAACTGGTCAAGAAACTAGAATCTCTGGCTCAGGTGGGACCAATCAAAAGCCAAAGGACCCCATCTAGGAAGGCAGGCTCACCTTAGCCACGCTGAAGAGATAGGTGGGAATAATTAGTCCTTCAATGAGGTACTGTACTTTTCCTTCCCAGAATCACCACCCTTAGTGCAGAGGCTTATATGGACATGTGACCCCATGTGACCTTTTCTGAATAACTATGAGAGACTGTAACTTCTTTCTCCTCTTTCCACCCCCCCCCCATTGTAAGCACACTTCCCCCAACACTGCATTTCCTTACTTTTCTCAAAGAATCCCCTCCCTGCCATGTGGCTGTTTGCCCACTATGGTTGTCCCCATGCTACCTCAAACAGCCTAGCTTTTTCTTTTTTTGTCCAATCTTCTTTGGGCAGCTGCTGAGATTTACAGCTGTTTGTCCTGGGGTGTTTTAAAAATACCCTCATGCATCACTTGAGCCCATTCCTAAATTCTTTCGTTGATGAGACTAATGACCCTAATAGGGGACCCTGATGTCCTCGGTATCATCTGGTGACCCAGATGGGACTCCCAGAACTCCGGTAACAATATCGAAGCATCTTGGCCTTGTGTATTTTTATGAAGCTCCCATGATACTTACAAACTTTAAACAGTTTTCTATAGAACAACGAAGTGGCTGGTGGATAATGAATATCTGCATAATATTTTAGCCATGAAGCCACTTACTAGTATTATTAAAATCTGTGGTTTTAACATTTAAAAACTCCTAAGTAATTGATGAGCATGAAGACATTTATTTAGAGACAATTTTTTTCCAAATTAGTTCTAAGAAGAAGAAAGGGTGAAAGAAACTAGTTGTCTGAGATGACTTCTGGGCCACCGACAAAGGCTGTTATTCTTTGAAGAACAGACAGAGAATGGCCACTTGTGTAATCCAAATATAGCATCTTATATACATGAAACAGAGTTAAATATAGAGGATGATAGGTTAAAAAATTATAGTCTCTAAAGTGTAAAAATGTACAGCACAGCTTCTCCAATGTTAAGCAATTCTTTCAGAGGAATATAAAATTCATGTGAGGAAGAAAAAATGTTCACACCATCAACTTACATGCTTATTGCCTACCGCTACTGCCACCACTGTCCCCTCCACTACCATCGTCACCACCACTTCTACCACCACCATGACCATCACTACCATCTCTACCACCACCACCCACACCATCACTACCAGCTCTACCACCACCACCCACACCACCATCACTACTACCTCTACCACTTCTACCACCACCATGACCATCACTACCGTCTCTATCACCACCATCACTATCACATTACCACCTCTAACAACAACACCACCTCTACAATCACCGCCACAATCATTACGAAATTCAGTAATACCAATTCCACCATCACCACGCTTGCACCTACCAACTACTGTGTCCTCCTCTCCATGGAGACAGCATTCCATCATGAGTACACACAGCGAACCCCAATATTCAGCAAGGTGTTGAGAGAAGAACAAGGAAGATACCACATGTCATCATATGTAAAGTATAAGCTTCTGGGATCAACTTTGAGCCTCAAAGGTGAGAAACTCCAGGAGCCCCCATGTGCCTAGGTGAGAGAAACTCTAAGTATGGATCCTGGGCATTATCAGCATCACCTAGCAAACAAATGCTCAATTTAAAGACTCAACCTTGCAACCTGGATTTACATATCATCTGCCTCAGGGTAACACAATAAGACCTCATTTAGCCCACATCCAGGTCCTACAGAAGACAAAGCCACTGGCACTGCTGAGGAGTGTATACTATATACTGGCCAGTATTAGATGGGAAATGCAGTTGAGAAGATTTGCGGAAGGCTTGCTGTAGGGCTGAGAGGGTTGATCCCAGCTCCTCTACTTGTTAGTGCTACAACCTTGGTGGGTCAGAGCTGCAGACTCCTCATCTTAACTGGGCCCAGGCTGGTAGAATTTAAGCAGGGCGCTGATCTAAAGCAGTACACAGTCCTAACACGTCAGAAGCCTCTCACACGTGCAGGGAGCACTCAGCTCATCACTGCCAGCACCCCACTACAGACTGAACTCGAGAGCACTGGGCCGATGCTAATGCTGCTCCACAGGCAGAAAGACAGAGTCAGGAAGGCAGGTGAGGGACTGATGCTGTGTGAGAAGGCTCTAAGATGGCAAGTGTTTTGTGTTTTAATTTTCCCTCATCTACAAACAACTCTGGTATTAGGTACTTCAAAGGAAATGAAGAAACTTATAAAAATATTTCCAAGCTCTTCCATGTCCATTAAATTTCACCAAGCTTCTAATATATTTAAGTATAGCTGTCAGTGTTGGTATCAAGAGGAAATGGTGTACTTGGCTTTAAAACTTGGCCATCAGTGACTCAGTTAAAAATAAATTCTCTTCTTGAGATAAAGGAAAGGAAAATGTACTTTTGCTACAACTAGATAAAAATGTCACTGTGTGAGGCCTTTCTTGAAAAGCCTAGGAAAAGCCTCCATTGAGGACTTCAGATGCGCCCTTCTCAGTGGAGCAGGTCCACAGGGGAATCTGCTGTCAGGGTGAGCATGCCGAGGGTGGCAGGGACATTCTACTGCAGACAGCATGCAGGAGCACTGTGGCCAGAGAGACATGGGTCAGTATCACAGGTTGAGGGGTCTAATGTGGGCCTGGTGGGGTGCGGGTTAATGCTTTCATTACAGCCGTCTACAAACACAACCCTGACATTAGGTGTGTGTAGAATCCTATACCAACATTCCCAGAACTCTTCCATGTTGCAAATAAAAAAAAAATTAGTGCACTGTAGATACCCCAACCATCTTCTGGAGTGTCCAGTCTGAGAGCCAGGTCACATACCCCAGGGGGATCATTGTTTCTGTTTCCAAACCAGGAAGTTTTTGAGACAGATCAGAGGGACCCATTTCTCCCCGAGACACAGGGATAGGAAGGAATTAAGCAGGGTTGGGCAATGCCAGATAAAATTCAAGCTGTTAAAGACTATTAGCATGGAAGATCATAACAAAATGAATACGCTACAGTGCAGCCCTTTGTATGACTTGAAAAATGAAAAGAATCTTGAGTTTAGTGCTCAACTTTTGCTAATGCTTTATGGTAAATACTCTTAAAACATTTTCTGTGAATGACTCAAATCCCCAGGGATAGACCATCTAACAGGCCACTCCTTTATCCTGGCAGCCTTGAGCATGGCGCTGCCAGGGAGGCAGCTCCATCACTGGTCAAGTGCCCTTGTTACCCTGGCTGATTGAGAAATCTCAGTCTGAGGACATCCCAACATCTATAGGGGCCCACTACAGCAGCAGCAGGAGGCACACTCTAGCCACCTGCTTCACCAGCGGAGGAGCACCTCACCTGACGGCCCAGAAGGTGGCCCTAGACACACCCTCGTCCTAGGGTGGTAACCAGCACTATTCAGTCAAGTTCTTTCGTCCTCGGGAGAAGCAGCTGCCGGCACTGAAATACTATGCTCCCAAAAGAGCCTCACCCAAACAGTTTTTCCTTGCACTGTCAGGTAACAGGGATATCAGTGCAAAGATGTGGCAGAGTGTCTGCCGTGGGCTAACAGGATAACAGCCTATGACATTATGTGATGCTTACTTGTCACTGTCAACCTGCCTAAGTTTAGGGTCACCCAGGAGACACACCCAAGAGACGGGCCTGTGAGTACATTTCTAGGGAGTAATCCCACTGAAAAGAAAACCCCCACTGAATGTGGGTGACATCATCTGACGGGCAGGGATCCCAGATGTAATAAAAGAGAAAGAAAAAGAAAAAGAAGGAAGAAGAAAACTGAGTACCAGCCTTTGTCTCTCTTTGCTTGCTATGGGAACAATGTGACCAGCTGCCCAACACTCCTGAGACCACGACTGACCACATCCTGGAGCTGTGATCACAGTCAACACTTTCTTCCCCTGGGTTCTTCTGTCACATTGATTAGAAAAGTAACTAGCACCCCACAGTACTCTGACAGATCTCAGCACACCACCACTCATGCCCCCTACGCCCCCTGGGCAGAGCAGAAACTTGGAGGGGCCAGTATGATATTAGGACTAGGCTAACCACTGATTTGAGAATAAAAGGCCTCCTGGACTTGAGAGCCCCACCCCCACTTCAGGACACTGAATCAGCACAAGATAGGTTCTTTCACAATTGCAGAGATGCGTCTCCTGAGCCATAGCAGAGATGTGGGATGGAGATCCAAAGATCTGGAAACTGCTTGGAGAAATCCCAAGGATCGAATCCAGGTGAGCAGCAAGGACTCAGCACCCTCCTGCTGCAGGGTTCAGGCTTCTAAATACACCTCCCTGGGGTTCTTCAGTGAAGTCTAGATTCTCTCAAAATATCAAAACTATCGATCGAATAAAAAACCCGAGGCTTCCAAAAGCAGAAGGCAGAAGCAGTGTTTTGCAGGGCTTTGCAAAACCTTCCCCAAGCAAGGACACCCCAGGCAAAGCAGAGACCAGCCTGTGGGGACCCTGCACTGACGAGATGGGGTCTTCACCAAGACCTGATTTCAACAGCAAAGTCACTCTGGGCACGGCAGGCTCATAATATGGGGCTCTGAGACTCCCTACCTGCAGCTGGCCGGCATGAACAGTGAAGAAAGATCCCCGAACAGAAGACAGTTAAGTAGAAACAGTATCTGCATGATTGGAATATCTGGGACGTCTGTGCAGGCTTGTTTTTGTTTGTCCCCACCAACTGAAATCCAAATTCAATTGTGAAAGTGTGACGAGCTAAAGTGACCTCATGCCTACTCGTGTGTACGCGTGTGTGAGGCATTCCTGACTCTCAGCATGAGCATTAGACTCTGGCTGGGAGTCCACGGGAGGGGAAGAGGCTTATGGCTGTGTATCTGCACTCAAATATAGAGATTAAAAAATGCTAAAGAGAAAGAAGAAAAGAGAGTACACAGCTGCCGTCCCCCAAACAGACCTCCCATCTGCCACCCACGATTTGCATGTCACCTTCTCCGGGCTCATTTGTACTTCATTAACTGCCATTGACTTAACAAGATTTATGCAAATGACACCATAGGAGCTCCCTAACTCCCACTGCAATCAAGTGATTATGTATGTACAACTTGCCACAGCGATGAAAAATTAATACATGACAAGCCCACTGGCCGCTGAGCTGGGCCGCTGGCTTTTATTTTTCTTGCTTTGCCTTTTTATTTCTACTCAAATAGACCTTTATCTTATTAGTAAGAAAAGAAATAGGATTCTGTAAATCCATCTACTCTGGATACCCAGATAGGACAAAAGAAGAGTTGGGCCCAGATCCTGAAGAAATGAAGTTAAAGGCTAGAAAACAATTCCTTACTCTTGGGAATCTTAAACTGAAGAAAGGGAGAAATAAGGTCACCAGAGATGGTGACTTGGCCAGCTACCTGTTATAAGTTAAATAAGGGAAAAGCAACCTATGCAAATGGGCAACCTGTAAACCACGAGCGAGGTCGCAGGACGCGCAGACTGCCGCACTTGCAAAATTCCTGTGGAAGAGCAGAAGAGTGAAGTGGCCAGAACACCAAGTGTTCAAGGACAGGACAGGAGCTTCTGAGTCACTCCTCTGCCTTGAGGCCAATGGCCCAGCAGCTGGGTGGGGCTCTGACAAGTTTCAGCTTGGATTCATTGAAGACCAAGGACTCTGCTGCCTGTGAGAAGGACTGAGAAGCAGTTGCAAATGAACAGCAACGTTCCCCCCTGAGGACAGATGCACATTCCTGCAGCATCCCTGGAGAAAGACACTGCTACAGGCACAGCCTCAGCTGTTTCTTCTACACAGCACCAGAGACTTTTGTGGGAGCTGAGAGTTCCTATGTTTGACTTAACACCTTCAGCCTGGGGCTGAAAAGGTGGCTTAGTGGTGAAGACCACTTGAGGCTTTTGCAGAGGACCCAAGTTTGGTTCCCAGCACCCACATGTGATAGCTCACAACCACCTGTAACTCCACTTCCAGTAGATTCAATGCCACCTTCTGACTTCTTCAGGTACCTGCATGTGCATGGTGCACGTAAAACTAACAGCAGGGCAGTGGTGGCACACGCCTTTAATCCCAGGAGGCAGAGGCAGGTGGATCTTTGTGAGTTCAAGGCCAGCCTGGTCTACAAGGCTAGTTCCAGGACAGGCTCCAAAGCTACAGAGAAACCCACCCCTGCAAAAAAAAAAAGTAACACGGGCGCGCGCGCGTGCGCGCACACACACACACAAACAGTAATCTTTAAAACTGTCAACTTTACTTTGTACGCTTCCTGTCAACATGTAATGGAAAGAACACAGAAGTGTTATTAAGAAACACACTGTGCACATTCTAGAATATTCTAGGCAGATAATGCCCCTTTAGGCTCCATCCTCTCAATCCTCTTGTTTTCATACAGAGGTCATCACTAGGGTGGGGGCAGTGAGGAGTATATACACTCGAATGACCCACGTACTTTTAAAGTGTGAGAATACACAGCATGCAGCGTTAGGTCACTGTAACAACCCAGACCACCTACAACCTCTACCTAACTCCAGAGAAGGTGCGGGAAGGCTCTGCACGAGTACCTAGAACATCATCTCAGACAAAAAGCCGCAGTCTGGCTGGAATGGATCCCTGCAGAATGCCTAGGTGTCAGAGTTTTCTTCTTCCAGGTCCACACTTTGCACACGAGGGGTGTGAGGCCTAAGCATCAATTACAGTGGGACCATGTGATGCTGGGAGCACACCCTTGTAGGAGTTAGTGCATGGTTCCTACTGTAAGCACTGAATGGGTGAAATCAGGTACGTCCCATGCCCAAAGTCATGAGGAAACCAACATTTAGACATCAAGGAGAATATCATGAACGTCCAGGAGAGAAAGGCTTCCAAGGAACACTAGACTGTCAACCTTGATCTTTGCAAACTGAAAATCCAGTTGAGAAGCTGGTAGGGTCCAGAGATGAGCAGGGAACAAATGAAGTAAGGTTCCAATTACACCAGAGCCTGGCTGGCTCACCATGAGTTTCCTGCTGAGAAAGTGAACCCCCTCTTCCCTCAACCAGGAGTTGGCAGAAATCAGGAAGACAATGTCCATCAAGAAACAATGTTCTTCAATGTCCTAGCAGCAGGTTTTCAAGTGAATAACAGCTCAATAATTTTTATAACTCTACATGAAGTAACACTGCACAGAAATTATACATTAAAATGGTCTTATGTAGACTTGGATTATAATTATATACAAGCAATGTTAGTAAACAACTATGTACATGGCCTTCAAAAATAATAAGCCTCTTTATAAGGAAAACACTGCCCATCACCAGGAAGGCTTACTTGCCTTATTTGTAAACACATGGAAGGTGAACATTTTCCTTAGAGGTGCTGCAAGCTGCCCTCCAAATCTGTCACCCAGAATAGTAAGGATGGTACCGTACAGAGGCACAGTACCCTTGGCTAATGCCGGGAGGCCTTACTCCCCTGGGTCAAAGGCCCACACAGCCCTCTAAACAGAGGGCATATGTGGCGCACAGGCCACTTTGGTCCGCAGCCGGAGGGTAGGAAGGCGGTAGTCCTGGTTTCTCAGAAATCCCGTGACCCCTTAACTCCCACATCTTCAATCTAAAATGGTCCAGCTTCTCACAAGGGCTGCGGCCATTAGCTATAAGCAGGTGAAAGCTGCACCGCTGAGGAGAGTCTGCTATATCGGCATGAATACTCTTTCCCCCATCAGGACCCACATGCCCAGGCCAAGTGAAGCTGGGTGATAGCTACAGAAAAGGCGGTGGATGCCCTAGATCAACCAACGCTACGAACAGGCCACCAGTGTCATCCCGTGGAAGGCAGAGCTATTTCCCGACCACAGATTTCCTGCCCCCACCCCAACAGAACACACTCTAAATCAATTGGCTTTCTTTATCAACCAAAAAAGATGGCATTTCCAGAGCCGCTGAGCAGGGTTGAACTCTTTATTCTTATTGTTTTGGAAACGAAGCAGCCGAAGACGTCACACGTGAATTCCAGTGGGTCTTGCTAGAGACGTGAAGCAATTTAGGACCCGGTTTCCGGGCTAATGAAAGCCCATTTCAGGCTAGCAACATTGGCCAAAACAAATGCTTGAATTCAAGTCCTGTTGTGTAATGGGGAAGTTTAATTAAGGCCCCACATTACAGCTGTAAATGTTCCTATGTATAATAAGGTCTAAATGAAACTGAACCTAATCAAAGTTACAATCCCTTCATTAGCAAATTACAAACAAGAGCGCACAGCTGACACGCCAGCTATGATTATTACAACTAATTGCCTCGTTGTTACAGACCAGCCTGAAACAGTGTTCAGATGTCCGTCTGCAAGAGCAAATTAGGGCCACGTCAGGCTATTCCTGTGATCACAAGGGGTTCTTCTACAGCGATCTGATTTACCCCTGTCGTCTGGCGGCCAGCGGCCCAATCAAAGCCACGCTACAAAGGCAGCCTTTGAAGCCAGTGCAGCATGGAAACACACTCCATATGCAGGCGGGCAGACCGCACTTCATTAGAGCTGTTGTCGCATTTCCCTCTTCTTATTCTAATGATCCCATTTTAATACTCACAGGAACCACTTCTAATTGATGTCAAGTGAGTGACTTCTACATTCATCAACAGAGCACATCAAACAAACCCTGGTGCCCGAGCCAGCACCATCTCAGGCTGCACCGAGGTATGTCTCCAGAGAGCAGGGAAGGGGACAAGTGTACCTGTTTAATTGGGATGGCTCGCCCGCTCCCGATACTGTCCGCGCGGCTCTCCAGGCCTTTCTTCTCTTTGTCTGGGTCGCTCCCTTTCCTAGACTGCAAGCAAAAGTAAAGTTAGCATTTGGGCACGGGTAGAGGCTGCCAGACGGGTCTCACCCCTCCAACAGGATTCAGAACTGCCACCCCCAGCCGTTCGTCTGCACTGACTCATCATTCCAAAGAGAATTTTCTAAACTTTCCCCCTGACTTTTCTACTGCGAAATTATCTTTTAATTCTTTTTTAAAGAGTTCAAAATGCAATTACTAGAAACCAATGGACCGTCCAGGAAAGCAACACCCAACGAGAAAACACATTCTAGAGCTGCAGTAAGCATAGCTGAGGAGAGGGGGGCCCTCAAAGGTTATCTGGAAGTCCAACTGCAGAAATGTATGGATTAAATTAATGTCTAGATGATTTAAAAAGTCTATTAACCACACAGTAGTGTAACTTACTGGTATACCCCTGGCGAGTTGTTTCAAAGAGCAAGCAATGTTTCCTTTTATTGCTTCTGGTCGGTTAGAAAACAGCAATTCAGAGTTAAAGCAGTCTACTGTGCAACAAAAAGATAACGGAGGCAAAAACTGAAAATCTTTTTTTTGACAAAATGTCAATATTCGAGGGCGCAACGAACAACTGTTTGTTTGCCAGGTCTTGAGCCCATTGTCTTGGACGGCTGGTTGATGCTGTATGAACTGCCCAGTGGCGGGCAGGTGCGGGGAGGAGGGCACTGTGGAAAGGTGCAGGAGCACCCAGGCACCGTCCATGTCCCGGCTCCTGCTGGCATGAGCACGTGTAAGCATGGTGATTGTCTGACAGATTTATTTTATTATGAGAGAAAGATCTGAGACTCGTCCTCCTTAATAACAGTGCTGACAAGTGACAACTTCACTCCATTACTTTTCAATGGGAACATTACTCACGCAATATTGAAAATGGAGAAACATTTTCCTGTGCTTTTCAAATCTGAGATGATATATGAAACAGAGAGACTCGGTGCTGTCCGGTGGTGCTGGGAGCAGCTAATGAAATTCAGATTCAAAAGAATATGGGACGAAGCAGAAGATGCTTCTAAAACAGTATCCAAAAAGGCAAGGACCCGAGAGGTAATAAAAGCAAGGGCTGACGGGACGGGTTACTGCCTGAAGACTCAGGGAAAGGTGCCTGTGATATCAACTCGGCGTAGACACTTCAAAGGTTGTGATTTTGTCACGTGGCGGTGCATGTGAGAAACCACGCTCTTAGCTGATATTACAGGGGCCTTTGCATTTATCAAATGCCTCCTTGGTGACCCATGCTGTGTGCCTACATCGTGGATTTCAACATAAACTCCTTCTGTCTTTACTCTTTAGTTAGTCATGCAAAGCAGAACCTCACACAGCCACCTCTGTCCCCCAAGTCAGTTCATGGGCACATGAGGTTTCCAACTGGAAAATGAAGTCCCAAAGCTCATAGCCGACAACATTTCAGAAATTCTGAATCAATGGAGAGCATTAAGGGCATTTGGGGAACTTTATCAATTCTAAATACCTAAGTTTGAAAATCCATCTTCATTATTCTCCATTAAGCAGAATAATTAACAAAACAAACATTAAAAAAAAAAATGAACATTTTCCTGGAGGCGGCGCATCTGTCCCCAATCGCTGTTCTCTGCATAGAATTCCGGATTCCACGGAAGCAGGAAGCAGCAGCCAGAGTCGCTGCACAGCTCCAAATGTGTAAAGAAACAGGAGTCATGCTCGGCACGATCACAGCTCCGAGACAAATGGGAGAGAAACTTGGGGTACACATTGGAAAAAAGGAAATCCACCAACAATGGTATGTTTGTGGAAAGTGCCATAAAACTAAAGGACAGAGCTCCAACAAGCTGCCGGGCAGAGGGTTTGCCAGGTTTGCCATCTACAACAGGCTGACTCAAGGAGACTGCAATCCAACAACTAAACCACAGCTAGCAATGAAACCCTGCACCTCTGAATCCCGAGGGAAGACTCCTGGCTTTCCTGCCCACCCTGGAGAGTCTCCACAATGAGCATCCTCCCCTCTGTATCATGAGATGATACTGGCAGCCCGTGGTACCCATGGCTACACCCGGCCTGCTGCATTCTTCAGCATCAGAGCTCATCACTCTCACTGCACACCCGTAGACTTCAAGCCAACAGAACAACTGCTGAGCCCCACAGACAATGAAGATAGACGAAAGGGAGGGATTATTTACTTCATTTCAAAAAAATGTTTAACTCCCTATACATAATAAACAAAATCCCCTGGACATTGGGCAGAGAATCGTGACTGGCAATGATGCCCATCAAACAGAGCCTGCTCTCCTAGCTCCAACCAATAAGGCAGGAACAGATGGAACACACCATGCCAGGCTTTAGGGCTCCTGTTCTCGGCAAGACACCAAGGATCAATTCTTTTACACTATGGATTTTATTGTCCCTTTTTCTCCAGGGAGCTTCTCCGAGTAGGTCCAAGTTCTGTACCATCTTTGCCATCTCTGGATGTCGGTGTGCTGAACTATTTAATGGAATCAGCATCACACAGAAAGCTTTGAATAACACCATATAAAGACCTAATTCTTTAAAAGCTTGAAAAGACATGAAGCAACACCACACAGAACTTTAGGAGCATTGCAAGCGTAACATCACAAACGCAGGCAGCACATCCACACCTACTTAGGTAAATGGCAAGCCCCTAGAACAGAGGCAGGGAACGGATCGGGAGGCCTGGACTTTCACTGAGAATGTGTATCCTTCATGAAGCTAGTGGCTGCAAATCCCCTCTCTCATTAGCACAGAGAACACATGCAGGTTTTTCTTTGTAATTCTTATCAATCTCAAAACATTATTCAATAAAATATCTCAATTACATGTAAATCGGGCTACTAAATGAACTGTTCTAAAAATTCTGAATGTATTTCTAAGGCAGGTATCCAATGGGTCATCATTTCTCAAGGCAATGGCCTTACATAAAAAATTAACAAAGCATGATACAATTTAAATTCCCCTTGGTAAGGCATACATAATTGTCACTGCAAAATAATGCATACCATGATATAACTGGAGTGATTTAGTTTATATAATTTCATACAAAATACATAGGATTTATTTGTTTAAAGCATGTATGTTGCAAATAAAACCATCTGCCAGCTGAAGACGTTATCCCTGTGTGGCACAGGATTACTCTGAAAGTCATGTGAGGGCGGGATGGGAGCTACGTGCATATAGATGACCTCCAGCCTTTTTAGCATGTGCTAATAGACAAGTGGACAATGCCCACCAGCTACATCTCCATTCGGCTGCAGAATAGTAACTAAGATGGCTTGCATCTGGCACAGCTGCCGACAGGTCTAAACACACACTGTGACAATGTTAGTCAAAAGTCGCCCATAGTGACAGGGTTAAAGACTACAAAACTGGACATATTAAAACATAGAAGCAGGCTGTTACCCACTGAAATCTGGATTCTTAATTGCTTAGATTTTAGAACTAATTCGCTTTCTTTTCATTCCTTGTATGACACTGACATCTAGTGGAGTTAATGTTTCCAAATCCTTCAACTCAAAATGTTCAGCACCCGCCTCCACCGCCATCCTGCGCAACGGCAAAGCCAAGCCTGGTAAGAACCCATGTGCTGGCCCTTTCTTGGCATTTCAGCTAGCTGATTCTTAAATGCCACAGCACAAACCCGTTACAGTGCTAGATACTTGCAGGACCCCAAATTTCTGTTCCACAAACATCAGTTGGGCAGCTGAACTCAAGGTGTGAAAATCTTCATTCTCAAAATGTCGTCTGACATCACAGAAGAAGAGAGCAAATGCGCCACACACACGCAGCCAGAGACCCTCTAAGAGATGTCGATTAGGGTGCGGCGCACTGGCATCTGCAGCCACTGTGCACTTTCAAGCTTGTATAAAACCTATTGCTCTGTGGCTCCCGGCCCATTTCCCCTTCAGTGCGGCCATCTCTGGCCACACGCACAGCTCCTAGATACTGAGCACAGACAGGCTGAAGAGCAGCTATTAGCCAATCATTTTTCTTCTTCTTCAGATCTTAAAATTAAGAACCCTCATGTGAGTTGTCAATCACTGAGGTCATTTGAGTTGTCAATCATCCAGGCCCCAGGATCTTTTTGGAGAGGGGACAGGATCTCCTTACAAGAAGTTTTGTTTAAAGTGGTATTTCCTTGTTTTCATATTTCTTTCATATGGTAGAAGGCAAAGTTAATGCAGACTGAGTGGTGCTAGGCAGGAACCATAGCCCTTCATAACAGTGTGTGGTGGGGCTTACACAAACTTCTTCTCCTTCACTCTTGGAACCAAGGCCATTGAAGTCAGGTGTGGTTATGACAATCAGCTTTTGGGGCCCACAGAGTCACAAGTGAATGAGCACCATTTATGGGATGTGGTACCTTCTTAACCAACAGTCCTGCTCTGGGCATCCAGCTAGGAACCAACCGTTCGTATGACTGCTCACATTGTGTCTAAGAACTTTATAACACACTGTCTTACATCCATGCACTGCTGTAGCCTACCAGACACTTTCCTGTGCCATGCAGAAGCCAAAATGACCCCTCCAGGCCTATCCAGCAGTCCTACCAATTACTTTTGCTGAACATCACTAGTGTCCATGCTCCTGACTTTAGTAGTGGAAAAAAAAAACCCCACAAATACCACCACTAAGACTCCTATGCCCCTCTGAGAAGTGGTCCCAACTGACAGACCCACGGAAGAATAGCTACTGCTCCAATTATCAGAGAGGTTCACTGATTTGTCTAAGGTCAATCAGCAGCCAGCAGTGTCTCAGAGCTGCATGATACAGGCCAGCAAAGGAAAGGACAAGGTGGCTCAAAGGGGGAACCTTCTGTCATCAGCAGACTTGAGCATGAACGATCTAACCACGGAGGCAGCCGCAAAAATGGTGGGAAAGAGTGAGGCACCCAGAGATCTGGCAGGTACCCACAGTATGCAGTGACTGTCTTCATTTGAAGGCATCAGGTCAGACAATGAACTTCCAGTTCCTCCCGGGAGATCTCTTTTAGGTTGAGATAGGAATAAGAACCTTCTCTGTGACTGACTCAGTCAGTCTGGCCCAACCAGAAAGAGAGGCTTTAAGTGCAGACACTACACAGAGCTGGCCAGGGAGAGAAAGACTTCCTGAAATCACACCATACTAACTCTGGACTCAACCACAAAGCCATCCATGATTGATTGGTGATGTCTGCTGGGCAGAAGAGGCAGGAAACAGAATGTCTGCCTCTTCTGTGGTTCAGAGAGTAGTATCTGCACCCATCAGCCCAAAGAGCTTGTAAAAGTACACATGCCTGGTCCCACCCTGGACTCAGGGTTTCTAAATCAAAGCTCAGATATCCAATCCAGCACACTCCCTAGAGGACTCCGAGGAAAGGCCATGGCAAACCCATGGCTCGGGTCCCTTGAAGACCCAGGGAGAGGGTGGGGTTGCAGTATTAATAGAAAGGCAAGTCCTATTCTCAAGCCCACCCCTGGGGTCAGTTCTCAGACCCTAACAGGTAAACAGGGTGATGGCTAAGACCTCTCTGTGATTGGTCAGGTGCAAACTGAGTCCCTCAAGACCTTCACCGTCTCTCCATCTCTAACAGTCTTTAGTGTGGGACCATGGAAGTCCCGGGAGGTGGAAGTTGTGCTCAGGGTAAAGGAAAATTGTTCAGGTTTCATATTCAGTCCGCTGGGCAATCCCATTCTGCTCAGGACCTAAATCTTTTCTTGTCACAATTTCCTCAAACTCCAGAGTCATTTAGCCTGGACTCCGCACACACCACGGGACTCCGCACACATCACGGGATTGGGACAGCGTGGTGCTGAGGTTAAGATGCTGGGTGACACTGAGAGGTTGGCCCCAGGGCTGACACTCACTGTGAAAAGGTTGGACCTGCGTTTGGACTGCTTCCGGACAGGCGTCGGGGTGTTGGCAGTGGGAGGGACATCGATCCGGAGCTCCTTCTGGCTGGTGCTTGGGGTCGAAGGGACAGAGGAGGAGTAGTCGCTTAAACTCCCGCCTCCGTTACTTGTCTGTAAAATGAAAAACAAACAAACAAATCAATGTTCTGGGAATAAAACAGCAGAAAAGCCACCAGAGCAGGGTCAGAGCAAGGAAAACAGCAAGTGACCATGACAAAGCACCTGGGAGACAAGGTGTCAACTCCCTGTGCCTGGCACTTTTACTAGTACTCAGCACTGCTGGAAGCAAGTGTTGCTTTATCTGAGAAAAAGAACCTCAGGTCTCCATAATGGAGCCTGAAAATCTCTTTCTGCTTCTTGAGACAGAGCCATGGTCTGTAGCCTAGGTTTACCTAAAACTCACTATGTAGCCCAGGCTGGACTTGAATTGAAACTTGAATAGATGACTGAGACTATAAGGTTAAGTTACCACATGCATTGAAATTTGAAAAAAAAAATTGGGGGAAAACCATAATTATTCTTCCTCTGAAAAAGAAAACTGCAGTGAAACCTGGTCCTATGGGTGCTTCACTGCTCCTCCCGGATGAGGAAGGAATGGTCACTCAAAACACCAAAGCGACCCTTCTTAAACGACACCTCACAAATCAGAGTACTACCTTAAAATGCTTTTAGATCACTCAAAAACCGAAGACACCAATTGTGAAGCTGTTCAGGTGTGTGGCGAGACCATCCTAGGCTAGACCATCCTAGGCTAGACCATCCTAGCCTAGACCATCCTAGTCTAGACCATCCTAGCCTAGACCATCCTAGGCTAGACCATCCTAGGCTAGACCATCCTAAGCTAGACCATCCTAAGCTAGACCATCCTAGCCTAGACCATCCTAGGTCCCAGTGGTAAATGCATGAAGGCAATGGCTTCTCGGGTAAACTGAGCACTTGCAACAAAATCTGATCACTGTGTCCTTTGGAATAAACAGCAATAGGACTCTCACCCAAGGGGGACTGGTCACGAAACCAGGACCAGCAAGTCACCTGTTCCTTAATGAGGTCCTGGGTGAATCCCTGTGACAAGTACCTTGCTTGCAAGTTAGCAAATTAGCAAAACATTGTAAGGGGAGGCCTTCTACAGGAACCACTGGAGCCGGCTGTTATAACCACCTTCCAGATCTAAGCCTAAGTGCATTCCTTAGCCAGTAAAACTTCTTCACAACTGCTCACCCTTAAACAAACCAAGAGCAAAACCAGTCATCTCAATCCACAGTGAAGATGGCAGCACACACCTGTTGTGCACTATTGTTTACTGGGTGAGGATCTACTGCTGTGACTGGTTTAATAATGAGCTCAACGGCCAGTAACTAGGTGGGAAGAGGTTAGGCAGGTCTCCTGGGGACAGAGAGGACTCCAGGGAGAAGAAAGGGAGATGCCAGGAGACACGGAGAGGAAACAGGAGGTACAAGATGCCACTGGTAACATAGATTAATATAAATGGGCTAATTTAATTTGTAAGAGCTAGTTAGGAACAAGCCTAAGCCACAGTCTGAGCTTTCATAATTAGCAAGAAATCTCCGTTTCATTATTTGGGAGCTGACTGGTGGGATGGAAAAAGAACTTGTTACACACACCTGGCACCACCCCATTCCAGCACACCTCATAACACAGGCAGTGTGCAAAGAGAACTTTAAAGATTGACTCTCATAAAGCCCAATTGGCCACTGCAGCTTCTGAAGGAACTGGGAAGTCAATAATAAAACATGCTGTTATTTACAAAGTTGGGAGGGAATGGCAACAGTTTTGGCACTGGCTGTGAGCACTTCCTGCCCCAAGTCCTCCTTGGCACTTGCTGGATGCCTCACCTCCCGCACTACCTTTCCTACCTGGCTGATGTGCACGGCTGACACCTGGGCAGAACACACAGAGGAGTGGCTTGGAGAGTTGGGTAAGGACTTGCAGGGGCCTATGGACAGCTGCTGCTTCTTCCGCGTGGCAACAATCTTCTGAGCAACTAGTGGACACAGAGACAAGACACAACAATGTGAGGCCAGTGTTCAGATATGAGGTGAACAACAGGGACCTCTGGGGATCCCTGAATCCTTCCATTCCTGCATGCACAGCAAGCTTCATCCAGATACCCGACCACCAGGATAAATAGGGCATTTCCCAGGGCTTCTGAATACCATACCCCGGCAGAATATAGCCAGTGGAATTAAAGCATACACAAGCCCTGGCCAATGGGATTACAGCACACACAAGCCCTGGTCAACAGGATTACAGCACACAAGCCCTGGCCCATTTGATGAGGGCTGAAAACTCATGTGGCTTTCAAGACCTGTCTTCAGGTGAGAGCTGCTCTCTGTCCCCTTCTTCTTTGTCTTTTTTGCTTAATCTCTCTGAAATGCACAGATGTGACTTTGGTGCCAGGAGCCACCCAGGACCATTAGTGACACAGGGATGGAAGTCACACCAGCGAGTCAGGAAGCAAAACAAGCCAGAACTCCTGAGGGCTTCAGCCTACTTGGACTACCTCAGGGGCCTCAAATGTGAACAAGAACACACGCCCACCCACCTCACATAGGCTACCCCAATAAAACAGTGTTTTCCAGTTATTTAAAAGAATCCCAAATAAGGAAAGTTGAACAAAATCCCTCTGAAAGTTTTTATTTTCTTTTTGGGTTTTGGGCGGGGGTGTGTGCGAATTATCTAAGGAATGACTTGTAACTTTACAGGCTGTGTAGAATTATACTCAAGCAAGAGAAATTATAACAAAGACTTTTTAAAAAAATATTAATATATGGCCGCATACACTGGAAGTTTATCTTATTTGATGCAAATATAAATTCAACCGTCCATAACTTCTCTCAGCAAATAGTCTTGCTGATAAAGCACATGGAATTTAACTGCAAAGAAAGCGAAGAATTGGAAAACCATTCTTATACCAATAGGTGTCACTGCAGCAGAGTGGCTGCAGCTTGTGCCACGTCTGGGGTGAGGAACTGGAGTTAAGCCTGGCCTCTGCACACACTGCTGCTTTTGAAGCATTCTGCCTCTCCAGGACCACTGGTTACAGGAGACAGAGGCCACAAGGTGCTCACAGGTAATTTCACTTCCAAATGAACATAACTTTAAGCAGGAACTGATGTGCCCACAGCTCACGGCTTTTGTGCAAATAAATGATAGTGTTAAATGCAACTAAGTGGAAATGCAATCTATAAAAAATGGTTCTCAGAGATGAAGCAGCTGCTTCATCAGTCACGGCCCACCTCCGAAAGGCTTCTCATCACCCTGAAAGGATGGTATCAATTAATTTATCTTCCCTCCATGTATTGATCATAACCTTCATCAGCTAATCATGTTTAAATTACAGAGGAATATCGTGGTACTCCGTCATTTCAAAGCCATTGGTGTATTGATCAGGGACTGTTGAAAATGTGTATTAGACTATCTTTAAAAAATCATTGTATGAACTCAAAAATAAAATCAAAGGTCAGTGTCTAAGAACTGCAAAGCAAGTGTCACAGGGAGGTTCTGAAATTTGAAGACCCAGATTAACCCCAAATACTAACTGTCTGGGTGTTGTGGTTTGAATGTGAAAGTTCCCTCAGATCCACGTGCTTACAACTTGGTCCCCAGCTGGAGCTGCTGCTGGGGAGACTGAGCAATGTTAAGGTGTCCTGTTAGAGGAAATATGTCACTGGGTGGCCTTCAAGTTTTTACAGTCTGGTCCTACTTCCTGTTCTCCTTGTGCCTGCTTCCTGTATGGTAATGAAATGTGATCAGCCAGCTTCCTGACTGCCACTCCATCTTCATGCTCCTGTTGCTATGCCTTCCCTGCTATGACGGGTCACATCCCCTCTGGACCTGTCAATCAAAGCAAACCTTCCCCCCTCTAAGTTTCTTTTCACAGGATTTCTGTCTGAGCAATGGAAAAGTTAACTAATAAACCCTGTGAGTAATCATTTGCAAAAAGAGGCTCAGATGATCATTTTTTTGTCTTAATGCCAGTCTGAGTTCCCATCAGTCCAGACCTACAATGACTTAACCATGGAACGTAAAGAAGACACACAAAACATGCTCAACTACATACTCTTAAGTGCTTTTGGACACCTGCTATGAAGGTGGAAGGGAAGGTTTAGGAACTTGAGTCAAGTATGTTATGGAAACTCACGTTGTGAGAAACTTCAAATGCAGTTCCTTGCTTTCATTGGAAGGCACTGGGATAAAGAGCACAGCTCACAGCAAAGCCACCATGGGCAGCAGAGTGTGGCTGCACTCCAAGCCCCCGTGCCCCCACAGCAACTGTTCTCTTCCAACCTTAATGACCAAAATACAGACCAACAATACCTAACAATCGACAGCATTTATTTTTATTACTCCCCCCCCCCACATTTGGCCTGCTTCCTCATTATTCTTAACACTTTCTAACTCACATACACCAAGAAGGGAAAGAAAATGACTTTAAAATGTTTTGTTCTACAGTGCCAGGAGTACTTTGGAAAGATAGGATAAAATGTAAGAATAGGGGCAAATTTACTTAATGAAGGACAGCAGGATTCTGAGTAAGGATGAAGTCGCCGAGGAAAGGGAGAAGGTGCAGAAGGTCTGTCCTGTGTTGTAGAACTCTTGCTAACAGCCACAGATTTGCTAATGGCTGCTGAGGCTGCCTGCTTCGTGGACCAGGGAGAAAACAGCACACCTGGGTTCCTTGGTTAAAGACTTTCCTAAAAGTGAAAAAGGTAAAAAGTATAGTGCCAACTCCAATCAGGAAGCGACCATGCTATTTATTATAGGATCATGTCCCGCCATCAGGAGACAGATCCACAGGGGCCTTGACCCCAACAGCTGAGTGCTTGCTCTGCTCTAATCTCAGTCTAGGACAGAGACCACAGGGACGGAAGGCAGGCCCTGCCCCTTTCAAACTGTAGTCGTTGCTGGTAGTTGAAATGCATATGTGCTGGTAGGTTCAAAGACATAATCTCAGGCTCCGCTGGTGGGCTAATCTCATCATCTGTGTTAGTCAGAGCCTTGGTCATTCAACAAACACACTGTTGCATACTTTACCAATACACATACCTAAAGGTCTTCCTCACTGTGCAATATTCCAGACATACAAACACCCAAGCTCCAAAGACCTGGCTTTACTTTCTTATTAATGAGATTTAATATTCTCTCACACTTGGTGGGATTCTGGACACTAAGTGTTGTGTTCCATCTAAAAGCATCACTTAAGAAGACATGACCACTGCCCTTTTACCACAGGGGCCACCAAAACCTCTCTTCTTTTCCATGCTGTTGCTTTAAAATTGCTTCCTCTACAGTTCAGCTTTCTGTTTGGACTTGAATAGGAGGCAAAACCAAAACAAAGCCCTCCCTTTGGCCAGTTCTTCACACCTACCAATGGATTTAATTGCACAAGGCTTGCACAGCAAGCAGTCTAGCTCAGGCAGAGGACCAATGTCAGAATGGTGCCACCTTATGGAGGAGGTGGGTTAGTGCCTGGGAGCACAGCAATGATCTCCAAGTTGGCAAGCCTTCGTCCTAATCTGGGCTAATGTATGACATCCTTAAGCTGAAACATATATCCGTGTACATAGTTCCATTGGAAAATTACATACCTTAACAACAAAAACCGACATGCATTCATTTGCTTTCTCCATAAACTGAACATTTTCTACTGAACAAGAAAGAACCCCCAAACAGAGATTTTTCTGTTCAACCCCTTTTCTTCTTCCATGACATTACTGTTATCCACACAAAAGCAAGAATCACCTTGGTCCTATCAGTAGAGACAGCCCCCTGTTCACAGCCCTGTGACCAAGCACATAGAAGTATTTTGCCTTGTCTCTGTTTCCTGAAGGCTGAACATGGTAGGAGGTCTATGACCTCACTTCATCCAGCAGATAAAAGAGGACCTAGTGGAAGCTATGTCCTTCTCATGGTGGACACTTATCCCTCTGGAAATGTAAGCCCGAATAAACTCTTCTTGACCAGTTGTATGACAAAAGGAAGGAAGCTTGTCATTAACAATGGTGTCAACTAAGCAGAGGCATGGGCCCTCTCTCCAGCAGCCTTCCTGCAAATCTGTCTTTGGCTGAGGCCACCCTCTCCAATTTCTGACCCCCACAACTTAGGAGCTGGTCTGTCTCTTTGCCCTTGTGTGGTGCCCAAGATACCTGGCAGCTGCCTGGAAGTCAGATCACATGTTCCTATATGAGCCCTGGGCAGTTTCTGCTGCAGCTGCCCATCCCATCCATTGCATTCAGCTATAGGTTTCCAGAACACACTAGGTTCTTGGCCTCTTCCTCTGCCTGGAATTCCTCAAGCTCCTCTGTTGCCTTCTCAAAGGTGCTTCCAGGGCTCTGGTCCTCGGCCTTCTCCACGCTCCAGACTTGCTCTTGGAAAGCCATCTACACATTCAGTTAGTAACCACCTCAATGTGATGGCTCCCAATAGGGAGCCTGTCCTGAGGCCCTCCTGCCTTCTAAACCTACATGAGCCCAGCATGTGACTGTATTGTGCTGGGGCACGTCTGAGTCTACACTTCCCAGCCCACACCTCCACCCTTTCCTCTGTAATCTTAGCACTCTCTATGCAGCAGCCCCTGGCCCCTGGCTCCTGGCCCCAGGCACAGGCAGAAAAGACAGCAGACTGACTACTGGTCCAACAACCACAGTTGCTCCCAAATTCTTCTTCATTGCCAATGCCCATGACCAAGCCCTCGACCTACCACAGCTGATTACAGACAGCCTATAAAGAGCCACTAACTGCAGCCTGAGCCCGAGCAAGCTGCAGGGTCACCTTCTCCAAAGCAAACCTGACTGTGACGTTGTTCTGCTTAGATGTGCAATGGCCTTTGGGCATACAAACCTTATGTGGATTAAGGGTGGTTCTGTACTCCTGTGATAGGCCTGCCTTAGCACAACTATGTAAGTCTTGCTTTGCTAGAACACTCAGAGATCTCAGATAAGTTCCCACAGGGTTCCAGAGTAGTGGTTCTCAAACTGTGGGTAGCGACCCCTTTGGCAAATCTCTATCTCCTAAAATGTTTATATTATGATCCATAACAGTAGCAAAATTACAATTATAAAGTAGCAACCAAACTAATTTCATGGTTGGGGCTCACCACATGAGGAACTGTATTAAAGGGGCTGCAGCATTAGGGAGGTTGAGAACCACTGCTCTGTAAGGAGCAGACATCTGAGGTGTAGGAAGAACATGGAATGTGCCTGTGAGCTCAGGATGGCACCCAGCCCTGTCATCTAAAGTACACAGATCTAGTGCCCAAGACCCATGGTGAGATATAAGTGAAGACGGGGTATAAAAATGACTCTGCTACTGGAATAAAACCATAGCACACTGCTAACCTGGAGTCGGAGGGGCCATTAATGGGGCATTATTTTAAATACCTGTAACAGATGCACTGACAAAGGCCAGCAGCCATGTGGCTGGACAAGAACTGCAGTGCACAGGGAGGGCTGCAGACGGTCTTGCTGTGTGGCCCAGGCTGGCATCTTATCAGCAGTCCTCCTGTCTACACCTCCCAAGCACTTCAGGTTGCAAGTGTGTCAAAACACTTTGCTCCCAAAATATTTTAAAAGCTTGTTTTCTGGCGGTAGCAATCGCTGTGTGATTTGTGATTCTCTTGTGCTTTAACCCCCAAACAATACCTACTACACCTTCCACCACAAGGTCCTGATGGAGAACCATGAGGGGCTCACATGGAGAACCCCCATTAATAACAAAAAACCACTGCAGACTGTGAATCATTCACTAATGTCTCCACTTTAAATTACAGAATGATCATTAAAGTAGCTTATTAATTAAGGAGAAATTAATTACCAAGTTACCTATATATCTCTGAATGTGTGACTTAGAAGTGAAAAAAAAAAGAACCCTAAGTGGAATATTTCTCACCACAAAAATGGCCAAGTCAATACATGTTAGAGAAGGCGTGTTTATTTCCGTTGGTAATACGGCCTGTCCACTAGCTGTGTTTCTATATTACCTGAGTTTTGAGTAAGGACGAAGCTATGGATACAAAAAAAAAAAAAAGACAAGAAAACTGGATCAAGGGGCTGGAGAGATGGCTCAGTGGTTGAAAGCACTGCTTGCTCATCCAGAGGTCCTGAGTTCAATTCCCAACAACCACCTGGTGGCTCACAACCATCTGTAGTAAGATCTGGCACCCTCTCCTGACCAACAGGCATTCATGCAGACAGAATACTATATACATAATAAATCTTTAAAAAAAAAAAAAAGAAAGAAAACTGGATCAAGGTTGGGACGCAGCTTGCTCAGTACAGTGCAGAAAGCCCTAGATACTTATATGCCCAACATGGCATAAACTGGGCGAGATGGTACACACCTGTAATCCTGGCACTTGGGAAGTGGAGGCAAGGGAGTCAGGAGTTCAAGATCATCTCTGGCTACATGGTGAGCTGAAGGCCAGCCTGTGCTTTATGAGACACTGCGACAAAACCAAACCAGCAAGGATCCTGGAGCAGAAGCAGGAACGGGAACAAGAGTGAGAGGAGGGGAAAGCAGAGACAGCACATGTTCCGGAAGCTGAGGACAATTCCTAAGCCAGGGGAGAGCAGTCTGCCACCTGAACACCTGCTGAGATGTAGTGACCGCATCTGGAGAGCAACAGTCACCCTGCACCCAGGGAGATGCAGGACCAGACGACTGTCAGAGGGGGTGCAGCAGAAACGTTAGAAAAGAATGAAGGGAAGGAAAGCTCCGAAGAACAACTAGAAATCCATTTCTAAGGTATGCGAAGAGCGTTGTTGGCAGCTGATCTAGGATACAACGATGAGATCCACACTTCAGAAAGCAAACTTAGAATGGCTTGCATGATGCCGGTCATTCCCACCTGGACACTTGAGAGGGAAGCGTGAGTGCTGCGGGTGGGACGAGGTGGGTGCTGGGCTCCAGGGACTGCCTGGCTGGCATTTTAATTAGACACTCCCATGTCTGTTGTCAGTTTACCCTTCCAGCTGAGTGAAGCTCCCCAGACTGACTGCACATCAAAGTTGTCAAACACTCTTATGGGGAGGGGGGTTCACAGCTCACCATTACTGTCTGAACCCCCAACAGTTTCTTTAACATGCAAGGGGCCTATCTGTGGGAAATTCCATTATCCTATACCCAGAACAGGCTTCGCCTCCCTACTCATCACCATTAAAACCAGGTCTCAACTCTTCTCAAGTCTAATCACTTCCAGCCACCCTGTGTGGTCACCAACGCTCTTCATTCACAAACACGACTTGGGCCCAATTACAATCGTGTTTCCTAGAAATCGACCACTTAGCAATTAGGACAAATTTTCAGTTAGAACAAACACTAAGGTGACTTTTCTTGCAACTGAATAGGCCTTACCGACCTCTGGGACTTTGCTCTTCACAGCCTCTCCAGTGAAAGCCCAGTGAGCAACTCTGATCAGATACCCACAGCTACAGTCCCCACACCAGCAGCGGATCAAGAGAGGAAAGGTGGCCATGGTGGATGGAGACTGTGCAGACTTATCTTCATCATAATTGAGACACAGATTAACACTATGTATTTCTGGGTATGTGTGTGTATATGTATATATATATGTATATATATGCAAATGTCTAAGTCTCCTCCTACCAACGTATGTATGTCTATCAATTCAATACATCAGTGTGTGTGTGTGTGTGTGTGTGTGCAAGTTTGTGTCTATCAATCAAGCAAGTAGGTTTTATTTTCTCGATTTTCAGTGCTGAACACAGTATGTAAGTGCCCTATTGCTAAGTTAATCCCCAGCCCCTACAATATTTCCATTACACTCTTTAGAATAATAATAATAATAAAGCCCTCTAATCTAAGACAGGCCATGTTTAAAAAGTCACACTGTAATTTCTTCTGCTGAGGCCTTTGAGTTTTTCCTGAAGTAATAAAGTCTAAATTCTTAATCTGAGATTCTGTTCTTATCTGTATTCTTTTTATCTCGTTGTATTAAAACAAATTTATCTTCATTTATGTCGCAATTACCTATTAGGGTTGTTAATTTGCTGGAAATGAAGCTATTGTTTAATTGCTCCTATTAATCGGGGATTTAAATGCCGACTGTAATAAACAGTTACCTTCAGGACGGAGCAAAGTCAAGGCTGCTGGTATTAATTTCAGAATTTTAGAACGAGGGGGAATTTCTGCATTCAGGAACACTAATTTTCTGTTCACAGAAAACATGGAATACTGAGTACTCACAAGAGAACCTCAACTGAACAAATACAGTCTGTTAGCCCCTTTTTACATATGGAACTGTCATGTAAAACAACTGATTATAGTAGAAAAACAGAAAATCATGCTGCAGGAAACCAGCTCTTGGCTGGTTCTGTCTGCAAGCAGGGTGGACGTGGGGTTTTGGTGGGCAGGGCTCTGAAACACACACTTCTCCCAAAGCTTGCCAGGAAAAGTATGCCTGTCAAAGTGGGTGCCTTCCTGGGTGTCCTTCAGGGACACACATCTCAGGGCCCAGTCTGCTCCCCTGTGCAGACAGTCAAATCTGCACATTCAGAGGGATACGAAGATGCTGTAGGTCACCCAGTTCTCCCCCACCCGCCTTCCTCAGCATCTCTACTCACACCCACCACCCTCATCCTCGTCCACACCCTACACTGCTATGAGTCCTAACTGTTTTTTCAGGATTCTTCCCTAACCCCAGACTGTCAGTCCCCCACGTCTCTTGCTTCCTTCAGCTTCCTCATCTCAGTGAACCCTGGCTTCGGTTTGAAAGCTGCATCTCTAGCTTGCTGTCCAGCAGGGCAGGCCCTGACTGGTGCTCCGCCTCCTGCCTCACTGCTCTAAACTGTAGGTGTGAGAACAGCCTTTCAGACCCTCCCCACCCCACTAGTGTGAGCCCACCCTCAGGACCAGGCTGGAAAGTCAGGTGATGCCTGCATGACTACATGACTCAGAGCATACAGCCCCAATGCCAATTCCCAAAGGCCTCGGAAGGCTCTTAGTCATGTTGATGGTCCCACAATGCTCTTGGGGATGCTACTGTTCTCAGCACACTCTTGGTTCAAGAGTGCTCTTCATCATGCTGTTGGCTCCAGAATTCTCTTAGTAACACTGCTGGTCCTAGAATGCATTTAGTTATGTTGCTGGCCCCCAAACACTCCTGTATATGCTTGACTGGTGCTACAACAGAGCTAAGCAGGTTTGATGTCCATTCCATGTTGGGTATACATGGAGTTGGCTGCTTCACCAGGCTGTACAGCATCCAGCACTTACCAACTATTCCATATACTATCACACTGTGATGGTGCACCTATCATTGGTACTGCCAAACTCAGATCTGCCAGCAGACTGGCTGGTCACCAGCATGCTAATAAGTAAGCTTTATTGACCTTCCAGCCAGCCCAAGCATCCCACGGAAAAGACCAGACCATCTGTGTAATTCTTGAGGAGTTAGTTTCCTTGACTATCGGTGATCGGCACTCACCATGGTGAGTCTTTACTTCTTGGCACCTGTGTTGGAATTCACTTCCTCCTGGCTCCTCCCTGCTTGGTGCCAGGTAATACAAACAGTGTTGTAGAATAGCAGAGATAAACTGTGCTGTAGAGCAGGGACTGTGTGCACGAGGGAAACAAAGAGATTATAAATACTGCAGAGAAAACAATGAAAAGCAGGAAACATTTAGGCAGATAATGAGATGTTAGAGACATGGCAGACCCACAGAGCAAGCAAGGGTGAGCACACAATGGAGACAGGTTTGGGTGTTGAGCTGCTGTGCAGGGCTGCAGTCTCACCAGCAAAGGTCAACAAGAGTACGGAGTCCCTGTATGTTCAATATAGCCAGGATCAGAGAGGAAATAGATGTGAGAAGCTGCTGTGGGCTACTGCTCCCAAGTCAGGAGTCACATGACTCAGACCAGCTCTATATCTCCATATCGGAAGCCTGTGTCCAGATAAGTCGAGCTGGACCGTCAGTAAGTGTCCAGAACATAGCAATAGCTTCCTCAAGGATGCTTAGTGTAGGTAAACTAGTATAGGCTGGGAAAAGCTGTCCTAGAGCGACCAGGAAGACTGACCGGTGTGGAAGCCGGTGTCAAGCCCCTTAAGGAACCTCGAAGGTCCAACGCACAACATAGGAGAGATGCTTCCTCTTCCTATAGACTGGCCTTGCTCACAGACAGATTGCCCCCTCAGCCCCTCAGCTCTGCTCTTCTTCACTGAGTACCCTAAGGACAGAAGGCTGATCGCAGCTTACTCACTGCCTGGTGAGCTTTCAGCATTACCTCACCTCACGGAATAAAATAACCGTCAAAACAAGGCAAAAGCTGAGCATACGCCACAATTCTGGCACTCAGGAGGCTGAGGCAGGAGATCAGGAGTTCAAGGCCAGGAGGAGATTCAGACAGTGATACCCTGAGGGGTGAGGGAGCAGGAGAAAAGGAGGAAGGAGAAGGAAGGAAACACAAGGGAAAAAAAATGAGTGCGGAAGAACGGGCAGAGTCCCAAGCAGCTCACACAATTTCACTGATCTGACATGAAAGAAAAAATGCTAAAAGCATGAACTGAAGGTCCTTGGAAGAGCACTGTGTGGACATCCTATAATGACTGACATGGGTATCAGGGAGCGCACTCCGTGGACTGGACATCCTGTAACACTGATGTGGGTGTCAGAGAGTGGAACACACACCCCACACTGATAAGGAAACATGTAACATTTCAAACATCACAAGTAAACACTGGAAACAAATCTGTTCAAAAACCCAGGGGATGATTAACCTCCCTTCTCTCACTTGTCCTCAAGTCAGATGCAAATCAGTGCCTTCTGAGCCCAGGCAAGTGAATATCCCAATAAATTGGCAATACAATTCGGATGGCAGGCAAGGAGCTAAAAGATAAATGGCTTAAACAAAGAGGGGGAAAATGAACCTGTCACTTCTCCTCAACTCATCAAGCTGTCTCACGCAGAAGCGATGATCCTGGAGCAGAGCTGCTTCTGACACCCCGAAGCGGAGGCTCCCCCGGGGAATTCTTCAATCTGCAGACTCCCAGCGCACCAGTCACAAGTACAGACCTCGCAAAAGACCAAACTGGCCACAAAACACACCAAAATACTTTTACCAGTTACAGCAAAGAAAGCTGGAAGGAAAATGTGACGAGCTATACCATGAGCAGCCTGCTGGAGATCGGAAAAGCCAGCCAGGACGATGGGCCAAGGACGGACTTATGGACTTACACACACACACACACACACACCATGCAGATGATCAGGTGAACTACTCAAGCCAAGCCAACAGCTCAAAATTTTAAAAAGAGACAGATGAGGAAATCAAGGTCATTGGTGCTCAGGTGATAGGCAGAGCCCTAAACAAGGGCATGACACAAAGGCCAGCAGCTGATGTCACCTTGAGATCCTGGGAACAGGTAGGGTTCAGTGCAACCATCAGGTTTCCCTTTAGTGAGTTAATACCCTTGACTACTACCGTCCTAGCTGAGGTCAAAGGTCTAATCTTTGAAGATACCCATGCTAACGGAATACCGTCCTAGCTGAGGTCAAAGGTCTAATCTTTGAAGATGCCCATGCTAACGGAAAGCTAAAGAACTCAATTCCATCTCCGACCTCTCTGCACCATCTTCGGATAGCCTTTAAACTCTCAACAAAAACAGAGGGAACGAGAGACGGCTCAGCAGGTTAAGCACTTGCTGCCAAGCCTGGCAACTGAGTTTGACCCCAGGTTGTACAGTGTGGAAGGAAAAAGTGGACCCGCACAAGTTGTCTGTCCTCTGGCCTCTCTGTGCAGGCATGCACTTGAGGACGAGGCGTCTTCTCTCAGCTCTGTTAGCCACAAGGCCTTGCTGGAAGGTCTGGGGACAAGTGACAGTGACACACAGGTTGAATTATACAATGTACTGTGATCTGATTAGAAAGAAGGATGAGGTGACAAAACAGATTTCTGCCCGGTCTTCAGCATGGCTTTGTGCATTAAGACACTGCAGCCCCTCCCCCAACACACACACACACATACACACATCAATTACTATCACTCAGACAGCACCACCCAGAGCCCTGCCCTTTCTAATGCCTCACCCAGCATTCCTGATGGGGCAGGCTTACCTTCTGCGACACTACAGTATGCTGGCCATGTAAATGAGATGAGGTCCAAAATGGCAAGACTGTTTGGTGGGTAAAGACACTCGTTGCCAAGCTTGAGTTCAATATCTGGAACCCACATGGTAGAAGAAGAGAACTAACTCCTATACATTGTCCTCAGAGCATGTGTACATGGTATGCACAGACAGACAGACAGACAGACAGACAGACAAACACACACACAGAGCAATATTCTTAATCGGTGAGGAGATCTATGATGAATTTAAAGAGCTCAATAAAATAAGTGATGTAAATGTCTACGGGATTAACAAGGAAGCCTCAACAGTTCTTCTGAGAGGGCTCCAGGTGCCGAAGAGTTAAGCACACAGTGGACAGAAACTTTCTAACATTTCTCTCCTTTAATGAGAAGTTAAGTTTATCAACTGCCATTGTAATTATACAGAGCACCTCGGGTAATTAAAAGGGATCTAAATCTAATTTTATTTACATTTAGAATACCTGAGGTCATCTCTGATCAAGACTTCACATTCGTGACTAATAATACTTCAGTGTTAATTAGAGTTCAGCACAGAATGCGGATTGATTCTGAATCTCTAATTTGCAGTGATTTAGCAACATCGCGAAAGTCCAGGAACCTCTCTCTTTCCGGAACACAGCAGTTCATACAAATGACAGGCACCCTCCAGTTACCAGTACTTCTAACTCAGGAAAGTCTCAGAAGAAGCAGGGACTCTAATTATACTGTGCACTTCTACTTGTGAGAAAAATCTCATATTAAATACAAATTGATCTATCTTTGCATGGGATGGCTACAGTGGTATTTTAAATACTCTATTGTGTTGAATTGTCCCTATGTTTTTAATACAAGCCTTTATAGTGCAATGAACATGCATTTCTGTCCTACTTAGATTTGATGGTGGTAACATGTTGCTATGTCTACTTTACTGCACACCTATACACCCTCCATCCCTCCACCCTTCTAGCCCTCACCCCATTGTCTGACGTGTATCAAACTTCATACAGGTTCAGTTCACTCCCAAACACTTCACCGCAGCCATAAATAAAAGGTTGTAAGACTGTCAGACCAAAAGTTCAACCCATGTCTCCTAAACTAACTGTCTTTCTAGTCAGAATTCTTGCTTTCATCTATCCTAAGGAAATAATCCTATATTTACAAAAAAGTGAAAACTGCTGTTCTTTGTGGCATCAGGGCTGGAGCTCCCAGGGAAATACAGGATCTGAAATGTCTGTGGTGGTAGAGGCTAGCTTTAAAGGTCTACGGGCCAGATCACCACACCGCAGCATAAACACAAACACATGTGCAAGAACACAACCTGTTGGTCACAAAAAATACCACCATCTCCTAGTTGAAAATACTAAAAGCTAAGACTAGACAGTTTGCTGGCTGCAGGTGCAGAGAGCACCCGGGTGATGCTTACACTCCTCACACAAGCACACACATGCACATACACACGTACACACACACACACACACACACACACAGACTTCACATATCTCTACGCCGACCTAATGCTGAACGCTGAAGATCAGCAGAGTCAGGGTGCTGCTCTGTGCCATTTGGGGGTGCCATTACAAGGCAAAGAGTACTTTTATGAGGCGACTCAAAGAAAGCAGGTTTTTCTTTGGGGGTTGGAGTCCTTCTGTTTATTCAGCTGAATGTCACAATTTGCAGAAATATTATAAATTGTTTGTTTTTAATTATAAGATATGTGTGTTTGTGAGAATGTGCTCTAAGAGTCCAGAGAGGGTGGTGTTGGGTCCCTTGGGACCAGGCAGTCGCTAGCACCTGACATTGGTGCTGGGAACATTACCTGCTTTTAATTTTTGAACCATTACTGCAGCCCTGTGCATTTTATATACTAACAAATTCTTTACACATGAGTCTCCTTCATGAGGCTTCTGGGAAATCACCTTGAACACAAGGGAATCAAAAGAGCTTGCTTGTACTAGTTATTAGCCCAAACTCTTAGTGCTGCCTCAAACTCGGATAACGTGATCAGAAAAGAATGTTCTCCCTTCATGGGGATACTCAAAAAACCGCCCGTGGGTGAGACACGCTAAGTGAAAGGCAAATTACAGCTGGAAAATTTAATGTGCCAAATGATCACACTGTCAAAGCAAGCTCGGGATAGTGGGCATTCAGTGGGGCTTTCTCTTCCTTCCTCAAAAATGAACGGAGGAAAAAAACGACAAAGGTATCGTGGGCCTGTGTTTCTAAAACGGATTTCTCTTGTCATGAAAAAAGTAGTGGAGGAGACTGTAAATATGTAGACTAGCCCACGCTTGCTCCCCCTCCAAGACACTGCAATACTCATACAGTCATGCTCTGAATCATGGTCCAATGAAGCCAGGAGCCACTCTGTCCCTGCAACTTCTCTGGAGGTCTGTGCTTTGAAAGACCAAATCCACAACCAACACAGCAGAAGGGCATACAATCCAAAGAGTCGCCCAGCAGCACTGGGCCTTCATTTAGCCTCCTTGAGGCATAAAAGCAAGCCAGAACTCCTAATGGACTGAAGACATCCCGGTAGAGGAGTCGGCTTATTCCCCAGAGCAAATTACTGGTGGTTGGGGTCGGGTGGGGTGAAATTGCTTAGGTATTTCTAACTTGTTTATACTAGCTGTATAAACAGAAGCGATGGGCAGAATTTGGCTTGCCAAAGCCTCTAGATGATTAAGACAAAGCCAAGTGGGGAGAAACAGGCATCCAATGAGACGAGGGCTCCGTTTGGGAAGCACAGCTCGGTATCCACTAACGGCGCAGGTCTTGCGGTGTGCCTTTCTGGCCTCCGAGAGCATCCAACTGTCATAACATCTATAATTCAGCACAGAAAAGGCGCCGCAGAGCATTCATTATCAATCTTACAAAACATATAAGGCTCCTCTGCACCTCAATCATTTGCTAACAGTTACAATAAGATTGTATTAAAAATTTAAACTGCCCTACTTAAGCAATTTACCTTCAAACGTCCATTTCCAGGGAATGAGTCCGAGGGACATGAATGTCGAACCCTTGCTCAGATTTATTGCACGGGAGAATATTTCTCCTGATAACGCTCTGACGAGTGAAGTCTAATGACTTTAGTTTTATTACTTTTTAAGCACTTAATGGGAAAATTTAGACATTTTCACAAGACTGAGCTTCAATACGAATGGTACCTTTAAAAAATGACAGGCAGAGGCAGGTCTGTGCGATTACTACAGACACAGGCCAGTGCAATCAAGAGATTCTAAGACAGTGACTAATACAGCAGGCTTGCCTCTGCCATTATCAGTCTGAGCCCTCCCCTCACCCCTGCTACACTTTTTTTCTTTTTAAACTGTCTTAAATAATAGCCCAGAGAATATTTAGCAAAGACTAGCTGTGGAGAAATTTATCATTATCCATGTAAAATTTTAAAGCCATTAAAAAAGCCCACAGTATTTAATCTTTTCCCCAGCTCTTATAAACGCCCTTCAGTGGGGAAGTTACAGGGCAAACACCATAACTATCTCAGTGCCGTTCCCTAAGCCCTGGTCAGTATCGGCTGCTTCGACCACCAACCTTCCTGACAGCGGGAAAACCACCTTTGAAACATGGAGATACAAATATGAAAGTTCCCCTTCACTCCAAGTCATTTTCCCTCAACTTCAGCCACAGCTGTGATCACTCAGACTTCAATTAAAGCAGAGGCAGGAATCCTATCAATCACGAAGGGCAATAAATTTCTTATCTTTCTCATTAGCTACCCCGTTGCACAGCTTAAATATAAACATACCTTGCAACAGGACTGTAAATTACTCAGCCCTTGGTGACTCTACCCAGCATCGGAAGAGGCAGGAATGATTTGAGCAAAATCTGAGGCACGATCACCACACTAAAGCTGATTTACACACTTCAGCAAAATAAAAAGCCTCCAAGAATCATACTGACAGCAGATCTCTTTGAGTTTGTTTATTTGGCTTAAAACTGGTAATGACCTGCCTTTAGTATATGACTAAGCTTTATGTGCAAAATCCAATTTTCTGTAGAAATATTTTTGCTGCATCTGCCAATAATATCTCTTGCAGTTATCTGTAGCTATTAATTTCTTAAAAGCTAAACCCTCAACTTTTTTTTAAGCTTTAAAGGAGGAAAAAGTACAGAAAACCAACAAACTGGGTTTTTACCCCTCGAGATAAAATGGAACACAGGCAGCTCCAGCAAGAGCAGAAATGGCTGTGGGAGAGGCTCCCACAGAGGCCATTACTCAAAGCCCCATTTGAATAGTCTTCACGTATTTTCTCTAATCCTGTAATAAGATGTGGGTTGTGGGTGTGTATCTCCTTGGTGCAAACTTCACTCAGAACACAGTGTTCTGCTACTTTACTGCCGAGCTAAGCGGCTAAGGGGCCGAGCTAAGCGGCTAAGGGGTCGAGCAGCTGTCCCTGCAAGGAAAGCCACCTGTGCCTCAGGTGTGAGCTTCCAGGTTCCTACCACACTGGGAGCCTAGCTAGAATAATTGTATCTTTCAAATTAAAATGGAGGCGACACAGGGACTTCCACTACCTTCAGCCCACAAGGCAGGCAGATTTCTGCTGATCACACCTGAACCCATTCAGGGCAGGCAAGGCTGAGCCTCTACTCGAAGCAAAGGGCAGCCCTGGCTGTGACAGCACTGCCACCTAGTGGCCTGCACTTGACTTGCCTGGCATAACCAAGGAGCAAAGAAGGCTGTTCTGACAGCCCCAGAGGACATGTCATAGGAAACAAGCTGAGATAAAAACCAGAAGCCAAGTCCGGCAAAGACAAGCCCCAAACCACCTTGCTGGGGCTGACAATGTGTGACCAATGGCTTAGAAGAGCTGTCATTTGAAATCCACAGCACTCCAGAGCTAGAATGGCTACAAACCATCTTCAGGAAACTGTGATTTCCCCAGCTACTGAGACTCTTTTCTGACTAGAGTTCTTGGTGAGTACATAACTTACTGGTGACCCAACAACAGTGGCCAGTGGAATGGAGAATAGTGGACACAGAACTGTTGGTGTGAACTCTGGCAGGGACCGGGCCTTTCAATGCAGCAGTTTCCTTACTGAGAGGCACACACACACAGTATCTGTATCAGCTGAGAGACAAGAGACACGGCCTGGTAGTGATAACGCGGCACGGGATACAGAACAAGCTTGGCAGCCCTGACTCTAGATGCAAGACTGAGGCAGGTGGACATGGAAGACATTTTTGTAAGACACTAGTCCTCTGCTAGGACCTGCTAGGGGCACGAGCAAGCAAGGTTGGGGACAGAGAAGATTTAAAGATGAAGCACAGCTTCAAGAGTGAAGGAGCAGTGGGATACGAGGCTAAGCATCAGATTCTCGGGATTAAAGGACTGGCCTCCGTTGGAAGGTGCCCCCTGATTACACCTATATTACAAAGCCCTCTGGACAGGTGGAAAAAAAGCCTAGAGAGGAAACGTGTGGACCCACACAGGGTGGATGAGGTGGACATGGGGAGGAAGGGCTAAAATGGTACCTAGTGGTACCCAGAGTCCCTCTGAGATACCCAAACCCTGGCCCAGCAAGCAAGTCTGAGCTGAAAAAACTCTGAGAGCCTTGGTGAAGCATGGCGGGATGGCAGAGTGATGATGGGCACCACAAACCCACCACCCATATGTAACAAATACAAATGTTTTCCCTGCCTGTTCCAGCTCTGTACTTGCCAAGAAAATCCATCAGGCCTCAGACACCTTAGCACCTCTGCCTTGGGCATGAAGACACACACCTTCCCAAGAACATTCTTGCATGACCTCTAAGTCACTGGCTACACTGAGAAAAGGTGTTTGTGTTCCAGTGTGTGAGGCCAAGGCCACGTCAGAGAGAGAGAGTACTGGTGCTAAGCTTGGGTCTTGAGATGGGGCAGGAGGGAGGCACAGGTACCACATCCTCTCCTGCAGTAGAAGACAGAGCAGGCACCACTGTAGGGCACTGCATCTGTTGATGGAGTGTTGAGTGTGCCCCTCATCTGAACACAAGCTGCCCTGTGCTCCAAGGGAGCAGCAAATGTGGACACGGGGAGAGGGAACCGGGAAGGACTCACAGCTGCACACGGTCTCTCTGGGGGCTCTGCACACACTCTTTCTAGGCCTTCGTCACTTCTGTTACTCTCATCTCCCGCTTCAGACGGTCTGCAGCACAGCCACTCCTGGAAGAGGTGCTGGGATGATGCCGCCACTGGGCTAAGAGGACCACAGCCCAATCTTTTCTCTTCAGTGCTTCCAATAGTGAAAAATCTGGGCAGCAGAAAGGCTGAAGGAACTTGAGGTTCTGGAAGGAAGGCTCCAAGCTGGTGCTGGCATCTGCTGTGTGCAGGGCTTGGTGAGCTGCACTGGGTCTCTTGGATAGAGGCAGCCATGGCAGCTCCATGCAAATGAGTACCAAGTGAAAGCCCGGAAGGGAGGTGACTCTCCACAGGCAGGAGGTGTCTTAGCTACAGAGGCGGCCTTCTCTAGGGAGCTTCACGGAGAGCGAAGAAAGTTCACCCCCAGCGGCAACTGTAAACCATCCAATCTGTGTTGGGGGCTGAACTCTGGTCCTCTGAAAGAGCAACATGTGCTCCTGTTGTACCATCGCTCCAGCACCTCCAATTTTATTCTGAATGTTTTAGAAATTAATAGAAGTGCAGTAATTATAAAATGTTAGGCCAGGACTATAGCTCGGTTTTTAAAGTGCTTGCCTGGCATGCACAAAGCTCTGGATTCGAACCCAGAACCACATAAAGTAGGTGTGGTGGCAGGAATACGAAAGGCTCAAGGACACCCACTTATAGAGCTGAGGCCAGCCGGGAGACAGGAAAACCTATCCCGAATAAACTAAAACAAAATGCAGTGTCTAATGGCGGGGTTCATAGACCATTTTTATTGGCATCTTTATTGTTTTTTTCCTAACATGTTTCTGAGCAGATACAAAGTATACACAAATCTACTGAAATCTACTTTACTAGAAATGCATGTGAATTTTAACTGTGAGAGACGCAAGGACGTGATGGCATCCGCAGGCAATAAAGTCATCTGCTTCCAGGGCCAAAAAGTCACGTGTGCCAATCAGGCTGCCTCTGCTGCCATCTTCCCAGTGACCAATGGCGGAGGGTGAGGTGGCACATGACTCAGTTGCTTTCACACAACAGCTTTTAAACCCCACCCCATTCTGCAGGTGGCATTTTCAGCAGCGGAGTGGCTGCCTGCTAGAACAGCCTTTCTGGAGCACACGCATTCCTTACGGATCACTTCATTCATCACACCTTCTAACAGCCCCAACCCGCGCATGCAGCACCAACTGGGGTGACAATTTGGAAGACAGAGGATGGGCCAGTGAGGCTCTAGTATCTCTGCTGCTTGAATGTGACTTAAAACAAAAGTTTTCAACTTTATTATTGTAGTGTATGCTTGAGTATATACATGATGTGAGTGTGTGTGCATGCATGCATCACAGCACATATGTGGAGGCCAGGGGACAACTCTGCGTCGTTGACTGTCTCCTCCTTCCTTTAGGTGGGCTCCAGAGATCGAACTCAAGATCATTAGGTCAAGGTTGTGCAGCAAGCCCCTTTCCTCAACAAGCCATCTCTCCAGCCCCTAAAGCTCGACTTTTAATAACATGTCAGTATTATCCACCAAAACAGCAAAAGAAAATCTAGACTATTTCATGTAAATGCTTCTGGCACCCCCTAGTGGCAGCTCGCGAGATTACAAAAGCACTGGGCCTTGCATGCATACCTTGTAGACCCTGTGAAGAAAGGTAGGTAGAAATAGTCTGCATGCTGGCTATAGCCAGTGAGTCCAAGACTCTAATTATATGAAACAAAGAGCACTTGAAGCATTTTGGTTCGATAACAGGTAAGATTTTAGCCACAGTGGACTAAGAACATGATTCTGGTAAGGACTCGCTTGTCAGAATCTGGGTATGAACCCCAGCACTGCAAAGGAAAGTAAATAAATACATAACCAAGGTCTTTCCAATGGACACTTAAAACCAAGGTAACACAAAAGTCAAACACAGAGGGCTGAATGTGTCTGTTCTCCACTGAGCATGTATGCCCCAACAGGATGGCAGCCCCTGCTCACCAGAGAAGGAGGGGTGAAGCAAAACAAGGCCTTGGGCCTCTCTACCTCTAAAAGCCACCCAGTCTATAAGTCAGGCAAGAACTGAATTCATACAGTAAGTACAAAATACTGGTGCAAAGATGGGTGTGTTTCCTAGCATGATGGCACTGGTATTTTTATTTTCTTACTATTGTCACGAAATTCATATAAAGGGCTGCCCGAGATCTGAGACAGCAAGGGTGAAGTGACAAAGGCGGACGGCAGGGTGCAGGCCTCTCTCACAGCAGGGGTGACGGGATGAGAGTTTCACTGCCATCTCTGCTATGCCCTTGCTCAGAAGCCTGGGCATCCCCAACTGAGCAAAACCCAGGTTTGCACATCAGGTACCAGGGACGTGTTCTTGGTGAAGGGGGCCAGCACAAATAGGGAACCGTGATTGAGACCGGGGTGGCACCCGAAGAGCCAGGTGCAAAATGAGACATCGACCACATGCTCTCTCTGCCATCCATACCCTTTCGGGAAGGGAGCCCCCATGTCCACAGCTGGCCGTGGAACAAGTCTTTTTCTTCTGGTTGTCAAGATGGCTCAGCACATAAAAGCAATTGCTGTGTAAGCCTGGCAACCTGAATTTTACTCCCAGACATCAAGGACCAGTGGTTCAAGCCTGTGATCTCAAAGCTCAGAGGGCTGAAACAGGAAGAATCAAGTTCAAAGCCAGCCTGGACTACAGAGTGAGATCCCGTCTCAAGAAAACAAAACAGGGCTTAAAGTTTTCCAAGTCTATAATTCAACAAGTCCTCGGTTCTCACTTCTTAGGCTGGGGTGCTATGCCAGGAGGTGAGCCATCCAGTAAAGACTGCCAAGCACTGAAGCACCGATTCTGCAGAGACATCAACAAAGCAGAAAAACCAGAGTCTAGGAGACCAGCAGCCATCAGAGCCATTCAGGGAACCAAGCCAAAGTCCGGCAATCACAGCACAGAGAAGGTGCTTGCGTGCACACCACACCTCGGGAGGAGGTGTCCCTGAGCGGTTGGTCATGCCCAGGATGTAGGTGTTCATCCCCATGGCTCACCTCCTGTGGTTTATAACTTTGGAGACAATGAACCACATCTCCCTACTCTAGTGCTCAGAGCTTTGCAGTAAACATTTCCTTTGGACAAATGAGTAATCCGCTCTTCCAGGTTCACGCTGCTCGAATCAAGAAGCCTGGGGTAGCTGTTTGCATACTGCACACATTAACCCCAGAATTCAGAGCTCATCTCTGGGGACACCAGTCATTTACTCCAAGCTCCCCAACTCTGGGGCCAACACCTGGTCAGGACCACTCTACGACACAGGAGAAATGTCACAATAAACACTTCCCACCTTACAAGGTCAGTATTGTGAGGATCACATCTACTTCTCCACAAACTTGGCAAGTGGAGCACTGCCGATCAAGCATTCGTAGCCTGTGCCTTGATGAAGATTATTAAAGCAGAGAAGAAGAGTTACCAAGCACGAACTTCAAAAGAGTGGAAACATCAGCTACAGACTGCAACCGCTCTCAACTGTCCTATTTAAGGGACATTTCTTTATTCTTCTGATCAATGCCTCCACGGAGGGCTAAATAGGTCAAAAAGCACATGACTGTTCAATCATTTTAAAAACATTAGGAAGAGCAGAGTGCCATAGCATTATGAACAGATTATGAACAAAAATAAAAGCCATTTGTATGCATTAATGATACATCAAGCTAATTCAAGCTGGCGAAAGTCATTAGGGGAAAATCCTGGGGCAAAACATGGCAGTGACGCCGAGGCACAGACGTGGAGTAAAATAACCATTTTCTATGTCATTGATAAAATTAATTCTATAAGCCAGAGATGAGTCCTAACATGAACATCAGAACAGAGAGCAGTCGCTCATAGTGTGCTTAATGACCTAATTCTGGCATCCTGAGAACTGACACAGACGTTTCTTGCAGATACAAGCATCCGTGCACAGAGCGTTTCCCAGAAGAGGCACAGCATGGAGAATTCCAGACTTAGGGTAAGGAACTGTCACAAAAAACAAAAACAACAAAAAAAAACCAACCTCCATGCTACCGTCTGTTTGCCTGCAATAGAACGTGCTGTCTTCCTACTGTATGTCTCTGTAGTAAACGCTGGGGACGGCGAGCTTACGAAGAAAGGTTGATGGGGACTCAACAGTTTGAGAGTTGTTCCCATGGTGAACTGGGACTGGGCTCACTGTTCTGCCCTCAGACGAGGCTGGCATGTCCCTCTGTGAGCAGTTAAGGTGCCGTGTGACTAGAACGCAAAGGCCTGAAGCCCCCGTACCAAGTACTGCCCCTGAAAGGTTCCATTTCCCCATCAATGAAGCTGAAGGCCAAGATGTCATTTAACACAGGGACCACCAGGACACTTCAGATCCAAAGACAGACAGAAAAACTCTCCTCAAGAGTGACCCAAGACGGGACGTGAGACGCACAAGCATGTTAAGGCCAGCCTAGGCTACACAGTAAGATCCTATCTTCAAACAAAACCAAACCAAAAGAACTGGACTATAAGTCAGGCCCGGGTTGGTGTCCAATATCACATGAAGGAGGCACAGTAGCTTTCACCAGTAATTCTAGCTCTTGAGAGGTGGCAGGAAGAAGCTTTGGAGTTAAAGTTCATCATTGGCTACACAGCGAACTCAAGGGTAGCCTGGGCTACATGAGACCCTGTCCCCATAAGAAATCTCAGAACTGACCCCCAATCATTACAGCAGCAGCTGTGGTCGGAACCACAGACCTTAACCATCATTACGACAATGTCCACTGAAACATTTCCATTTTGCATGGGTGACTTTAGACACATCAATAAGCTAAGGCACGAACTCTTTAAAAGTCTGTCCTCCGAGTCCAATGGACCATAGATAAAAATGGCAGGTCCAATGAAACAGGCACACTCATAACTGAAGTGACTGAAATAATAACGTTCAGAAACTCTTGGCTGAAAAGAATCCCAACCCCCTGTGGAAAAGCTCAGTGTCACTTAAACTAATCTCACCCTGCCACCATGGTGTTTAAAGAGTGCACCAGAGGCTGCAGGTGTTTAAAGAGTGCACCAGAGGCTGCACCAGATGTGTGGCTCGTCCAAGGGCCATGTGCTTGTCCGGAGCCCAACACGGATGTCAGAATTTCTGAATACAAATTTAATATAAGCAAACAAATATTTGCGTTTAGTCCTTTTTCATTTTTCAAGTCTCTGAATGTTTTATTACACAACAGCCTATATCTTAGTGTTGACACTAACTGTTTCAGTCTGTGGTTGAACCCGCTGATATGAGGCTACTGTAGGCTGGAAAATTTACTTGATTTGAAGGGACACGTGCATACAAAGTTAATGGCGATATCATGTCTTATAAAAAATGGTCACTATAATACACACTATGTATGCAGGGGCTGGAGGGGTGGCTCAATAGATAAGAACACGAGCATTGGGAACTCATGTTCAATTCTCGGTACCTATGTGACAGCTCATAACCATCTGTAACTATAGCTCCAGTGAATCTGAAACCTTCCCTAGGTCCCTGCAGGTGCTAGGCATGAAAATGGCACACAGACATTCAAAATACACTCACGCACACCACTAAAAATTAACTGATCCCATATGCACAAAGCTACAGCACAGAGAGAAGAGAGGTTAACCCTGACCTACCCAGCTTTCTCCCACCTATGGCTGGATCAGATGTGAGCTCCCGAGCCCGAGCTGACTGTCTGGGAGACAACCTGCTGATTCTCAATTCTATCAGACTGTACTGTGTGAGGTGCCATCAGGCGATGACAGCCAGAGACGCTGTTGACACGGACAGCAAGGTGGTCGCCAATCATCTTAGGAAGCATCTGAGGACGCTCACTAGCTGCCTCTCGAGCTTGGAACATGCTTTCTGTCCCTCTTCCCACTTCAGCAGTGGACAGCAGCACTGAGCCTCATGCAGGGGAGAAATCTCCCATTGCCTCTCGCTCTTGTTCTGAGATGCCACACCCTGCTAACCAAGTGTCACTAGAACATCAGACCTGCCCATCCCACCCCTCCACAAAGCCGGCCCTTACTGTTGTGAGGAGACTGTAGCTCCAGCTATGACAATTCTAAGAGTCTTAACAAGTTTTCAACACTGAAGATCAGTAAGCATTGTGGGAGACAGGAGAACTGGGGAGGACTTGGAAAAGTGTAGGCAGAACAGAAATGCCAGCTTTGTGGGGCACCAGAGGCATCGTGTGACACTGGGAGCAAATCTCTCACCAGAACCAAAGAGAGCATGTTAACAGAGCCTGGCTCCTCAGTTCCTCCGTCCAATTATTTTCAATGCCCCAAACCCTTTCAGATCAACAATGGCTGGCTTGCTTGCTTGCTTGCTTCCAAAGATGAAATCTTACTTGAATGTATCCTTTTGCCAAAATGCATTTAATTTTCCATAAACAAAGGAGAAAACCAATGATAACAGAAATAAGTAAGAACCCCACTGCCTCCCAAATGAGGATGAAGGATGAGGCAGGCCTGAGTGACGGTTCTGTGGCAGCAGCACGACAGAACGGCCTGAGATGCCCCAGCCCAGACAAAGACCCACATGTAGTGATGCCCTAGCATTGCCGTCGGGCTACACAAGCAGGCTCCTTAACACAGCTGCCACGCTCTGGGTGCTTCAGCGATTAGAAAGGGGCAAGTTGCAGGTGTGTGTTAGCAGGGTGCTTCTGTTTGTACCAGGATTTCGGTCTGTGGAAGCAGTAGAACCAAGGTAAGCTGAGGCCTCCTATGTAGCCAAGAGGTAGGAGACCTCTCGGTACAGGTTCCCAACCAGTATTTTCACACAGGTTAGCTATCTGTCACCAGGCAGGGACAGGAGGCAACAGAATGACTAAACACAGCTTTCCAGATGTTAACTGAAGTATAAATGTAACCCAGCAAGGGTGATGGAGTTACATCAGAAGACTGTCCCACACATTCCCAGAACAGAAGTCACCCTGACAGATGGCTGCCACGTGCCAGGATGACAGGTGTCAGCCCACAAAGGAAGCTCTGGGAAGTGAGGGCCAGGGATGTGACCATGGTTTTCAGAATCTTCTGACAAGGGGTTTCCTGTTCGCCTGCACCACAGTGGAAGTTCATCATTTCATTTGACAAGAACAGCAAATCTAAACAGGAAAGAACTCCCACGTGAGATCTGTGGTGGTTTGAATAGAAACGGTCCCCGTAGGCTCATATATTTGAATGCTTGGTCATTAGGGGGTGGTGCTACTTGACAGGGGTTGGGAGGTGTGGCCTTGTTGAAGCAGGTTTGGTTAGCGGAAGAAATGGATCATGGGAGTGGGATCTGGGCTTTCAAATGCTCAGGCCAGGCCCAGTGTCTCTCTTCCTGCTGCCTGATGAACTCTCAGCTACTCGTCCAGCACCATGTCTACCCAAGTGTTGTCATGCTTCCAGCCATGATGACAATGAACTAATTAGACCTCTGAACCAGTAAGTCAGTCCCTGTTTTCCTTTGTAAGAGTTTAAGTGACCATGGTGTCTCTTCACAGCAACAGAACAGTGACTAAAACAAGATCTGTAGTCCTAGCACTTGGAAGGTAGAGTCAGAAAGAACATAGTTCAAGGTCATTCTCAGCCACACAGTAAGAGCAAGGCCACTCAGGGCCACAAAAGAAAAGACAGTCTTAAACCTCTCCTTCCCTGCCCCCTCCCTCCCTCTTTCTCTCACACACACATAGCAATTTTTAAAATTCAATATCAATAATAGCAAAACTTTTGTTTAAAACAAGAAAACAGCAACAGAAAAATCATTATCTGAAGAAACTAATTTTTCTCTAACTCATTATTTTCACATATCCATTTAAGCCCTAAGAGAACAAATACACAGACTGTTCAAAGGATTTAATGCTATCACAGAATAACTGCTTTAACTTTCAAAACATGGAAGCCAGTATGTGGCTTTCTCCCAGATACCCCAAGCAGCAAAGAACTGAAGAAAAGCAGACAGACTGAAGACACTGGCGGAGGTAGACCAGAGAATGAAGACAGGCCTGAAGCCCACAGCTGCCCAAGCCTATGCACCTGGCTTGCAGCTGCCCCAGCCACCTCCCACAGCTGCCCACACCTGTGCACCTGGTTTGCAACTGCCCCAGCCACCTCCCACAGCTGCCCACACCTGTGCACCTGGTTTTCAGCTGCCCCGGCCACCTCCCCAAGATACCACTAGTAATCCAGAGGGCTACATGCCTTAGGTCAGAGTCAGATGCTAGATCCAATCAAACAGAGTACACTAACCATGTAAAGCTTATTCAAAGGACTCCATGGAGATCAGACTGTCCTACTCCACAAGCCCACATAAACAAGCAGGGTGCGCAGGCTGAGAAGATGGGGAGAGGGCAGAGAACACCCTGGACCATCATACCCATCCCTACTTCTCCAACGTAGGCAAGAAGCAGCTTACATTTCAAGCAAACGTCCACCCTCCCAAAGCTGGTGGACCCAAACCTCCTAATGGATGGAACCCTTATACTGCACATGCTGCCCACCTCCAGCCTAGTACACCTAGTACAAATGCCGAGCCTAGGTGAGCAATGAGCAACACAGCCGGGCTACACACCTCCAGACCCTAGGCTACAGAATGTCCGCAGTGCCACGCACAGGCCACAGGCTCAGAGGCAAGCAGACAGAATTCTGCTTCTCTTCCCATGTTACAATTTACCCGTTTTGGAACACCAAGAGGCCACACTGACACACGAAGACTGTCTTAGAGCTGGCCAGCCAACCAATGGGAACGCCAATGCACTCTCAAGTCTGAGGACCTGGCTTGCTGGGTTTTAATGACAAAATGGCCCAGAGTCCGGTTAAGGTTTAAAGCTCTGGGCTCCCCACAAGGCAGAGGCAATCCAAGCTATGTCCTTTCAATCAAGTTGCCTCATTTCTTTTCCTGAGCCTCAGGTACACTTGTATATCTATTTCTCTGTGGTACTGGGAACTGAACTGTGGGCCTCACACTCACTCCCCAAGTGTTTTACCACTGAGTCACATTCCTTGTTCTCAATCGAGTTTTCTTTCTCTTTCCTTGAGACAGGATGCTGCCATATAGTCCAGGTGGGCTCCCAACTCATGACCTCCCTGCCTCAGCCTCTTGGTGCAGAGATTGTGCTCCTCAGTCTCTGTAAGTTTAAAGAGGCCGAGGGTTGCTTTGTCTTTTTCCCAAAAACTTTGCGACTACTTATCACACTTACGCTCTAATGAAAGGAGCTTCTGGTTTAAGTAAGAGAAAACATCTACCACGTAAAGACCACATATGCGCAGGAATATAACCTCAATCTAATGTTTAAAAACTTCTCTTCATATAAATGAAAACACTTTAAAAACAAACAAAAATCTGCCACATTTGGATGTTCTGACGCCATGGCCATTACTTCCTTTTGAGACTCTAAAAGTCAAATGTTCATTGTGCTTGTTCTAAAATAAGTACAATGAATGGAAGTCTGCAGCCTGTGGAAAAAGACCCCAAAACACACTGTGTGACGTCAGTGAGAGGACGGGGAGTGGGTCCACACTGACATTACTGGAGCATTTTAGTCCTGGCATTGGGAATGAGCATCTTCCCTTCCTGGAGAGGACAACGGATGCCTCTGTCCCACAAATGGGTGTTAGATGTGACCCCAAGCTTTCTGCTGTGTGCTGGGGACTGAGCATCTATGTTGACCAAACTCCTACCTCGAACTCTGACCCTTCCCTGCCTTCATGAACTGCAAACAGGGCGGCAGGCCCTCATCAGGCCCTTGAACTTGGGTTCTGAGCATCCAGACCTATGGGAAAAGCTATCTGTTGTCTGAAACACTGTATAAGAATATGCTGCTGCATCAGGAGTGAACTGGAATGTTTCCCTGGCCTTTCCCGGTTTAGTGCCATGGCCCTGATGCCCCATTATCAATCTGCAAGGTTATGTGTGAACTGGTTCCTGCCATTATAGAAAACTCACGAGCATTAAACAGGATAAATGTAAGAAACAAGAAGTCATGGAAGAAAGTGAACCCATACAAGCATGCTCTGGTAGCCCACAAGGAACAACCATTCCCTGAGGGCTAGAGGTACCTGTTTTAGGCAGGGCGTCTCTGCTGGAACTCCTCTGAGCCCTCTACAGTCTCTAAGCAGGCGGCTGTATCTTAGAAGTCTAGCTATGGATGCAGGTAGTCAGCCAGGTCTGCCTATGACCCTGTCGGGGCTTTCCAATCTTTCAGCCGACTGGGTCAGCTTGCACTGGTGCCTGGGCCATTTAACAGTGATTGTAAACTTCGCTGTGAGTCAGAATGCATGCCTTGGAAAGACCTCAAGTGTTTCCTTGCTTAATCTTTACAGCTCCTTGGTTACCTAGGGAGCAGCGTGAGGCTGACAGCAGGGTGGCCAAGGAGCCCGGGATGCATGGGGATGGGGAAGGGAAGGCAGAACCCAGAGACGTCATGCTGCTTCTCAGGGCAATCCTAGGCTTCCTTGGATTTGTTACCAGGAAAGATGAAAAGCAGAGTGAGACAGAAGGAACAAAACAGGACCAAGTGCCAGAAAGCAGGTAACTGTGAGGCAGAGGAGGAAAGAGATGACAAAGTTCTGGAAGAGCCTGGCTGCCACAGGACGGGGGGAATACAGCCATGGAAATGTGGTCAGTGCTCACTTTACTACAACAGAAGAGCGGTCCCCACAATCCAGCTGGAGAGTTGGTGGGATATCCCAGACCACTTAGCCAAACAGTCCAAAGATTACGGTTTCTGTTTTCTGACTGGGTCTCCTGCAACCTAGGCTAGCCTCAAACCTAAAATGTAGCTCAATTCCTGAACCTCCTGACTCTACCTCCAAATGCCGAGGTTACAATCATATGCCACCATACCTAGTTTACATAGTGTTGGAAGTTGAACTTAGGACTTCATGCACGTTACAGATATTCTGCCGACAAAGCTACACTCTCAGCCCCTGTTCCCGGATTGCATTGCTGGTAAGTTTTGTTCGGGGTCTATGACCAGCAAGGCTTTTGACCTTTACCCTTCTCTAAGGATCCCGGGCCTGTATTACTCTGTTACCTGCCAATCTCCGACACAGAAGCAAGGGGCCAGAAGTGGCTTGTCATGTGTAGATTTAGACCAAAGGGCTCCGGACTGACTTCCCCCAACTGCCATCAGAAACAGGAACTTTCCTGGGGAGTTTCCTCCTAAGACCTCAACTTTTAAGCTGCTTTTTCTGCAGAACTTCTAGTCCCCGAGACTAGAGGCCACCCCTTCCTTCTGTCCTGTCTTACTGGGTTTTTTTCTCATAACTTACAGCTGGCATCACCTTCACTGACATGAGTACCCCCACCCCCAACTGCACTGTCTCTAGAGGTGGGCAGTCAAAAATAAACCAGTAAGATAAAACAGTTCCTTGGGCTGGCCCACACTCTTAGTCCCAAGTTATAACTTTATTATCTGGGGTTCAAAGTTTTTTCCCCAGGAACAGATGTCAAATATTTAAGCTTTTCATCCTGAAGACAGAGCCAGGTTGAGAAGGAGCAGTTACAGCCATGAATCTGAATACGGTGGCATTGACGGAGCTTTGAGTAGCACAGTGACACACAGGTGCCATGGAGGACCGCTCTACAGTGCCCCCTCCTCCTCTGAGCACAGGTCTGAAGGTGGAACTAGAAGCTGCTGTGTGCTCCAACACAGACGCCCACACACTGTAGGGTGGGAGTCGTGTGTCACAAAGCCCTAGGCATTTACCGTCCTGGAAGACCCGCTCCACGTTGAGCCCATAGGTGGCGCACGTCTCATAGTACGTGCACCGTTTCAGGTCGTTGGAGAGTTTCCGTGCCCTGGCATCGTCGATGACCCGCGGGTTGGTGGAACTTATGGCATCTGCAACAGACAAGGACAGTGAGCTCGTTAGCAACTGCTTCCCACGACTCTAGAACCCACGTGACAAACCTGTCCCACAGGCATTGCTTTCTACTGTTCTGGGACCCTTGCAACTCAAAACCCATCATAGCCAGTGCAGATATCATTCCTCCCAGAAGCTGCAATTCTGAAAATAATTCACCCAAAATAACAGGCTCAAGCTACAGAAGAGTGGGGGCAAGGAGGCCCACCCCTGCCCTGACATTTGGGAGGACTGCCTTCAAGGCCAGCATGAAAAGATTCATAAACCTATCCTTTGGGCTTGCTTCCTGGTGTGTCTCGAATAAATAAATATATAGATAACAATAACAAAAACAAACATAAACCCAATATTGATCTGGGACATTCAGTGACAATACAATTCCCAACAGAGGTTCCTCAGAGACAGCCCACCAGCGAACATCTGTCTTGCTGGACAAGTGCGTCAACAAATCATTTACACCAACTACGGAAAGAGGCCCTTTAGAAAGGTCTAAACATCACTTCAAGCAAAACAGGAAGGGAAAAAACAATTAGAAACCATAACTTCTTAAATTCTGTGTGTAATTCGGGAAGCACAGGCCATTGAGACCCCACCTAAGCCCTCATTTTATTTAGCCTGGGGCCCCGGCAATCCTGTAGCTGCTCCTCCCACAGATGAATACAGTTCTGTGTCACAGAGGCGTCTCTGGGCCTGCAGCTAGGCTCAGCTCTACCTGGCCCCATCTTGCACCCACTTTAACTTGGCAATTTTCCAAACCCTGCTTCTCCTTCTATTTGCAAGTCTTTGGGGGTAGAGCTGACCTAACTTAAAGAACACTGAGCCCCCTTTACCCCCGGCAATCACCCATGTTTCCCCGCCAAGAGTAGGCACAGCACTCATCCTTGCCTTAGAAGACACACTGAGCTCAGCAACTCGCCAGCACTGACCTCTGAAAGCCTAGTATACATAAGGGTGAACGGCTCTTCAGCTCCTTGCAACTTAACAACCTCTGGCCTCTAAAACTCCCTTCCCTAGCCAGTAGAAAGGAAACCGTGTACCCTCTCCTACCACCTAACCAGCCTAACTACCTATGGCCACAGTAGTGGCACAGGTGTCTTGGAAGCCCAGTGAGCATGGGTACTGACAGCAATCATGGGAAAGTCACATACAGTCCAGCTTCTTGCCGTAAGTGCCCTGAGTCCCATAGCCCATCACCAGCAAAAATTAAGCAGGGCCTCGGAACAACTGGTCCCACATTGAGATCTAAGAGATAAAAACAAACCTCGACCATGGTCAAGTCCTATGTTCACAGACAGATCCTTGACATATGACTTCCTTCTACCCATTCCTCAGTTTACCCTTCCAGAGCACTGCGAGACAAGCAGGGTCACTGGTCACAGTAGCTCTGGTCTAGGTGTGTGTGGGCCCAAGGCTTCTCCACCAACAAAAACAAACACTGGTATGTATGAGAAAATGCAGTAATCTAATCTGTTCTTTCTAGCCCAGCTGCGAGCCAAGCGTCACCAAGAGTAGGAAAGTACTGCAGTCCACAGGGCTCTTAACACACCAGGCCAGCTGCTGAGAACTGCCTGGCCAGCCAGAGGGGAAGCACTCATTCAGAATTCCTCGCTCCTGCTCCAAGACAGCTGTGGGGAAAACCTGCCCACGAGATGCACGGGCCTGAAACACCATTTGAAGGCCTTCCAGAGCCGTATCTCAGCCACGCTGCCCATGCCGCCCACTGCCATCCTCTGGGGGTAGGATTCAGGACTTCCTTAGGTACAAAATGCAAAGATGTGCCAATCCCTCCCATGAGATGGTGTGATACTTGAATAGGACATGTATTATCTGCCTACATACTTCAAGTCATATCTGGGTTACCTACGATATCTGTATAGCATGTGCACTGTGTACAACACTTACGAATTCAGTATAGACTTCTTTAAAAAACAATGTCTTTTTAGATAGAGTCCCACTGTGTAGCTCTAGCTGGCCTGGAACTTGTTACAATGACCAGGCTGGCCTTGAACTTCCACTTGAGCGCTGCTATCAAAGGCATGGGCCACCATACGAGGACATTGTTTTGTATTTTGAGACATTCTAATTCTGTAGCCCAGTCTAGCCTTCAGTGGCTATCTGTCTTCCTCAACCTCCCTAGTGTCAGGACCACACGCGTGCACCACCACACGTATATTTAGTTTTCTGAATCCTCTCTGGTTGGGCCCCATGAAGACAGGAAGGTTGATGGCACAGCAGTAAGAACCGAGGCACTGTCTCTAGGTGACCAGCAGAGGGAGCTCTAGGAACAAAGATGTCTGGTTTTAGGTTAGGTTGCCCTTTGGAGCCGCAGATTTCAGAAGCCGAGACCACTGCAGGCACTAAAATACAAGAGAGCCGGGCGATGGTGGCGCATGCCTTTAATCCCAGCACTCAGGAGGCAGAGGCAGGCGGATCTCTGGGAGTTCGAGGCTAGCCTGGTCTACAAGAGCTAGTTCCAGGACAGGCTCCAAAGCCACAGAGAAACCTTGTCTCGAAAAACAAACAAAACAACAACAACAACAACAAAAACACACAAGAGAGAAAGAATGTTCTCTATGAAAATGTAACTCCATTATTTTACAAGTAACAAACTGAGGACATTCAGTCTGTCCATCAATACACTACTTCTCCAACCGTGCCCAGAGTTTGACTTGACTGCGCTTCAACTAGTAAATGCCAGATTTACCAATTCTAACAGAAATAACAAAAGTAGTTCAAAATTGACAAAAACCAAAAAGGAACATTATAATTTTGCTTAAGTTCTTGGTTGGACTCCAGTGGCCAATGAGAGTGAGTCTGACTTAGTGACAATCACTAAGGGGCCTTGACATGGAAGACAGTAAGAACCAGAGCCCCAGATTCCCTGGGCTGTGAAAAAGCTGCTGAGATTCCTGGAGACAGAAAGGGTGAGGCTATCAGAGCTAGTATTCATTTAAAGGGACACTAAAAGTTGAAATAAATCACGTATTTGTTTTAATAAAAATAAATAAAAGCAACCTAATTAAAAGGTGTCTTGTGCAAAAGTCATTAAGGCATCATAATGCAGGAAACACTGGAGTGGGTTTTCCCGAAGCTCCTGGGGTGTCTGTGGGGTGGGGTCATTTCTCTCTGAGGTTGACTGACTTTTCCATGGAACCAATCCGGAAACGCTTCAGCCTCCACTTCCATCGTCAAGTCATTCCAAATCCCTCCGTACTGGGAACATGTTCACAAAAAACTTCAAAAACACCCGTGCAGGGCTTGCACTTACCCTGCGTCCCCACCAGCACAAGTGGAATCTCACTGGTGTTCCTGTAGTTGGCCATTCGGCTGTAGTAGTGGTAGACAGTCTGGAAACTGATCTCATCCTCCAGGCTGAAGACAAAAATGACCGCGTCCACCCACATGGCAAACTGCAGAGAGAAGAGTGGAGAAGGGGCAGCTGAGGGAGGCGCAGGAGGAGGTGTCAGGCCATACCTCTGAGCACCAGGGCGCCCCGTGGCTGCTGCCTGCTCCCTACTGCGGCTAAGACACCAAAGTCTTCCATGTATGCATGGGAAAGGGACACCCCCACTCTCCCGGCCCCGTGTTCCCACCAGGGCCCTTTACTTTCTGAGAACCCAGTGTGTGATCTTAAGAGTCGACCTTCTGGCCTAACCCTGTAGATAGAAGGCTCCCCATCTGGGGACAGGTGTGTGTGTGTGTGTGTGTGTGTGTGTGTGTGTGTGTGTGTGTGTGTGTGTGTGTGGAGGAGGGCACTGCTCCTCTGTGGCCACACAGTCTGCTCAAAACTGTCGTGGTGCCCACACTGCCTACCACCTGAGACAGATGGTGCCTTTTCTGGAGAGTTCCTGGTACATTCCAAACTCATTCAGCTCCCTGCTGGGAAATTACTACTTATTTTTAGTAAAGTTAAAAGGGGAGCAGTGAGGTTAATATATACCCAGCCCTCTCATGTCATCTTATTTACAGCAGCTCCCAGGGAGGGTGAAGCCGAGGGAGTGGGGCTCCCCGCAGTGCCCAGGAACCCACTCTCACAGAAGCTGACATGGTAGCGTCTAGATCCTATCTGAGTCTGGCACCAAACACCCTTCTCTTTATGTGTATAAAGAAACAAGAGAGCCCCTTCTCTAAAAGAAGCTTATCCTGGGTGTTTATGGCCAAAGCAGGGCTCCCTAACCATCACTGCACGCGCACACACATTAACAAAGAACGCCCATCTACAACAAACCATGCTCATTTAAATGTGGAGTATTTACACAAGAGTCTTAAAAACCCTCGTGTTCGAACGGCTCATGCTCAAGTCAAAATGACCTTGTGGCAGAGCTTTCTTGAGGCAGACCCACAGGCACTGGCAGATGCACAGGACAAAGTGTAGTAATGCCTGCACAGAAGCCCGAGGACTGTCTGACATGGTGCCTTTACCTCGGTGATAGCTGATGTCAACTGTTGACTTAACCAATCTATGATCCAATAGGAGACTGGCCTCTGAGCTTGTCTACGGGAGACTACTTTGATCATGCTGATAGGGATGAAAAGACATACTCACAGTGGGCAGAATCACCCTCTCGGTGTAGATCCTGGACTGTGTAAAATGGAGTGAGCTGAGCACTGGCATAAATGCCCTGTTTTCTGCTCCTGGCTGTGAATGTCATGAGACTCGCTAGTTCAGGTTCCCTGCTGCCCTGACTTGCCTGAAATGATGGGCTGCACCCTGGAATTCTGGGCCAGACAAACCCTCCCTCTACTGACTTATATTAATATGTCAGTGTATTTTACCACAACAAAGAAGCAACTAAGGCGCAGCCTCTTTCTGGAGGTGGAAAACGGAAGGTCTTGTCCTGTACATCAGCACAGGACAGGGGCTAAGTAAGTGGCCTCAGGGAGGTGGCAGGCAGCCCCTGACTCGAAATCTGAAACACATCTCTATCTCTATGCAGAGGATAAGTCCCCCTGCCCACTTCTCTAAAGGATCCTGCATCAGAAAATTGCAATTTTGAAGGGAAAAAAATGAAGGGCAATAAAGTAGTAGTGTCCGCCACACCCAAAGCTAACAGCAGTAACAATTAAAAAAGAAAACAACACGAACAAACAAACAAAAATCCACTGTCAGTTTCTTTTAGGAGGCCATGCCTTCAGGTAGAGTCTATCAGCAGATTTATAACAATGCGAAGAGAGAAACCATGCCCACAAGTGAGCAAGGCTCTGCGTGATGTTCCACAGACAAGTCTTTAACCAGGGGAAACGTGGACTAGACATCACTTAAGGAAGAGCCCGCACTAGAGCAAGGGCTGTGTGCTCCGTTTCTCTGAGGACACACTCTTCTCAGGGAGCCCACACTGAAATCTCAGAGCAGGACGCACTCCTGCATACCAAGTCAAGTGAGGAGGACAGATTCTGTCTTTGAGTGGCACTGGTCAGAAGCCAGAGGTGGCCGTGATCCAGCAGAAGGTGGAAAGTGTTCAGGGAGCACGCCCTCTAATACTACGCAAGCCACATTGTCATTTTCTATGTGCCTTCATGGTCTTTATTGTACGCTCAGGTATACCGTGTGATGTTCAGGTCAGTTTGACAGCATCTAGAAACACGTGGGAGATGGTCTCTGGCCATATCTGTTGGTGGCTACCTTGGCTGAGTGGGGGTGTGAAAGTCCACCCACTGTGGGTGACACCATTCCCTAGCTGGGATCCTGGACTGTGAAAGTGGAGAAGGGGGCTGAGGGGCAGAATGCGGTCAACACTCTGCTTCCCAGTGGTGGATGTGGTGTGACCAGCTGCTTCAATGGTGGATTTGGTGTGACCAGCTGCTTCCACCTTCTGGCCATGACGGACTGACTGTGCCTTTGAACTGTGAGTCAGAATAAACCCTTTCGGCCTTCATTTGTTTTTCATGGGGCATTTTAACACAGCATCAGCAAAAGAAGCTAAGATACTGCAACAATGACACTAAGGGGAAAATTTTTATCTCCGTACCCCTGACTATGCCTTCTAATGGCTTTTCATAGCTCAACTGGCAGCATTCTCCTGGACCGTGGTGTTACAGAGTGATGGAAATACAGCAACTCACAGCATTTCCAGGGATGCTCGGTGCTTCAGCATCATCTACCTCAGTCACCACTGCTATCTAATCCATCTTTTACAGGGAGAGATGATCAAGACAGAAATGTCCTGTGTGTCTGCCCTGGATGGGCATGGGCTGAGTTTAGGTCTTGGCTAGAAGATCAGGGTGTTGTAAGTTGGGTAAAAACAGTGGTGCTATCTTCCTAGAAATTTTTCAAGGGAATCACGGTACACTGCAACTAATGTTCAGTGGGGGTCTGCTGGTGGGAGTGGGGGTGCCCACTCCTGTGACTCCCAGAAACAGCAAGGGGGTCAGCCTCCCAATTCCACCCAGTGGACCCTGAAAATGATGCTACTCTGGGATCAAATTGGGGGTGGGAGACAATTTTTTAAAAGCACAGAAATTTCTAAAAGTGACCCTGACAGAATATGATAGCAGATGTATCTGCTTTTCCTTCCTTCTTAAAAACTTTTAAAAAAAAACCACTTCATGGGTTTCTAAATTCCCTTATTTTAAAACTTGAGATTTCTTGTTCAGGCTTTTAGATAAAGTCAAAGAGCAAAAGAGAGTCTGGCTTGGATGTGCATGCGGTACTCACCTGTGCCTCCGGGGGGCCCCCTTCATCCCTAATCAGCAGTAGATAACTCTGTCCATCAACCACAATCTCCTTCTTGAACCTGCCACCTGCCACACACAAAAGGCACCATTACAGAAGGCAACAGAGGATTGGGGGCAGACAGACACGGGCTTCACTTGCGGAAAAATACACTCTAGGCCAGGTGACCGCTGGGGCAAGCTGGCCGGGAGAACAGAGGAGTAGATTTTAGAAGTCTCCCGCAGTGCTGCATTTTTAGAGCTGAACTCTGATTGAAACATGTGTCTAAGAACCCGTGCTCCCTTCTGGTTAGCAGGCACGGCCTCCTGTTGCAATGCCAGGAACCCTGGCTGAGGAGCGTAGGCTTTTCATGTAGAACTTAATACATAAATCGACAGATTCTCACCCACTGGGAAGGGGGCGAGGGTGGGCTCTCAAAACCCAGAAATGCTTTTTCATGCTTAGCAGCATCTGAGAACCTGCATTCTCCTCAAGGGAAACCCAGTGCATGGGAGGAAAACATACAACAGCATGAGGATGGTGTCTCCGGAGTCACAGGTCACAGTTAGGGAAGGATGCCCGACTACTACACACGTTAGACAAAGCTACCGATGGAACTGCACATCGAGACAGAGCGGTGCAGCCAACTGACAAGCAGGTGTTAGAGACCACGTGGGGTTATCGAGAGACCGCCTGGGGCCCTGCTGGGATGTCAGGACAAAAAGGAAGGAAGACTGGCAGAGGGCGGCCCAAAGTGGGCCACCAAACACATACAGGACTGGACTACGAGGTCCGCACCGTGGAGACAGGCCACCTCCAGAGACACCTGCTCTGCTCTGAGGCGCTAGGGTGGGATATGCCATCAGTTCTTGGCTCTCATCTTGGGTCCCCTGTGTAGATGCCGCACAGAAAGGACCCTAATGAACCCACTGAACTCAAAAAAAGTTTGCAAAAACCTTCCAGAACCACTTCTGCCACAATCACAGGTCCGGGCCACCTCATCAACAAAGCTGAAGAACGAACTACATTCTCCACACCGACTCAAAGTGCCCAAGACCCTCATTAAATAAGTGGTTACGGAGGCTAAGGGGGACTAGCCATCCTTCCTATGCAAGCATACACAAATGTGAAGACACACACACACCAGCCCTCTCTCCTCCTGTCTGCACCTGACCCGACAACATGGAGTTCTGCTTGCCTGTCCTCACCTACTGAATGCGGAACACAATGAACCCTTCCAACACCACAAGACATAAACACACACTTGTGCTGAGATGTTCCACCCTGAAAAGCAAAGCAGAATCCCAGGAAAGGGTCTGGTGGAGATGTTCTGGGGAGTGGGGTCTGTGTCAGCAGGGGCAAGATAGCTGCCCCCTAGACAAGCTTGAGGACTTCCCAAATGGGCATGTCAAAGCCACAGGAGAACTCAGTGACTTTAGGTCCCCAAATCCAATTCAGCTAGAAGAGAGATGACTTCCCTTTTTAGAAGGGCTCTGTCCCAGCTGACACAGAGAAGACCCCCCCCCCAGAACAACAGCTGAAAGTTCGCTGTACCCACACTCTATCATCATCAAATCTGTTTAAACCGGGCTCACCCCCAAACCCAGCTCATCACAGTTACCTCCTCCACCTCGGTGACCCCAGCAAGAAAATGCCAAGGATGCCATCCTGGTGGGTAAGGAAATAGATGAGGGTACCCCTTTCTCCACAACCTCTCCAGCAAAGGATATCATTGGTGTTTTTGATTTTAGCCATTCTGACAGGTGTAAGAGTGTAACACAGCAGTATGAGCAGCACCGGCTGGCACGACTGCTGCTGGTATTCACAGTTCCAGCCAAGATCCGCTCATGCTTCTGACAGCACATACCAACAGGCAAAGCTTGCTCACCACGGCGAACAAACACGAGGTGGGGGAGCCGTCAGCCTTACTTCCTTGATTTTACTTCTGAAATAAGATACAGGGAACCTGATGTTTCTTGATGAGACAGATGAAGTCAAACATCAAAGGAAAAATGATGTTTGCAAAGCAACCTGCCACTCTTGGCTCTGGGAAAACCCCTTCATTCCCACCCTGGGCCTAGAGATCAGGCTAGGAACACTCACCAGGGTTTGGGGAAAACAGAATTTGTGTGGTGATATAAAAGTCTTTCCTGTGGTCCTTTGAGATCTAGCTTTAATGATAACTGAGTGATGTAATCGTCCAGCTGCCAGAGGAACCACCTCTGTGGGTCACAGCAGCTAGCAGGCAAGCCCAAGACAAGCTCTGAAGCTCCGTACGTGAGTATGTGGTCGACCTAAGGGTCTCTGGGTTTGGCTAAACAGTGGGTCCCTCCAGGGGTGGAACTCTGCCTGTGTCCTATCTTCACAAGTGCCACCTGGTCATTCCAGCAGCTCCTGCCCAGTGCCTATGGAGGGAAACTCCAGTGCTGGATCTACATGGGGCTTCTTTGTCTTGCTCTGGATGGTCTGGTCTCATGCTCATATCCACAGCAAGAGGCAAAGAATGGGACCCTGAAAGGTCCTGCAGCAGCAGCCCTGGCTTCCCCTCTCCAGACGTAAACAAGGACTCTCTCCAGTGACCCTCTAGCCAGCAAGCACCCTACACAGAGCTCCTGTCTACTCCCTTGGACCTTGCCATGGGAGATGCTTTTGGACAGATGAATCACTCTGAACCATCCTGGAATTCCTCATCTTTATAGAACAGATGCCACAACCCCAAGTGAAGGGCTCTTAGACACATCCCCAGCACTTCCAAACTGAGGAGGGCAGCTTCTTCCACCCCAGAGGCCTCTGACAGCTTCGATAACACTTACGTCCTGAGATACAGAACTCGCAATTCCTATTTCAATGCTTCAGTTCCAAGAACACGCATGGGTGATAGGATTGTGCGAAGGCTCCAGAATCTCAGCAAAATCAGGAAACAAAAGCCAACTAGAAAAAAATCGCCCTGAGATAGTGCACACAGGGACCAGGGAACAAAGATTGTGAGAAAGTAGACCAAGATTAAAGGGAACACATCACCACCTGGTAACTCTGCTGAACAGACACACCAGGGTCCGGAGAAACCAAAATAACACACGACACTTGTCTTCCACCGTTTCCCAGAGGGAAGTGTCAATGGCAGGAGGCTGGTGCCTGGCTAGCATCTCTGCACTGAGGTCAGGATCCCAAGTCAGAAATGCTAGAAATGGGAATTATTCCAGTGGATCACAACAGCTGGAGTTTGGGACCATTTGCCCAGGCTTCATCAGCCAAGCACCCTTGACCTGAATATCTTACGTTTTCTGAGAATCAAAAGTATTGTAGATTCTGGGATATGCTGGATTTTGTGTTTCATTGTTTACTGCTGAAAATTTCAGGATGTAAACAAATTCCAATTTCAATTTTATTGTGGATTTTTTTTAATGGAATCTAAATGTCATCTTTGCCCAGGGGTCATGCAAAAGTTCTCGGCTTTTCCAACTTTAGTGTATGTGCTGCCAACATACGTGCAAGTACTTACTATAGACTTAAAGTGTCTCTTTGATATCCAAATTCTAAATTATTCTCTTACAAGTCTGCTTTCTCCAGCCATACATTGGCAGCAGCGTGGCTGTCCTATGAAGCTGTCCTAAGAACGACTGCCAACTTTCTCTGACTACTGGTTATAATCACCCAACATTACATTGCACCAAGGTAGTTCATTTTCAAAAGGTGTCACCAATCCACACCTCATCTCTCTGGTAGGTATCAATAACCTATGTCACTCCATCTGTGTGTCAAGGTGCCGATGCCAGGGTTGGAGGCCTACCCTATAACTCAGACTCCCACACAGTTGCCTCCGGGGCTGGGAACCAAGACAGTGGCGCAGCCGTGTTCTCTGGCTTTAAAGCACACTTTTAAAGGTCTGATTAGGGGTGTTTCTCACCACCCTACCTCAGCCAATTTCAAGGCGACTATTCTGAGACTCTCACTGCAGAATCAGCTCCAAATCTGGGGCACCACAAGCCAGATAACTGGGTTCCTTCTGTTTCAGCTCACACAGGAGGAGCAGTCACGGTTTATTCCTCTTGCATGCTGGGCCAGGGTCCCATCTCTGTCCAGTTCTGATTTAAGGGGTAAAAATAAAAGTGGAATTTTCCTATTCCAAGAAAGGAACTGCCTGGAGTTACGCACTGCCACAGATGTCTGCCGTTCCTGTTTCATCATTCTCAGTAACTGGACTAAAAGTTGTTACTGCATCAACAGTTCTCCAAGCAACCAAGAGCGCCGACAATGCTAAGTGCCCTCTCACACCGACACTGCCAAGCATCTCACTGAGTTATCCCCACAACTGTCTGTGACACATTCAGCAAAGACAAGCCCAGGGCCTCTTGGGAGCCGTTCAGACACTAAGGTACAGAAAGCCCTTCCCTCAGTCAGCCTGCAGGAGAGCGGAACATCCGATTCCTCAACCTTCCACTCTTCCAAGTGAATGCCAAGCTCCACATGACCCTAACGTGACCCTGTCTGCAGACAGTCCACGAGCCTGTGTGTCATTCTCCTCACTCTGGGACTATGTGGAAGACGAAGGGAACTGGATTAAGTCTTCTCCCACTCCACACTCAGAGGACTATAGCTCAAAACTATCCCTATGCCTCACAGACCAAGAGGACAGACCCCCTTCAGAAACCAGGTCTTATTTGCGTTGACTGTCTGATCATACACGCACAAATGAGGGCCTGAATAAAGTTACACTGAAGCTGCGTTTAAGGCCCCTACAAAGGGGAGGACTCATTCTCACAACTGAGCCTAACCCAGTGACCCTTGCAGCAGGTGCCAGTTGGCCCAGAGCCCTGGTGCCGACAAAGGAGGAAGAACAGAAATGGATGGCGCTAGTTTCCTCCACTTTTAGAAGATAACTTTCTTTTCCCCTCAGTTTCATGATGAAGCTGGAAATGTCCCTGCAAGCATCGTGGTCTCCCTGTCATCTAAGCAAAGGGGACTGAGAAGCACAGAGGGCGGCAGGCCTCTGGGCTCTCCCTAAGAGAACAGAAAACAAACCAAATCACAAACGTGCCAAACTCCTTTAAAAATTAATGTGGCTTTTAAAACTATGTTAAGTCAGTACTTTATGAGATTGGGGCTTTGGAAAAGTTTAGTATTGTGATATTTAAAAGGAATTTTGGACCACATAGTATTTTTTCAGTGGGAACAGGCATTATTTGGTAATATACTAGTTTATAAAACTTAACCAAAACAGATTTCCACTGCCATGCTTTTTAAGCTTATGGTGGGAAAAAAAAACTGACAACAGCAGTGTGCTAAGAGTGAGTGGGGGCTAACCACGGAGCCTGCCCAGGGTCTCCGTGGGTGGGACACTGCGGGAGGAGGCTGACCTAAGGTGACGCCACTTAAGTCCATGCCAGAGGAAAAGGAGGAGGGCAAGGAGAAGGACTGAACTGACTCTTCCATTCCTGGAAGAGGCGAGGAAAGGGCAGAATGAGATGGACCAGTACGGGGCAAGGCTGTGGGGAGAACCTTAGACTCCACTGAAGAAACAGAGTTCTCTTGCACACCTGGCTCCTAGGAAAGACTGTGACAAAGGCTCCCCACTTGGAGATGCAATGCCTGTGACCCCAACAATCTGAGCAAAAGTCAGTGACGTTCCACACCCCAGGACACACGAAGGACGCTGGGAGAGGGCCGTCGGCCAATGCACAGGAGCAGCAGAGCCCTGATCCCTAACAGGAAGAGTGCTCCCTTCCTAGCAAGGCAACTAGAGAGGCAGGCAAAATACCTGCACCAATCTAAAGCTGTGACTACCAAGGCTGGTGACAGTGAGGCTCCCAAGGTCCCACAGCCCTTCTCCACTGCCGCTGTTGAGACACCTGATGGAGGTCTAAAAAGGGCACTTTGGAGGAACAGGCACTACGGTCTTGAGGCCTTAGTGTGTATAACCCTGACTGGTACCGATATCCCCTCAAAACGTCAATAGGGCTCCAGTCTCCACCAAGAGAGTAACTGGGCAGACAAGGGGAAACAATAAGAGCAAGATGTTGGGCAAAGATCCCACTGGAGAGGGGAGGAGGTGGTGAAGTAACCTCAGAAGAAGGGAACACAAATCCCAAGCTGCAGAAGGAAGCTGTTCACCAATGTTTCCCGCTCCACGTGACAAAGCCAACAGTAACACCTGTTACAGTCCGGTGTTCACTAAAACAAAGGACCCAACAATAACAATGGGGGCCAATGTCTAAAATTTGGCAGAGAACAACTTGGGAGCCAAGAGAGGGTTTGTCCGGGGCAGCAGAGGCTGGAGAGTAGAAATCCTAGATTATATACACTGTTACACCACTACTCCCCGAGGCTGTATCGAGACAGCTGCTGATGTCCACACAGTGGTGACATGGGCTACGAGACCCACTTCTCAGACAGTCCCATCACTGAGCTGTGCCTGACTGTGCCGTAGAAGAAGTAATTTTCACAAAAGACCAGAAAGTTATTTTAGGCTCTTCCAATGTCTCTTTTTATTTCTTAGCTCCCAGGCAGTAACAATTCTGATCAAGGTGATCCTTGCTGAAAGTTTCTCCTGGGTCCCCCTACCCCTCCAGAGATGGAACCCAGGGCTCCAGCCAGCCAACCAACACCACACCACACCACACCCCCGTCACTGAGCTAGATGCCAGTCTGCACTTTGAATATTCCTTTTGTAGAAGCACATACTTAGTGTTCTGAAAGTCACACCTGTTCTGCCCCAGGTCTCTGGGACATTATCTGTGCTGTGATCCTACATCACTTGTTTACTAGATGGAACGCAGTATGTCTTGCCTCCAGCTTCTGCTCCTCCCAAAGGGGACTCATCATTGAGAGGACCAGAACCTCACGCTGGGGAGTACCCATCACCACACCAGCTGTCCATACAGAGCTGGCAAAATGTCTTTGTGCCCTCTTCCTGGGGATGGAGCTACTGGCCCTATGGCTAAGTCCAAGCCTAACAGCTTGCTTCCTCCAAGACTAACTTGCATCTGGAAGATCTAGGAGCAAGGTCTATGTGCCACTGATGCTGGTGTGCCCGCCTCCCCCAAGCTGCTATGTGCTGAAGAAGTCAACAATCTTGATGGGTAGGACACAATAGTTGAGTGCAGAGGGGCTCTGGGGTGTTGGGGTCCAGCAGATCACCTCCACCATAATCTGAGTCAATTCCAAAGTCCAGAGGTGTTCTGGGAACTCCTGTCTACCTCCATCGTCACCTTCTAAGTCTGTACTATGTTACTGTCACTTCTAGTTGATGGTGACGGCTGTGACAATTTTTTAGCCCTGTTCTATGCAGGCATTGAACCTTACTTCATGCAGCTTCAGCCATCTTCTTACCGGTGTGCAAAGGGTAGGAGGTGTGGACTGGTTCTGTCATCAAGCCTCTCCCCTCCCCTGTGGCCACACACTGTCCTTTCCTCACAGCTGGTTTACTCATTTGGCCCTCAAGGAACAACAGTTGTGTCTCGTTACTTCCTCTCCTCCTGTCTGTCACGGTGTTAAATTTAAATGTGTATCAATAAGCAGTGAGGCTCAGAAGATAGAAACTGCTGGTCACATGTGCTGACGTCATGGTCACAGGGATTAGGCCAGCCTCAGGCCCAGGAAGAGTTGTGTATCACACACCACGAGTGCCTCTGCCTAGATCCTAAGACAGTACACCCTGGAAACCTCTATGGACGCAGGCTGGACGGCACTACCAGTTTTATCTGGTCTCCCTTTTGGTCTGGGCCAATCAAAGATACAACAATTACACAAACTCATTAGGGTCACAAGAAGCTGTTGTCATCTGTAATCTGCGGTTGGTATGAGGTTCCATCTGTATTGATACACACACACAGTGCTAGTCCCAGTCTTCCTTGGGTGTTGTGATCTGTACCCATCGTAGTTATGACAAGCACACACGTCCTTGCATGGACCAGGAGGGAAACATTTCCAGGAAACATCATGAAGTCATGGAGACACCTGTCTGAGAATACATACATTGTTTTCAGATCCACTATGCATGCCAAGTCATAGGTAGATGAGATGCAATGGACAAGCCCACTGGTTAAAATTTCTAAGAACACTTGCTACTCTGTAGATATAACACAGTGCTTGGATCTACCTCCATACCAAAAGTTCAGGAGCCAAGAGGGAGGCAGATCTCACTGCTATACTCCAAGAGAATGGCTCATCAGAACGTATTTTTTTATGCCCAGACATGCTGATTGTGATCAAAGAAAGGCATGTGATGTGAGCAAAGCTAATCAGAACAGTTCCTGAATATTTTTTGCTAAAAAGAGAAACACTAAGAATTGAAAAGTAAAAGAGAAAAACAATCAACTTTTCTCTTTACCAGTTATGAGCACCATGGACAAAGAGGCATCAATAAAATGCTTGGATCACATGGGGAGAGCTAATCAACCAGCTTGTTGAGTGTTAGGGTGGGACATGTAAGGGGGGGGGTGCCCCGTGGATCTGCGTGTACCAAGGTCCAAATATGCCCCTTAGCTGCTCCAGGAACACAAGTCATGAAGCCTACCCTCCCTATTTGTGTCCCTTTGGATGGGTCTCCTATCCCTTGCCCCTGGCCTGTGAGTGCAAACTGGTAAAGTAAACCAGTCTTGTGGCAACCAGATCTCAGCAGGGAGGTGCTTTAAAAGTGGAAGCGGGAGCCGGGTGGTGGTGGTGCACGCCTTTAATCCCAGCACTTGGGAGGCAGAGGCAGGCGGGATCTCTGTGAGTTCGAGGCCAGCCTGGTCTACAAGAGCTAGTTCCAGGACAGGCTCCAAAGCTACAGAGAAACCCTATCTTGAAAAACCAAAAAAAAAAAAAAAAAAAAAAAAAAAAAAAAAAAAGGTGGAAGTGGGTTGCCCACCAGAGTTCAAAGTCAAAGACAAACAACAGTAGATACAAGCACTAGATACGGGGTCCAGGAATAATAGATTCCTAAATTAAAGACAGGCAGGTACAGGTGATGGACTTCAGTGTAAGAATCGCCTATGGAGGTAAAACATCTCTGGGAAAGAACTTGTAACTGTACGTGTGAAGCTGCCTAGACGGCTGTGCTTTCCCTGTTAGGAATGTTGCTGCTGCACTGAGAATACAGCTTGGTTGCTACAGTGCCTGTCTAGCATGCATGAAGCCTTGGTTCTATTTGCAGCATGCATAAACTAGACATGGCGATGCACACCTGCAATCCCAGCATTGGAGAAGTTGAAGCAGGTGGATCAGAAGCTACACAGTGAAGTCAAGGACAATCTAGGATATGCCAAACCCTGTTCCAAAAATAAAAGTAAATTAAAAAATAAATGGCTATGCTCAACTCTTACAGTTCCTGGGACAGCAACAGCTGTGTAGAAAGCTAGCTTGGCTGTTTCTGACTGGAGACCAATGGCACCCAGTGCATGTCCAGTGACCATGAGAAGCTGGACCCTTCTCCGTGCATGCCAGCGGGTCTAACCTAGCTAGAGAGCTGGAAGACCTGCATGTGGCCAGATATGAATCACTTCCAAGTAATCACCCAGGAAACAACTTCTTCCTGGATGCACACGCCAACCCCAGGCCCTGGACCGGCATCCAGTGAGTCTTCAGCTTCTTGCTGAAGTAATGATAAAAACATGGACAACCCAGAGTTCCTGCCAACCAACTGAAAAACACATTTTGTTCTGCCAGACTCACGGATGCCAGAAACATGACAACCTCCTCGTCCTGGCTTTGTCGCCCTTTTCCCCTTGTTCACAGCATATGCTTCTCTTTCATTATGTCCTTCAAAGTCTAATAAAAGAAACAAATCAATGTCCTTCCCCTGTCTTACACAGTATCACTGGGGGCAGAGATGCAGACTGCCACAGACAGAATGACAACACAGAAGGGCAGGTAGGTGACTTCCCCATTAGGGACCAGAAAAGCAGCGGAACTGGCCTAGGGAACCAACCAACCAGTGGGCCCATACAACTCAAGACTCACAGATAACCCTAACCACTTGGTCGCAAGCAACATGGTGAAATTCGCCTTAAAAAACATAAATGGGCGGATTTTAAAACCACTCCAGTTTTATTAGGGTTGAATGGATTTCTGTTATGCTTGACATTACACAGGATCCAAGAACAGTTTGAAAAGAAGCCTAACATCTGTGCAGTGATCGTAGCTGACTGGAGTCTAAAAGTTTACTGGATTTGGGAAAGTTACTAGGAGTTGACAGCTTAAATGTGTTTCAGCGTCCCTGAGAAATCAGGCTGGGTGTTTACCGCAGCGTTTGTTTCTAGGAGACTAAGTAAACATCCACTAACAAACTATTTCAGATCCACGTGCTTCTGAGAACACACTCACTATAGCCTGATGCTAGCCAGACACATGTTAGGAGGCCATTCCAGGCAGGCTCTTTGGGGGATATCAAGACTGAGGTATGGGACAGTGACTCTCAGGCAACTGCTGGATGTTAAGTGACCACCAGGAACCCGCTGAAGCACGTGACATGAGCAATTCTAGAAAAAGAGAGAAAGCAACTCAAAGCCCACATGGGAAACCTGGTGCCCTGGCTTCTACTGCACATGACACCCATGATCTTGTACTTATCCATGAAGGTGGCAAAGAGCCTAGAGCTTCCAGACCTGGGAGAGGGGACCAACCAGTTCACATCCCATTCTCTGGTCTAGGATGCTCGTTTTAAGCGGTGGTCCCAGGTGACATGTAGGCTGTACCTTTATTGGTCTTACCTTCACCTGGGGGGATGCCTGAGATACCCTGAAGATGTCTGATGGTCTCATGTAGACTACCCCAAAATACTGGATGGGTCCTCAAGCAGAGGACAGCACTAGTGGCTGCAGTCACAGCTGTGAGGACACCAGTGGGAGCTGAGCCTGCCAGAACCGAGGATCCAAACGGGAGGAGAGGTGGAACTTCTCATGACACCCACAAGACAGGCCCACATAAGACAGGCCCACACAGGAAGGGCCACCCGTGGTTCTGCAGAGACAGGGCTGTCATTATACAAAGGCAGAGATTCTCTGGGCGCTCTACACAAATCACTGGGTCTTCATTGCATGCTGAAAGTTGCAAGGCCAAGAAGGGCTGGGAACCCTGACCACTCAACAGCCCCAGGCAGTCATGGCTGCTAGCAGCAGCCTCTTCAGGCATAGCAGGAGTAGGCAGGACAATCTCCGTAGCAGCTTTGAACTGCATTCTTAAATGCTGCCGGGTTATGGGGTGCATTTGGTTCCCCTTCTGTTGGTTCTCCCTTTCTAGAACCACCCCATCATACATGCCCATCTCAACTGACCACACATGTCTCAGTTTGTCTTCCTCCCAAAATGTAACTGGACTCTTTTCCACAGACCAGCCAAGTTTTCACCAAATCTAAAACCACTCTGTTGGGAATATTCGACCACACTGTGAACCCTGAGTTTGCATTTTCATTGATTAAATAAAATTAACCTTGTGTTAGGAGACTGAGTTAGTAACTAGTGACAAAGAGTAATCATAGAGCACCAGAGGGCATCAGGGAGAGATAGAGAGACCTGGGAAGTAAGAGGGTGGGGTTTGGAGTGGTACAGCTTTTTCTGGTTGCGCCAAGCAGAAACCAGGGTCTTTCGGAGAAGCCAGCCTCTCTGAGCTTTCAACCCAGTCTCTCAACCTCAAGTCTTATTTACAAATAGGACAATAGAGATTTAGCTAAAGCTACCTTTAGTGGCAAAGAAGGGGCGGTATCTGTGGAACAGAATTCCCGCCAGGCTGCTGCTTAGAGAAGCAGGCTGCTTACTGTGGAGTTGCAACAGCTGGCTGAATAGGACTAGGTGAAGGTGCAGCCACTGTGCTGAAAGTAAACCACCACCACACGGGTAAGCTCTGAGCTCAGAAACAGAGTGTGACCCGTCGGCTGCCTGCTCTCTTGTTAGCAGGGCATAACAAAGAGCACTGTCAAATTTTGGTGATTCGGGCTCAAAGAGTCTAGTTTCCTGGGTTTGAGACAGCTGCATTGTGCTGTCCTCCGAGGAAAACAACGGCCATCTTTATCAGATCAGCTGTGCCTTCCTCCAAGAGTCACCGCTGGTGGCCCTGTGGGCTGCCAACATTCTCTCAAAGACGGGGATTGGCGGTGCGTCTTCATCACGTGCTGAATGTGGATGTCATAAGGCTGCTAAAAGGCCAAGGGCTGGGAACCCTGACTATTCAACAGCTCCGGCAGTCATGGCTGCTAGCAGCAAGCCTCTTCAGGCATAGCATGAGTAGGTAGGACAGACTTCCTAGAGCCATTTGTTTACAACTGGCTCTGACTGCACATGGCCTCAGGGTCTCAGGAGGCAGTAGTGTATACAGGCTTAGAAAGGTTAGTGGAAGGAGACTCCATCTAGGTGGTCATGAGGAAGCCATCATCTACGCTGGGTAAAGACTTTCCAAGGCAGCTACTTTGGGGTCATCACTCCTGCCAGTTAACCCCTTACCTGTGCTCTAGAAAAAGTACAAAAATCTCACTGGTTCTTCGGGGTGGAATCATACTTGGTGGGGTTTGTCACTGGACATTCATGAGGAGTGGGCAGCATCATTTAGGGCTCACCAGGGCAACTCGCACAGCAGAAACCTCCTCATTCAGTCTCTCTCAGAATCAACTCTCCATTCCCACTGTGGCACGTCCACAGATCCACCCAACCCAGCTCAAAATACCCCCAAAATAAACCATTCCCACCGAGCACGGACATCTCATACCATCATTATCAAAATAATATAAAACTGCAACACACGCAGCATTTGTTCTGTATCCTAAGTCATCCAGGGCATTTAGGATACGCAGGGGATGATAATGCACAAGTCACACCCAAGGACCATGGGGTCTGAAAAGAAAGACCTGAGCCTCTACGGGATGGGGACCTGCTCCACCCAAGGACACCTACCTAGAGGACTGCACTCACCTCCTGCTCACCTGGGGCTATGACTATCACACATCCACAGCTTTTCCTAACAGAAAGGATGCACAGGCTCCTCCACCTCCCTCAACTGCTCCAGTCTCTTCTGTTGTGCAGGGAACACCCAGATTCCTCTTCCACGTGGGAAAGACACTACCATTCTCTTCCTTGTGTCTCCCTAGTGAAACAGCCACCTGTTGTTCTCTGCCTGTCCTCTGCCTTTCTTGGGTTACTTTGTGCCAAAATGAGTGACTTAGGACCAGACTTTGGATTATTTGCCTTTTGATTCTAGGGGAGAAGAAACCTGATGTGGGGATCTCCAGAATGTTGCATGTGTACCCTCATACGTGTGCAGTTGGGGTACTGCACATGAGGCCGGTGTATGCAATCATTTCTGGGATAGTCAGGAGAGTATAGAAACAGGGCTGGGGCAGAGAGGCGCCAACACAGGGCTCCTGGAGGTATGCCCCATCACACCAGCTCCTGGCCAGGCACCTACTGGCTATCAGCCTAGACAGAGCCAGGACAACCACAATCTTAAAGCTTGGCCTCCACATTTGAACTGGCTAAGAGGTAATGAGCAGTGAAAAAGGCAGGGGAAAAGAAAGTTGTCTTACATGAACTCTACCCCTGTGGACTGCACACTAGGCCCATGAGCTCCCATGCCACACCTCGATGTGTCACTTCTTTACAGCTGTAGCAGGTGACAGTCACTCTTGGAGTGAACCTACTGTGCCTTGGTGTCCTACATCTTCAGGCACTGTGTGAGCCCTAGAGCAGGTGGGCTTCAGCCTCCAGCTACTGTAATTTTTACCCAGATGTGGGTTTGTTTATTCTTGATCTGGGTAAAAAAGGGGGTTTGCTGAAACACGACTTCAACCCACAATTTCAACACTGTCCCATCAGCAGGTTGTGGGTGAGAAGTATTAGCTAGGGGCGTTCAACGCTCCCACTGCAAGAAGGCAGGCTATGTCCACTCTCAGGTTTGTTGCCTTTAACGTTAAAGTCTTCTATAATCCATCACTACAGACCGGTCCCCCTCCTTGAGGCCACTGTGTCCTTCTATCTGCATAGCCCTTGGGGACCACAATCCACAAACAGGAAGAAACAAAACCTAGAGAGGCTGTCCAGGACCCATGGCCTATCGTGCCTGGAGGACACAAAGCTAAGTGTCTTAGGATAAGACATGATTCCCAACACCTCCTACATGCTGCTGACAAGCTAATTCTTTTATCAATCTCCCACAGAGAGTTAAGATTCACTTAAAACACAAGGGTTCAGTCTGAGGGAAGGCAGGTGCACATTGCATGCTAAGCACCTAACACATGAGGGGGAAAGTGAAATCACAAACAAAGCTCACAACTCTAATTAGCAGCTATTAATAGGGCCTTGAAAGGGAGGTGTGAAGGTCACACCCAGGCTGGTGGTCCTGTAGGACTCAAATGCCAGCCGCACTAATCAGCCCATGTCCAGGAGAGGAGATAAAGGGGGAGCCCTCCTCCAGAGCTCTGGGTATGGAGCCTGATTAAACACCATACAAATGGAGTAGAGCTGTGTCCTCCAAAAAGGTTCATCCTAACCATCACCACTAAGCCGACTGTAGTGGCCCTCAATTGTAACTCCAACCCTCAAGAGGCTGGCTGGGATGGCGGCTAAGGTTCAATCTGGATGACACGGTGAGTCTCAGCAAACAAACCAAAAAAGAAACAAACCAACAACAGCAGAAGCCCATGCTGGGGACGAGTGGGACCTGTTATTTGAAACAGAGCCTGGAGTTATTAGAGTCCAAATGAAGCCACACTACAGTAGGCTAGACCATGAATCAACCCACTGGTGTTCTTCTCCTGGGAAAAAGGAAATGACAACATGGAGAAACAAGACGTGACAAAAGACGCCGAGGCTAGAGGGGCACTCAATAGCCATGGACACCAGGACTTCTAAAGCCAAAGAATGCTGGGGGAAATCAGAGGGCAGATACCACCATTCAACACCACCACGAGAGCTCCCTGACTGTCTCCTAAAGGAAGCAAAGTTGCCAAGGGACTTTCCTGGGACTCTGCTGTCAATTATACATCACAGACACATTTACAAATACACTCGCTCATACACTCTCATGAAGGAGACCGACCGCCTATACACAAACCACAGCCTCTGAGCTCTGTGCACGGATCACAGACTCCTTGCTGAGACAAACTATCTGCCCTAAGTCACTAATTAAAAGTATCATCAAGCATAAAGTGCTTTCTCTGGACTGCATCTCCAAGGCTTTCAAGTCAATTCTCTTCCCCCACAAAATAAAGTGTCAACTAAAAAGGTGTCACTCAAGAAAAGACAACTGAGCCACCCTGTGAGGCGCTGCCGAGAGGCATCTGAAGAAAACACTCTGGGATGATTGCACCAGGAAGTTCCTGCCAAGGGGAAGCTCTCTTCTCAAAGAGTGGATTTCTGTTCTCCTCGACACATTATCCCTCTCTCGATACCCAAACATCTCAGGGGCAAGTAAGGATTACAACCAAAGGTATTTTGTATGTATTAAACCAGAGGAACAACCCCGAACTCCATGACCAAGAATGGAGAGAATCCAGTGAGCTGCACAGACTGGCAGACACACATGTGGACAGTAGAGTGGCAGCTGTCCAGTTGATTGCTCTAGCACTGGGGGATTTCTGTGGCTTAGACATGGTGTGAGTGGGTATGCAAAGATTTGCAGAGAGGAAGCCTGCTTCCCAGCTTGACTCCTTTAACAGGTGGGAAACAGCGCAGGGAAACTACTCATGGGAGACGCTGTGCTCAGAAGGGACGAACACAGGCCTGGAGGGATCATGGCTCATTCTCAGGAGTAGCATTGCTGTAAAGAGCAACACTGATCCCATCCCACACTGTAGCTTCCTGTCTCGTCATGTCCCTGTCATGCATGCTCTGACTGAGATGCCCTCACCAGACCCCAAACATGGAGCTGACTGATCTTGGACATTCAGCCTCTCAAATGTGGGCTAAACTAAAAATAAACCAGTTTTCAAAAGCAACTAACCTTGGGGATTTGTTATAGCCATGGAAAATGAAGGATCACAGAGGACAAATCAGAGGGCAGCAGCAACACAAGAAACTGGAGGGCCACACGGTTTCAGCCAGGCACCAACCACAGTCCTCCTACACAGCTGTACCTTCCCACATGGGTGATGAGTCCCTGAAGGGAAGATGGAGCTACAGCCTTCTGACAACTTTCTGCACACCTGAGACCCCCACCACCCAGGACTCCGCACTGCTAAATAAAGACGGTAAAAGAGATGTTGATCCTGCAGCCCTTATATACAGTTTCTCCAATTCTGTTAGCATGGATAGATGGCTACGCTAACTCACGGGGAAAAGTGCAACCACCTCCCAGCTCTAAGTTCCCTGACCCCACAGAAGAATCTTGGGATTGCAAATCAGGAGTGTGAGGAACCAAAGGCATGTTCCTTTGCGTCCTGCCACTGGTGCAGGGCCCGTGGATCAAGGGGATAGGGAACAGAAACCAGCTGTCAGATCTTGATGAGCACAAAGACAGTAACTGCTACCTGCTACATCTCAGACAGCAACACAAGGGCAGCTCAAAGGAAACAGACCTCCCCAGGCCAAGGGCTTCTAGCAACACAGAGGCCTCCTCATTCGCAGAGATGCAGTTGTATCCTGTCGGGAACAGCTGGGCATGGTGCTGCCCTATCACACGAACACAGCTCTATCTTCCATCACACAGAACAACTGCCCTAGATCCAAGGCCCACAGTCAGAGGATGGACAGGTGGGCAGGTGAGGGTGTGAGAGAAAGATCCTGAATTCTGTCTCTCAGATCCAAGAGTCCTCAGCTGTGTGCCTGTCAGTGCGGTGGTAAACTCCCACTCTGCAGATCGGGGGGAGGGAGTGTTAGCATCTCATCTCACAGGGTAAAATTTTTACTTCTGATGTGCAAACAATCAAGAGAAACACCACTGTGCTGATCAAAATAGAAGGTCACAGTCTACTGTTGGACACAGGTGTGTTAGGACAGACTGAATGACCAACAGGAAATGACCGACACCACAGTACTGATCAAATGTAGATGTGGTCCTGCCTCTCCCTTTAGAATCAGCGACTACAGTACCACCTACCTCTAAATCCCTAGAAATCTGTGCCACAGAGAGACAGCAAGAGAACCAGGGGCGGGCCTGGCCTGGAACTTCCAGCAATTCTAGCCCAAAATGTGGATGCTGGAAGGCATTCACAACAGGACTGGCTGAAAAAGGCGTATGTTTGCCTTGCGGCTGGGTCAGCGCAGACCTTTGGTAGACGGATTTTTACCAACTGCACGACAGTGAGTCCCACAACGCAGAAGCCCCGAAACAGAAGCGCTACCAACTCCAAGTCTACTCAAGCTGGCTGTGGTGATCGTTCACACTCAGGCACAGAGAGGAAAGCCCTTGCACGGCCCTGGGCTGGTGGGTCCTATCTTCCTCCCTCTTCCAAGCTGTGAGTTCTGAGTACCTGGGTCTATAGTCCCCACAAGATCAAGCCTTTGTCTATTTGGTCTCATGCATAAACCTTTGGATGCTGTCCCCTTCCCAAATCATCAATCCCGGGGGAGAATTTGGGAAGTGGGTGTTTCCCTGATGTGACAGCTGGGAGGCTTTCAAAACATGGCTGGAAAACACTACAGAATGGTGGCAGAGCCCCAAGCAAGCCCTCAGAATTTTGTTCTTTCTAGATGGTTCCACAGTCTTTAGGACAAGAGTTAAAGGGCTAAAACATGTGTTACAGGGAACACGTGAAGCTACTTTGGACTACTGCTCAGAAGACAGCTAAGGGACGAAACAGGGTGGAATGCGGAACTTAAAAGAAAAAGGTGAAATGAAACAAAATAGGATGAGACACAGAACGAGGCGGGAAGGGAACGCTACAGGACAAGGTTGTGCCTCTGCTCGCTCCAGAACGAGACAGCACTGCCATGAAGAAATGTATAGTTACCTGCGTCCATATCTGCAAAGAATGGAACAGCCAGTAAGAAAAAGAAGGAACCAGAAATTCAGTGTCTCAGAGTTGGATTTCAAAAGGTTACATGGGGAGAAAATATATTTTAGAAAATGGCTTGTGGGCTACACTTTGATTAAGGGGACTACGGGGTTTCCTATTACCACTCTCATAATCTTACTTAAAAGTTAAAAAAAAAAATAAAGAAAAGAAAAAAAGAAACAAAACCACAGTAAGACATGGATATGTCAACAGAAGAATCAAAATGTCTAATGGCAAAAGAAATGCCTAATTCACATGCAAAATGATTATTACATGTCTGTAATACAATATAAAGGGAACATACTCAATACACACAGTGGGGGATCTGGACTGCATTTAGAAATGCTGGTATCTCTGACTACACAGTATTACAAGGTCAGTGTCCAGATCCGAGAGATGTCCGACCAGTACTCAAAGGAGTAGCACTGGACCAAGGATCAAGGGCATCTCATGATTAATGCTCGAACTGCTGGAGTGAGTGCTCTAAGCCCCTATCAGAGGGAAAGTATACCTAAGTCTCTCTGATGCTTGCTGGCTTTCTTACGGCTTTGGCATGGGTCATCTTTAGAATATGCTAAAGAAAAAATTTAAACCCTAAACTCTAAACTGGTAACTAACCACCTGCCAAACAACATACCTTCTGGAGACTCCTCCTGCACGTATGTGCCCGTCAGGTATCGGTGCACCAGCGCAGACTTGCCACTGGCCAAGTTACCCACAATTCCCTGCAGAAAAAAAAAGACAATGGTTAGGGGTGGTTAAATCATTTATTTAGCTTTTTTTTTTTTTTTTTTTTTTTTTTTGTACACAGAGGTTAAAATACTCAGTAACCTCACACGGGGTTATAATCACCCTGACAAAATGTTGAAGGAAGATTAAAAATGAACTCAGCAACTATTTCTATTGGAAACAGAGTCAACCTTGATTTAGCTGCTCCTGTCTTTCTTTACCAGTCCTGGTGCTGTCAGGGTGTCAACATAGCTGGTATCCTTCCGGAAATGCCCCTGCTGGCTTTACAGAGTACATGTGTACCGGCTCGACTGCCATGGGGTAGGAGCCTCCCTATACACTAAGATGGAAAGGTTCCACAGAACACACAATGCCACACACAGAGCTGTCTGCAGATAGGGCCATCTGGTACATTCCACCCTAAGGAAGTGAAAATGGGAAAGCTGGAGGAAGGAGTAACTGGGATTGGGAAGGGAGTAGAGACAGCAAGCCTGCCTCTCAAAAGTACACAACTAAGAGAAAACCAACAGCCAAGCTGTGGCAGGGACAGTCAAGGTGATCACACTGGGTAGAAAATAACAGGAGAGGGCAAGGGTGGTGTGGGTACCGCTGTCCACCAACAAGCAGGGTGGCGAGGCTGACCCCTGTGCTCTAGTGAAAGGACACTTGGCTCTGCTGGGAGCCCTGCACTTCTCCCACCCTCCCTCTAGGAAGCTGCTCCACTCAGAGGCCTTGTCCATTCTAATTTTTGCTTCATGACCATATATGAATCCCACGTTCTTCCCTGATGTCCCAACTGCCCCGCAGCCGATTGGTCTGTGTGACCATCTCCACACCCACAGGCTGTCCTCACCCTCTCACCAAGCTTGCAGGCCTCTGCTTCCTACTTCCGGGCTTTGTCGCCTATGTTCACGCACTATCAATCTCATCTCTACAGGGTTTGCTGTCTCCAGGTGACTAGAACTTTCCACATTGATTAATCAGAGCCCCAAATCCTATTCAAGCTCAGGACTGGCAGCCAGTTCAGCCATAACAACCTGAGACCATGTCTTTTGGTTTCTGAATGCTTGTGTTCCCAGGCCCCAGGAGACGCACGGAGAGAGGGATCTCTGAGAGGGATGGGTCACAGGACACTATCCACACGGAAACCAGCATATATCTGAATGTGGCCCAGCAGGCAGGAGAGAGGAAAGAACATCCCACCTGTGATCTATAGAACAAAACGCCCCCTAAAACCTACCAGCTCCCAAATCTGCAGGTTCCTTTGACTCCAACCTCTAGAACTATGAACACAGGTTTTACTGTTCACAACACCGTATCTTGTGACAGCAGTCTAGATGGGTGAGGACATTTTCATGCCACAGCCTCACCTGGGGCCAGCAAGAACACGGAACCTTTAACCTGACTTGCCACTCCTTATGGGAAGGGACTGTGCCTTACTCATCTTGTTCTGTGTCTTGCCAGGGCACCCACTCCAAGGAGGATGCACAGCCCCCAGGGAATCGGCGTGTGAATGGCTGATGAGTGACTAACACTAGTGAGTATAAATGAGCTCTCTCTACGCTGAGAGCTGGGCTGAGGGCCAGAGCATAAGGACAGCTCCTGCACAAAGCTGCCTCCTCTCCAGGATTGCATCTTCCTACCTGGAGCCTCCACAATCTGAGAATATCTGCCTATTAATTATTCTTTTGCTCAAGGGTACCTGCTGTTTGTCAGCTTCAAGCTGAGAAAAATCCAAGCACAGAAATGAAATGTTTAATTAAGATCACTTTCTCTTCCTGGAGGAAGAAATCCACACTGTGCAGCTGGGATTTCTCTATGTGGTGACACCAGCCGCTCTTTTCAGCAACAATGGGCAAAGGTAAGGCACATCCCTGACCAGGCCAGTGCCAGCTACCCTGGGCTGGGGATGAAGGTGGCTCAGCTTGTGCACCCATCTCACAGATGTGAGCAGCATTGTTTTAACTTGAAACACTGGCAGAAACTACCATCTGTTAGGATGTGGCCCTCCTGTGAAATTGTGACAACCACTCCTGAGTGTCACCTGCACAGAAGGAAATAACTCAGCCAATGGGCTTCATGGACAGAAAGGGGGCACCGTGATAATGACAGAGCTGGGTACATCAGACAGAAGAGGTCACCTGCATCACCTGCACAAGCCATCAGTTAAGGCTCTGTGCCCCATGTCATCTACCAGAAGAAGCAAAGCACAGCACCTTTATAAACTCAATTCTCTAGCACCCCGTGTTTTCTACTCGACTACTGAACACGATTCTACTGCAAGTCAAATGGAGCCTTCTAGTTAAAAGCCCCAGATGAGAGTATAAGCAAAACAGGCAGTGGCACCTCACAGGCAAGGTGCCTACTGCTTCAACCCAGGCGGAGGCACGGAGCTTACACAGCCCGGCACAAAGCTGCAGGGCTGAAGACAACGACACCACAACTTCAAAGAGGCCACCGCTCTCACAAGGAGCAACAGTGAACTGTGTATCCTGATGCATTCCAAAAGACTCACTGAAAAATACTCCACAAAAGATACATTGGGACACAGTGACATCATTCTATGGCTACATTTCCAAGCAGGGCTGAGGGTCCCAAGGCGATGACCTAAAGGGCCACCTCAGGAGCTGCGTGAGAGCAGAAACAGTAACAGTCCTATGGGCATGAGAAGGGAAATGATTCACAGAACAAAAGGGTGTTTCTTCAGACCTGAGCATTCTCACTGCACAAGGATAGGCTGAGGTGCCCTTGACAACGAGGTGCCTGCAGATGCCATCATGAGAGGGCACACACCACGGCAGAGCTCAAGGCCCTCAAACCACAGATGAGCCCTTGACTATAGGACAAGTCAATCACAGTGACCTCAAGTCAGTCCAGCTTTAACAAAGTCACATTTAGAAGAACCCTACACTGTCTCTTTAAATGTCAATACTTGCTAGACACATCAAATGCTTATAACAGAAAGTCACATGCAGAAAATAAATTTTTGGATCATCCTCAAATTATTATTGGCTGATAAAAATATGTGGACGAGACCAGGCATAGTGGCACTAGCCTATTTAATTCTAGCACTTGCGAGGCTGAGCCAGGAAGATGGTAATGAAAAGCCAGCCTGGGCAACATAGTGAGTTCCACAGCAGCTAAGGACATAAGTAAGATGCTGCCTTAAAAAGCCCAAACCAGTCAACAAAAACCACTCAGGCCCTGAAGCCTGCAACATCTTTAAATGCAGGCTGGCTCTCGGTAAGATAACCTGCAGTAACACCAGTTCCCCGTCATCTCTTGTGCTGCCAGAAGGTTGAAGCACCCCACCCCACCCTGCTGCTGTTCTGACTTAAATGAAAACCTGGGGCCAGAGGCTATGGCAACAGTGGGGACAGATTCAAAGAAGGCTCTCCAAGGCAGTGCTGGTTTCAAATCCCAGCTCTACCCTACTCCAGATGGCTTCCGAGGAAGTTCTTCATGTCCCAAACCTAATCGGTGACACAGGGTGACAACAGGACCTGCCCCTCCTGGGGTAATTGTCAGGATTGAAGGCCATAATTACATGAAACGTGCAGGCAGGGCATGCCCAGGACTGTGTACTTCATAAACACCTTGTGGGAAACACCCTGGTCTTGTTGTTTGTCACTGGCTATAGTCAGCACCTGGGTTTCTTACCACAAGTATCTAAAACTGGCCAGTCTTTATAAAAGGTCCCGTTAATGGCACTGGCACCTTTGGGTATTTCCAGAACACTCTAATACTGTACAAGTTATGGTAGCTAAGAAGCACAGAAGACAGACGAGACAGCTGTTTCAGGGACAGCCTGCAGAACCCCAGAGGCTGGGAGGACGGCTGGCTTCCGTAAGTGAACAGTCCCATTTGCCAGCACTGCTGAGACGCGCCAGTGTCCTGGAGGAAGTGGCTCACTTCCATCTCAGTGAGACATAAAAGTCCCTATCCCATCCTCTCTAAATCAGTGAGGCTGGGCAGCATAAAGAAGAAACCTGCCCCTGGAGGTTGAGGCAGGTCACTGGGGAGCTGGCAGGAGAAAGGATGAACAGGATGGGAAGATGCACAATGAGGGGGCGGGCCACACTGAGGTCCTCCACCACCTGATATGTGCTAATGGACAGGGGCTCATCTGTCATCCAGCAGGTAAGTCAGAGTCCAGCACAGGGAAAACAGAAGAGAGAGTGTGCGTGTATATAAAAACGGACTAAGAGCCTCACGTTTCATGACAAACAACACAGTTATTTAAAATACGGGCATCCTTTCCTTCCATGCTAAGGGTGGAGGCATGCCACGGAACTGGGCCTAAGAGGCAACTGCAATGGACAACATTCACAGATGCCAGCATAAGCTTTAACTCTGCTGGAAGTTGCTTTTATTAACAGCACAACTCTTAACTTATGCCAGGAGCTCATAATTATATAAACAGTCATTACTTTTTGACAAAAATTATGACTATGGACCACTTGTTACAGAGGTTGCCATAACACCCAGCAAGGGACAGGCTAAGTCCACGGTGGTATGTGTATACAAGTACATGTGTGTGACGCAGACAAAGGGCAGCACAGAGCCGGGGTGGGGGGGAATGTACAGACACCACCTGCTGGATGGCAATTACGGCTCTTCCATGCACATTCAAAGTTCTGGCTCCCTATTGCCAGTGATAGCCTTGCCCAGGTGCACACACCCCAGACGGAGCAAGCCTCCGCTCTTCAGGCCCCAGGAAAGAGAAGGGGTAGATATGGGCAAGCTTGCAGACTTACTGTAGGCTTATTCTAGCTCCTCCCTCCCACAGGCCAGAGGTGCCACTCACCACTTTGAGCTCCGGGACAGATCGGCTGAGAGTCCATTCCTGGCTGTTCACAAAAGCATCTGCAAGAGAGAATGGGAAGTGTGAGGCGACATGCCACAACCCAAGGCAAATCTGAATGTCCCCTATGTCATTTTTGGTGGGGACGGAGGGGCACTAAAGAACGATCACAACAGACCCCTAAGTTACTATGACAGGAGCCTGATCTGCCTGGACCTGACCTTGCATCAGGTCAGCTTTCCATCTTTTAGTAGTCTACTAAAATAGTCACTTTTCTGAAATCTCACCAAAAAAGAAAAAGATAGCTGACAACTCCAACCAGCTGCGAGACTGCAGGGTACAGAAAAGTCTCTGCTGGATATTAGGGTGAGAGACAAACAGAGAGGTGATTCAGCCAGGGTGGTTAGGGGTGCTTCAGAAAGACAAAGGGTCCCTCGGTCCTGGAGGACTCAGTCATGGTGCTTATCCCCCAGCCTGCCTCACACCTCACACCACCACAACCACAGTCCACGGCTTTGCTCACATGACTGCCACACTCCCCGTGCCACTTCCTGTCATAAATGACAGCCTGTGGTAGTGTCCACCACAATGCAGTCACAGGCTGCACGTCTCTTTCCAATGTAATTCACTCGAGAGTCTTTCTCAGATGACTCCTGATATTTCTTAAGTTGTTCATAACTCACAACATATTCAAAGTCAAGTTGGTCAGCATTCTCTGGAGTATGGTACTTTAGACCCAGCAGGTGTCAGGGCCAGAAGCATCGGTCTGCTGTTCCCATGTAGGTTGCTTAGATGAGACCAAGCATACCAGGGAAAGACAGTCCACCTGATACCAAAGAGGCTACAACCAACAGTGGCCAGACGTCACTGCCCTGCAGTGACAGAGAAACCCTGATGTCTACGGATATGAGTGGACCAGAGGTAGGAGCTGGGTGGCCTGCAGAGGCTATAGGAGGCAAGACACGCCAATACAAAAGCATCGTGGCATTGTGTGGTAGCTTTTTTTTTTTTTTTGGTTTTTCGAGACAGGGTTTCTCTGTGGCTTTGGAGCCTGTCCTGGAACTAGCTCTTGTAGACCAGGCTGGTCTTGAACTCCCAGAGATCCGCCTGCCTCTGCCTCCCGAGTGCTGGGATTAAAGGCGTGCGCCACCATTGCCCTGCGTGTGGTAGCTTTTTATTTGCAAATATATCCACACTCAAAATTGGGGGGGGGGGGCGCTAAGAGCTATTTACACAGCTTTCATTAAGAAACCTTTCTTTAAAACTATCTGCCCAGTCTGAACGACAGGTTGCCACACACAAGACCAAAAGAAAAGTAGCAGTTGCTTTAGTCAAAGACATCTGCACCACAGTCTTCTGCCATCTTCCTCTGTGTGGCTTTTCAGTGGCTGAGCCTTGTACCACGGCGGCGAGCAAAGCAAATGCAGGCTATGCAGCCGCTACCTAGAAAATTCCTCAACCCAGCAGGGAGACATCTCTGTCTCACTCAGTCTCCAGAGCAGTGGCCTGCTTCGAGGAACAACTTTGGCCATGTCTGCACGCACTTTTCCAGGATCTTCCCAGTGGGGCGGAGCCAAAAGTCACAGATGTCTGTGGGATTGGTTATTAACATACACTACGTCCAAGAGTCAACCCCCTGCAAGGAATAAAACCGGGTGTGATACATGCCTGCAATCTTCACACTCGTAGAATCATAAATATCAGAAGTTCAGGGTCATTCTAGGTTACACAGTGAGTTCAAAGTGAGCTGGGACTATCCTGTCTGGACATTCACCAAAACAGAAGAAATGGCTGTGTCTCACCCACTTAGCATCCCACTCCCTGGAATACAGTAACGCGAAGAAAAAACATTCAGACATCGGTGTAGATGAAGTGCTACTGGGCTGGAATTTAACGGTAGGGCTGAGATTACCACTGACAGGCTGTGGGTTCCTCTGAGCCTCTGAAGGGTGTGGGCCAGGCTGCCTGGCTCCTGCTTAATACCACAGGTGTTCTCCACTGCAGCTCAGGACAAGAACCTAATTCATCTTTCCTCATCAACCCAGCACTAGCCTTCTACTATTTTTTCCGCTTTCTGCAGTGCAGTGCATCCAATCCAGGGCCCCCTGCATGTGAGGCAAGTGCTCTAACACCTAGCTATAGTCCCATAAGTTAACAGTCTTTATTCAGTTAAAGAAAGTGGGTGCTGTGTCCAGGCCTCCCCCTATAGTGACAGAATACTGGGGCTCCAAGTTAGGCATGTAAAATGTGACATCAGGTGCCTTCACTGGTCTCTGGTAATCTTGACCAGTGGATTGTAAGTAATACCCAAGTGGATATAAGAAGAAAGGTACAGGGAGTGCACTACCCACAACGGGCTTCAAGATTCATGAGGACACACTTCAACTATAGCACTGCAGCAGATGAGAAGCAGGAGGCCATAGGCTGGGCTTGAGGGGCCAGGGCTGCCTCCAATAAGAGGATAGAACTAATAGGCCAAACAGTGTTTAAAAGAATACAATTTGTGTGTTGTTATTTCAGGTATAAAGCAAGCTGTGCGGGAGCCGGGTGGCAGGAACGCAGCCTGCTGCTCCTTCTACAGCAATGAGAATTTCACTTGGTTCCACCCAGACCATGTAAGCATGTACACACAGCCGAAAAAAGAACCCATGTGATGTGATCATTAGCATCTTACAACGAAGCTCTCTGGTGAGCTGACCCCAACACCATGCCCAGGCAAAGCCCAGCAGGGACCAGAGAACAAGCAAGGTGACTGATAAGACGGATGAACCTGAACCAGGCCGCCAGGACCCACAGGGTCCTCATCTATAACCTGGAGGAGCCTGGCTACAAATGCCGTATTTCTAGGGAAGCCTTCCACTTCACAGTTCCACTGGGTACCTTCCTGGGGTCCCAGAACCTTGAGCTAATGGCTTATTAATGTTCTTTATCATCCCCAGAGTCCAAACTGCATCATTTGGCTAGTGGACGCAAGCCTCAGCACAGCCAAGGCCTAAGATAGGGAACTGCAAGCCCAGTCTCCAGGACCACAGTGACGTCATGCTCCCCACTCCCACCTTGTTTGCCTTCAGGGACCACAGATACGAGCTCCAGCCACAACTCACGAAACTGCCACCAGGGTAAAAAAGGAAACTATAATTGTAGGCGAGAAGAAAAAACACTGTCTCAGAGACGGGGATGCTCTTGGAACCTTAAATTCCACAAAGCCTTTTGGAAATGTACTCTGTTTAGCAACAGATATGATTTTTTTTTTAACCTGAGAACATTTGCAAAGTCTTGAAATAGGAAACAGAACAACAGAAAAGAGAGCAAGTCTACCCAAGGAACAGGAGGGAGGGAAAGCCAGGCTCCTGGTCCTATCATAGCGTGCTTAGGAAGAAGACAACATACTCTACAGAGGAATAAGAGCTCTGTGGCACAGAGCTTAATACCCAAGGAGCAATGACTTCCACACCTGGGTGCAATACTGTGACAATTTCTTATCAAAAGCCATCTATTGCGAGTTGAGCAATCCATGAATAAACCCAGTGCTCTGGGGTACTAGACGATTGCCAGGTTCCCGTTAGCTCCAGTTGCTCCCCAGTGGCCCCAAAGAGTCACAACCAAGATGTCTCCCTCCCTCACATCCCTGTCATTCACCTTCCCCATTCATAAGACCTTTCCTTTGAAGAGTGACAAATGTCATGCCACCAAGATACCACCATGCCTATCCACCCCTAAAATATGACTACACCACAGCCTCAATCCCAGGCATCTTTCCCCTAAGCACTGATGTGGCACAAGATCCTTCTCAGTAGAGACACACATTAAGAGACCCTTTCTCTTCTCCCCTACACAGTCTCCAAGTCAAAAGACACCAGCTGAGGTGGCATCTGGAGGACTCGATGAGTTGGCTCGAAAGCCATAGGATTCCCTTTAGTGATTTTCCCTCACAGCACCCTTGCTCAGGAAGAACGGCGTTCTAGGAGCACTGCCTAACGCTGCATCAGATCAGTAATGGTTTGAGAACACAAGTCTGACGAGGAAAGTAGAAAATGTGAAAACCGAGGCCAGAGTGGAGCCAGGGACAGCAACCGCGGCCTCCTGTGTGTGCTTGATACGTCCGTAGTCCACATACCTTGGGAAAGGTGTGTGCTGGGTGAGCAGAGGCTGCAATATTATGACTAAAATATTGGCAGCTCTGAAGCCTATGCCCCCATTCTATCCCATTTGTATTCACTGCTGTCACCCAGGTGATGACAGCATTTGCTGTGAGCATCTTCCCCGGGCAGCCTAGATTCCCAGGGAGAAAGACTGCAGCCCCAGCTCTTTCTGAGGCCAGAAATAACAAAGGGCAATACATCTCCATGTCCCTTCAAGGCCACCTGAGAGCTGGGGTGTCTACAACTGACCACTCCCAGGCCTCCCTAAAGACCTGTTGCTGCCCTAGCACCTCTGGTTTGGGGGGGGGACACTTTCCCATTGCCCAACTGTACATGGGGGTCTCACTTCCAAGCCTGTGTTCCGAGCCTGAACAGCATACACAGGTGCAAGGCATTTGAACACCTGGTCCTAGCTGATGGTGCTCTTTGTCACCGTTTACAGGGAAATACCGTCCCACTCCCAGTTTGCTTTCTGGTCCACATTTACAGTTAAGGGTGTGATCTCTGGTTCTGCACCACACCTGCAGCCTACTGCCGTGCCGTGTCCCCGCCTACAGACTCTGATCCCTCAAAAGCCGTAAGACAAAACTAAACCCTGTCTTCCATAGACTGACTCTGGCTGTGGCTCCATCACGGTGACAGAAAAGCAGCACAGGTAGTCACGCTCCGCTCACCTGAGCAACTGTGACCAGACACACTCACGGGGTCTCTCTGCAGTACCTCTCCCCCGACTGTCGCCTCTTGTTACTTTCCCCAGCAAGCTGCCCCAGCTGCCCCAGTCCCATGCCCCGGGACTATACCTAAGTGACACAGAACCAGTGGTCATATGCTTGGGCACAGGCCTGACCCTGGCAAACACTGTAACCCTGAGCAAATCAGGCTTCTCCCAGATAAGGCTTTAAAATAAATTTGGTGCAACATATGGAGTACAAAAACTAGGCCACAGACATGTGCGACGGCTGCTCAGTCGTCTACCAAGCCATTAATAGGCAGAGTGTGGACAGCATGGAGGAAGGTGGAGGAACAGCCAACGAACCACGGTGGTTGCCTGAGAGGCAGGGCTTGCAGGACTTTGCCCAATTACTGGTCTTTACCGACTTCAGTCTTGTCTGAATTCAGGAGCATCCACTACTTTTATAAGAAAGGGCAATAAAGGTACTTTTGCAGATGGGGACAGTCCTCTTATGCCAAAGGCTCCACTGGGCAGCCAAGACTGCAAACCCATAAGCCTATAAAGGTCAGTGTTGCACTGAAAATGCCGAAGAGCATAATTGTAAAGAAAATGCATGGGAAAGGTCTCATTGTTTCTCTAATTCTCATTCCTTACACAAGGGTCAAAGATTCTTCCCTGATTTTAAGGTCTTTTGAAAAGAAAAATAAACAAAAGGCTACTTAATATACACAAACCAGCTATGGGGAGGGGTTCAGCATCTCCTGCCCATCATTGAGAGCCTGTACCCACCCAATGCTACACAATGTCCCAAACAGAAGCCACAGCTAGAGATTCCTGTCATTGTTCCTCATGATGAGCCAGGAAGGGAAACTCAGTGCCTACTCAGTGCTCTGGTGCTTACCTGACTCTAATTGCAGATGCTCACGGCCTGGGACACACTTGCCTTTTACTCATCTGTCACTCATCAGGAAAGGAGATGACCATACCCCATCTAAACACAAACAAGATGATGTTCCCAGTGTCAGCAGGACACACCCCAAAAGATCTAAAGAAGATGCCTGAGCAAAATGAGGCAAAGGACCCTGAGAGGCACAAGTTACCCAAAAGGACGGCCCCAATCTGGACCGCATCCTTCCCTCAGACTGAACTTGAAGGACAGATAAGCACACACATATAGTCCAGCCTCCCAACTCAGGTGGCGATTTCTAGTGCTTTTATAAAAAGCCCACAATATGCTTTTAAAACTAAAAGACATTGAATATTTCCATTAGAAATGCCACAAACTACAAAGAAACCAAGTCATAAGATCTGCATTTTTGCCAGAACAATCAAGTCCATTTGGGGCATGATGTGGTTGTGTGTGTGTGTGTGAGAGAGAAAACACGCGCGCATGGATAAGAGCAATTGAAATCCATCTGCAATTAACTATCCCCCAGAATGTATTCAGTACCCAAAGGACTCATGAGTACCGCTCTGCCAGGCTCTTCAAATTCAGTTTAGACAACATAGTCAGATGACAGGCACTGGTCCCTGTGATGCCCTTTGGTGGCCCAAGTCATTCTACATGCCTGGCTGCAGAGGTGTTGGCTGACTGAGGCTGAGCCCTCCTTCCTAGGCTGTCTTCAGTTAGAGTGGGAGGAGCTCAAGGCATGACCCTGGGAGGGTACAACCAAAGGTTAGTAATGAGTATAAAGGTCTGGTACCTAACCTCAACTGAAGCTCAACCATCTCAGCTCCTCAGCCGATATCCACTGGCTCCAGAACCCTTCTAGAGCAGCCTTCTTTCAAGGTCTTTAACCCTCAGACAAAGAGGATGAAAGAGGGCCTCCTAAAGAACTGGCCTCTTCTGTGGTAATTGCTACAGGGAATTTACAGAATCTCTACCAGACAGAAAGCGCCTTATTCCCCCCAAGAGGCTATGAACATTTGGGCATGACACTCACGGACATTCTAGGCACATAAATATCAGGAAGGCTTCTCTCTCTTACGGCACCTGAAAAACTCCACTGGCACCTTAGTCCACAGCAGTGGAAGCCATTCACTAAGTGTTTCTAGAACCAAGCACCACACACTGTATTAGTGATACCCACAACCAACGCCAGGACTGTTACCACCTTGAGAAGCATGGGTCTAAGACGTGACCTGCCACACAGTGTGCAGACGAGAAGGAGGCTAGCTGTGGGGTGTGCTGATCAGGGGTGGCCTCTGAAGAGCTGACATTTAGATGCTAAGAAGGAGAGGGCTGGATGCTGGGGCTAAGGTGGAAAAGGAAGGCACAGGGGGCGGGGCAGGCAGGATGAAAAACAATATGGTGCTGGTGCTGAGACAGTAACCCAGAATTCTAAAGGGTGGGAAGATGGGAGAGGAGCCACATCCTGCTCTCCAGGAGACGGAGATGTGATGTGAACCGAGGCTGTGGAGGATACAAGAAAGAAAGTGGAAGTATGTGGATGTGGAGAGAAGTGTGGTAGAACATTATTTTAAGATGTGCTCCATTTGTTCATGCTGTGGAGCATTTGTTTAATGATGCAGAGATGCGCTGGATCGTTTATGCTGCACTTCTTGACATCTGTGAAGCTCTAGTTCTTTGCCTGCCTAAACACCTGACGGTCTAATGGGGAACTGACAGTGAATAGCGAGGCAGGAGAAAGGGTAAGTGGGGCTGGCACGCAGAGAGAATAAACAGGAGAGATCTGGGAGGAAAATAAAGGAGTCAAGGAGTGAGAAAAGAAGGGGCCAGTCACCCAGCCACCCAGCCAGCCACGGAGTGAGAATGAAAGAAGATTACAGAATTAAGGAAAAAGCCCAGAGGCAAAAGGTAGATGGGGATAATTTAAGAAAAGTTGGCTAGAAACAAACCAAGCTAAGGTCTGGTATTTATAAGAAATAATAAGACTCTGTGTGATTTATTTGGAAGCTGGGTAGTGGGCTCCCCCCCCCCAAAAAAAAGTAAGGAGCCAAAAGAGTAAACATCCAACTACAGAGAATCACATATGAACCTCAGAATCACAGATAAACCAAGTGTGGGCAGAGACGACGTGCCTGCCAGAGCAGCAGGGCATACAGAAGTGGTGTGATGTCCTCATGCTGGGGGCAAAGCTGAAGGAGCAGGTAGGAGGGCTAGGAGCACACCCCTGCACAGAGGCTCCCCATGAAGGAGCACCCTAAGTCTGGGATATATAAAACAAAAGTCCCCGTGGTTCCATAGTCAAAACCAAGCTTAACGCACACACTTGGGGTCTGGGATTATTCTGTTTCACTGGCTCAGGCTCTTGAGAATCACTATAGTTTCTGGTACCTCACAGCACCCTGCAACTCACTAGTCAGCCTCTGGGTGTTTATTTCTTTGACAAAAGTCACAATACACTCAGTCTGTAGACAGTGAGGAATTTAGTCTCCAGTCATGTCCCACCATCCGCTAGCTGCTGTCTGCAAGCTGCGGTTCCCCTCCCCCACCAGTGTTTTCTCCTCAGAAGTGAAGAACAGGGCGAGCAGTCCACGCAGCGCAGGTCATACTCAGGACAGAGGGGCATGGGAAGGGAGAAACATGGGTCCCTAGGATAAAGTTCCGGACTCCTCTGCAAAGCCCTCTGCGGATGAGATGAACCCAGGGCAGTAAGGATCTCCTGAGTCCTCCTGGGCATCTACAATCCAGTACCTGTCACATGTGATCCTGTCATGGCCACTTGCTCGTGTACGGTCATCTCATCACTGTATACTTGAGGTGGAAATGAAAGAGAAGACCAGAAGCTAATCACGGTTTCTTCAGAGCCTGGTTAGGTGAGGTCTGCAGCAGGAAGCCCACCTCTGTGGCTGCATGCTATAGACCTCTCTATCTCCTCATGTGCATCTCTACAGATAGGAATTCCAGCACTCTGCGGGGTAACAATCCGCTGCACGGAGTTGTCAGCACAGTCAGTACACTGCTAGCTCCATCCAGTCAGTACACTGCTAGCTCCATCTTCTTCCAATACATACAGCCCAGCCACAGAACTTTAAAAGGCCCCCTTTTCAATCCCAGTATGACAAGAACAGCACTATCCACAGGTAGAAAGGATGGCCTGTCCCTGAATTTGACAGCTCCATAGCAAGCTACAAGGGTCTAACTACAAGCACGCTGGGCAGACCAGAGTGACCAAGTCCTCAGAAACATCTGGGCAAATTTTCTGTGGTTACAGATCTTCTTCTGAACCCCTCCCCCAGTGCTCCTGGCACACCCATCGGAGCAGGCTAAGATCCCCAGTTCACAGCCTAAATGGAGAAAAGCCCACAGTGAACAACTTCCAAAAAGGTTTCTGGCATATCTAAAATAGCAGCCTCGAGTCCATGCCAAACCCTCAGTCCAGGCCCAAAGTGTTTATGTGGCTGAATTTAGAACTCTGGATATAAAGCCATTGATTTCAACTTTTTGAAACTAGGAGCAGAACCAGACTGGAGAAAAAATAAATAACAAAACAGCAGCAGAAGGGTGTCAGCACAAGACTACGAAAGAGGAACCATTCAAGACCAAACACACCCAGGGCCAGACGGCCTACACCTTGCCCAGGTGGCAGCCCAACACACTTGGTACCCAGAGCAGACAGTGTTGTGCCCGGCTCATCAGATCACTGCTCTGCTGAGGACCCTGTAAGAATGCCATACCGCAAAGAATCTAGTGCCATGTGAAGACCAAGCCCGTCCCAGCATTCCTGCTCTAGTTCCTGTGTCCCGTGCCAGGTATTCTTAATAAGCATTACTGAAATGCAGTAGGGTGGGGGCTGAGAACAGGAGTCCTGCAGCTGAGCCCCTACTTCTCAAGCGCTAAGCGGATCTCTCTGTCCCTCTACCTATGCATCTCTATAGAGAGTGACTGCACTCACTGGGTTAAGAATCCCATGCACAGGGCAGTCAGCGTACACAGTGCACTGCCACATGCTTTCACTACCCCCGGCCAGCCCACGTACCAGACGACGTGCTGGCTGCTGCTGGGGCTGCTTACTGTCACACAGCAAACAAAGCCAGTCCAGGAATCAGGCCAGTTCCTTGCATGGCAGAGTGAGTGACAGAGTATGAGACTAAGGCACCGGGATGAGAGGCCGGGTCCAGCCTGGCCATGCTCCCCTGCCTATCTCTTAGCACTCCAAAGCCTTTCTCCTCTGTGGTTACTGAAGAGACAGTGGTTTCTACTGATCAGTGGTCACTCCCCTGTTAAAGCCCCAATGGTTGCTCACAGAGTCAGACAAAATCTCAACAAATGGGGACAATTCTAATCCCTACTTCTCCACTCCCGTGAAAGTGAAAATGAGCAATGGCCCTTGGTGTTGTGCAAGCCGCTTCTGCTGAGAAGCAGCAAGTTGCAGAAGTATGCTGGAAGCGGGGTGGGGGCATGGGAGAGGCAAATAAGCTGACCCTGCCCTGACAGCTCCAAAGAGAATGAAAGTCCAGTGCTGGCCAGGAACCGTGAGGGGAATAGAGCTCAACCCAAGTACTCAGCCTCAACTACGCATACAGGACCCCTGGACACCAGACACACAGACCATGACAACTCCAAAGGACTACAGACCAGGGTGTGTAGGAGGAAGGTTCTGACTCAACTGCCCGTGTCAAGAAGAGAAGTTAGGAGGGAAATCTAGGAAGAGCTGGCCGAGGTCCAGACTCGCCAGAAAGGCACCTTCCCTTAGGAGATGCTCAGTGAAGTCCCTCAGACCTTCCCGATCCTGCTAACCTCTCAAAGGAAGTCTCCAGCAATGTCCTGCGTGTGGTTTCCTCAGGCACTGGAGGCGCACACACTTCTTTAGGGCAGGGCTAGGGATACAATCCAGACCTTGTGGATCCCATGCAAGTACTCTGCCACTGATCTAAGCCCTCGGCCTGTAACACAGATCTCAGCACAAATATTTAAGATGGATGATCTCTGTGCGACTCACTTGGCCTTATACATCCAAAGCAAACTGTCACTGGCACAGGATCGTCTAGGATAAATGAGAAGGCAGGCCTGGGAAGTTCTCATGGAGCTGAAATTCCACACTGGGCAACAATGCCCACCTCGAAAACAGAAGCAGAATGGCTGGGCCTGAGGGAATCTGAGCACTTTCTATCTTAGTCAAGAAAAATTACTCAAACTCCCATGCAGTGTGACAATCAGCTGTCTTTAAAATGTGAACACGTGTGCCAGCAAAAGCCTACATCATGCCAGTACAGAACACCCAAGAATGTGTCTGCTTTAAAGGCAGGGGGCATCCCATTGTAAACATATGGAAGCTGAGGGCAACCGGTTGCTCTCAGCCCTCCCTGTCACCTCCTCTCTACAGTCCACTGTGTATTCTTCTAAGTGGGGAGAACACCAGATCCCTTGGGACCAAGACAGGAGAGCAGAAGGACGGGCCAGCAGATAGGTGGCGAAGCCCGAGTCCTCAGAACCAGAATTTGGAGGGGGCATTTGCACTTCTCAGTGGCCATGACCACGCTCACACAGCTGAGCAAATTCCAAGTGCACAATTCAGTCCTCATGTTACGACACGAGTGACATTAGAAATTTTATCCTGGGAAGCAAATATTTTACAATAACAATACTACACCTTTCTTATAAGCCATAGAGCAAACTCCCGAGTAAACTTTATCATAAACCACACTGCCGAGGAATTAAACTGCCATTTGACCGTCTACTCATCTTAAGCAACCCCTCTTCTTTCCTGTCTGGTCCCCGCCTGGTATGGGCTTTGTCGGTCAGCTGCCAATCAAGTGCACTGGGCACTTGACATTACTAAAAAGTGTTCTGACCTTAAATATTTTTATGTCTCAAGTTACGTTAGAAGCGGGTTCATGTAGAAATATGAGCGGCGGCGGGGCTGCGTCCCCAACACCCCGGCCGCTTGGCTAGCTCATGCCCGAAATAACAACACACAAACTGTATTCATTTAAGAACTGCTTGGCCCATGATCTCTAGCCCTTACAGGCTAATTCTCGCACCTGGACTAGCCCATTTCTAATGATGTGTGTAAGCACCCCAAGGTGCGCTTACCGGGAAGATTCTAGCCTAAGTCCATCGTGGGTTGCAGCTGCCTGGGAGAGCTGAGCATGGCGGCGGTCCGGTCCCTCTGGAAGCAGAGCAGAGTCTGACCTCACTTCCTCTTCCACCCAGAACTCTATTCTGTTTACTCCTCCCATCCATGTTCTAACCTATCAGGGCCAGCCAAGCAGTTTCTTTTATTGCTCAGCCAATGAAATCAACAGATTGATATGACACTCCCACATCAGGTTCAGTTGTCACTAACTGGAGAGGAATGAGGGCACTGCTGCCACTGTCACCCTCACCACACAGTATCTTAGTAACACCGAGGAGGCAAGCCTTTGGGTACACCTGTGAGAAAATAATCTCGATTCTATTAACTGAGCTGGGAAGACCCACTCACTGTAGGTGGGCATCATTCCCTGGACCATACTATATCCCTGGGAAGGGAGCTGAACAGCAGCCACACATTCAGGGAATGCCTCTCTGCCTTCTGATTATGGATAAGGTATGACCAGCTGCTTCAAATTCCTGATGCCCGGATTTCCCAGCCAAAGACTGTATCCTTGAACTAGGAATCAGAATTAAACCCTTTCCTGAGTCTGTTCCCCTTGCTGGCTGTCCAGAATAGACCCTCCCTCCCTGCCTTTGTCAAAGAACTTTACAAGAACCAAACTAAGACTTGTCTGAAGGGAGCACCGCAGCCACTCTAGGAACCACTGGAAACCAAGCGCAGAGCACAGACCACGCAAGCCATAAAGGTCCACATCCTCCCCTACACAAGGCAGTGGGAACATCCTGGGCCAGTGACAGCACCTCAGGGGCAGAACTAGCAGGGCTAGCCGAGCTTCAGAAATAAGCTAAGTTCTGCTAAACAGCTACAAGATGAATGAGAGTTTGAATGAATGAATGGGTGTGTGACGAGATGAAAAAAACTGCCCCAAAACAAGGCAGGCAATAGCCAAGGAGGATCTAGGCCAGGTGCTCCCCAGCTCCTCAGCAATGACCGCACACTCCCTTGCCATCGTGATTTTACAACTGACTCCACTCTCAGTGCATCCACAGTACCTGCACAGCCCAATAATCACAGCCCTTGGGGCTCCGACAACTCACCCAGCCATACCAGGGTCATGTGGTCCTCAAGCCTTCATGATGATCACACACACCAGCCCAGGGACCTTGGTAAATATCCCGATGGCCCTAGATGACTCTGTTAGGTGGCCCCAACTCTTCGGCTCTACAAGATCCTCTACCATGGAGATATGACACCTATAAGCTACTAAACTGGTGTAGCTTTGAAACACAAGCAGAAACCGATGGCAGTTGTCATCGGAGAAGAAAGTGTTCCATGGGTCCTCTGTCTGAATGTCCTCTACCAGCATCTTCCTACCTATGTTCCAGAAAGAATATGTTTCCAGCCTTGCTTCTAAAAATGCCCTGAACTTGACATGCTAAAACCTGAGCTGAGCCTGGCATGCTAGCATGACAGGCTATCACCCCAAGCTGAACCTGACACGCTAACAAGACATACTAGCACCCCAAACTGAACCTGACACGCTAACAAGACATGCTAGCACCCCAAACTGAACCTGACATACTAGTAACCCAAGTCTCTGATTCTCCAAAGAAGGCCGAAAAGGAGCTAGATCGCTAAAATGAGACTTGAGAGTTAAGGAGTAGTGTCGGGCCCAGTAACTAGACGGGCACATCAGGCAACCCTACACAAGGGAACAACCTGAATTAACATTCACTATGTGTGCCATAGGCCATGATTACTTTTGCCTCACTGAGAGCCAATCCCAGGCCCAAAAGGAGGGGGGTCCTCAATGCATGTACCCTCCACCTCAGAGTTTCTCCCCCTAACCAGTCACTGTGCACTTCCTAACTGCAAATGTAACAAATCTGTAAATGTCACGTACAAGCTTACTTGATCATCCATAATTTTTTTTTTAAAATTTATATCATGTGCAGGTACTCAGTACAATACATATCAAACAAAATCTCAAGAAAGCTTCTCTCCGGCTCTCAGACTAGTGTGGTTTGGGGGCAATGACTTCAAAAGCCTGGTATCCCTCTCTCCCTCAGTCCACTCCACAACCCATCTGCCTGTCCATCTTCCAGTACACTGAGGATCAAGGGAGGTTATGTGAAGACTCAGCTGCTCTCAGGCTGAGTTCTGGTAAAAACCTGTATTTTGCTTTTAAGAAGGAAAGTGACTCCATGTGGTACAGTACTCCATGTGGCCCTTCTCCAGCAATAGGAAACAATGGGGGAGGGGCGGTGAAGCTGTCTTCTGCTCAGAATCGTAAGGTATGTCAGCCAATCATTTTAAAAGCAGCAGCTACATGAAGGTCGTAGGAAGATGTAAAGAAGAAGGGGAAGGAGAATCCGAGGCTAGCTTAAAAGGAGTGTCGGGAGCTAGACAGCAAGTGTGCATCTTGACCATAAACCCAAGCATGCCCACATGCTCGATGCTTCTACCCATAGGCCTCTGCAAAAAATATATCACAGGCAAATACAGCAAAGCCTTGGTGCTGACTGCACAGGTCCAAACCTGTTGCCATGCCTACTTCTGCATCTTCACAGGAACTGAGGGAAATCTGAAACAGCTACTTGAGTGCACAGGGCAGCCCAAGCGCAGGGTGGCTCTGAGGCTTGTCTGGGCTGCCTGGCTAACCGCACACTGTTGCAACAGAGAGAATCCAATAGCCTGACTGGCTTTCTCCAAGTGGCAACTGAGATAAATCCCACAATCATCAAAAGAAAGCTCCCTTCCTGTTTCTGGTCTGGTGTTACACATCACAAATCACAAATCACAGCTTTTGAAAAAGCAGGAGACAAAACTAGTGGGAGAAACATGTTATAGTCAGGCTTGGCCACTGGACTTCAAAAGAACTGGCTGATCAGAACTTTGTAGGACCCAGAAAACACTGCTCATGGGGGATCTGCTGGAGGGAAAGAGGAGGGCTTCACTGCTGCCAGATCCCTGCTGCTGCTAGGCAGTAGTCACTAACCCTCCAACAAGCCAGGAGAAGCCAGCGAGAAACAGGTGAGATGAGAAGGGGCAGACCTAACAGCGCCCCACCTAGACACAGCAGGACAAGCACATCCTCTGTTCACACTGGAAGCCAACTACCCCGAGAGAAGATCAGGTGTAAATGTCATAATCCTAGGTGGCATGTCCACAATCGATGCTGTACAGTTTATATTTGGGAATAGCACAATCCAGTCACCAAAAGAAAAACAAAGAGTCTCCTAATAACTTTAGGTTATAACAATTTTGTGTTGAGCCACATTCAGAACCATTCTTGGCTGTGTGTGGCTTCTTATGACCCAGGGAGACACTGGAGGGCCAGCACCTTCAAAACTCAAACCACAAATCCAAACCAATAGCCCTCCCACTATCTCTGGCAAGAGAGCCCCAAAGACAGAAACTTCCCACCCATTCAAGAGGCCTAGTACAAAGTAGGACGCTGTGCTGTGGACACTGAGGCACAAGCTTCCTGTCCAGGAGTTTAGTTAACCCCTGCTGTACATGTGTGACCCCATTCCAGGAAGGAACCTGCAGGTTCCAACATTCTCTTCCAAATTACAAAATCTTAAGAGTCTTCATTGAATGTGGCTTCCAAAATCTTCTAGGGGCCAGGTCAGGCCTGGCCTTAACTTGTGACTCCTGGGGATCCTGGTAGACTCCTGAAAGGCTAAAGTTCTGGGGTAAGACCAACACTACCAACGTAAGAGCATGTCCGACCCTGCTGGAGTTCTGTACTGAGATGTGAGGCACTGGGTAGAAGGAACAACCCTGCAGGACCCTGTGCGCTGTGGGCAACTGTCCTGATTCTTAGACAACAGGACTCAGACTGTGGGACACGATTACTATTGGTTTTGCTTTGAAACGGGGCCTCAGATAAGGATGACCTTAAACTTTTGATGCCCCTGCCTAAACCTCCTCATTGCTAGGATTTTTGCAGTGCGTCATCGCATCCTGTGTGGGGTTGGGGATAGAAACCATTACTTCGTGCATACGAGGCAAGTACTCTACCTACTGTGTTACCTCCCCTGCAAGTTAGATTTTATATTTGGAAGCTCATTAAAGCAATAAGGTAAACACTAGATAAACATTCCTCTCCCACCCGAACAGAAGCAGCATCAGAGTCATTCTGCCCTGGTAGAAAAACTAATGAGTGTTGGGGGGGGGGGGTCACAAGGAAGGCTGCTGTCATTGTTTATGGAGTCAATTCTCAAGTGTCTGACAGTCAGCAGGCCTGCTTGCGACGACAGGCACAGAGGGCAAAAGGGAACACAGGATTCCCTTTGACGACCATCTCAAACAAAAGGACACCTACTCTCATCGCCTGAGCCCCACTGTTCTGCACCAGCAGTAACTGAACAAAGAGAGCCTTCCTGCATGCTGACCACACCAGCTGGCATGCCACATCATGCAAAACCTCAGATGGAGCATCGTATCGAAAGAGATGCAAGACTTCTCCCGGGCAAGGGCGGTGTGAGAATGCAACCCTCTTTCCCCTTTCACTCCCATGGACAGAATGCTCCTCGTAAAGTTATCTTCACATGCTAGATAAGGGGAAGCCAAAGGAATCCCGTCCAGCACTCACCCTGGTGAGGCCTGGTACTGACTGTGAGGATGGAGCCTTCCCATCTTCTGGTCAGAGTAGCTTACTGTATGCTAATCTTTCTGAGAGCATCAACTTGTTAGTGATGCCAGGATGAGAAACACGGAAAGGTGGGACAAAAAGCAAAAATAAGCACAAGAAGAAAGGGAGGTGTCTAGAACCCACTTTTGAATCAAAACCAGCTAAGTGGAAGCCCGTGACTCCATTCGATTAAACTGCTAGAGCATTTAAAGCATTGTTTAAAATAATGACCAGGAGAACAAGCTAAACCAGGTTGAATACCTGCCTCACCAGGAGCCATAAGAAGTAGAAGTCCCGGGCTGTCACCCACCACAGGCGACAAGCAAAAAGAAGCTCAAGGCTCAGCAGGAGCCAAACCACCATGGGCAGATGGTCCTTCTCTCAAAATAATGAAAAGATAATAATCTCCCCTCTTTCCTGCTAATCTGTTGACCTTAATACCAATTCTGCCCTTAATCATGTGGAGCGGCCACACAGCTGTAGTCAGCCCCAATCGTGAGGCCACCTCTGTAAGACAGCATCTCTCTTTCCTTCGGTTTCATACTCACAGTGACATTTTAAAGTCATATAGCTGTTCCAAGTCACTGCACTGGGAAAAGAAAATGTATGCCAGGAACGCAAATGTTTATTTAGAAGATTATACAATTTCCTTTTCTCTGCTTCATGTTGGTGTATCAATCTGAGGACAGGGTGGGGTGCTTAGCAGTTCCCTAAATAAAATCCTACCCAACTTGCTGGTGGGGAGCTTTCCACACATAGTGAATTCCTGATGATCCTGCAAGGTCAGCTCATTTCACCCCCATGAGGCCAACAGCCAACTTCTGCCCCAGATCAAGGCCATCTGCTCCTTCATTTGTGTCCCCTCGCTCTCTCCTCCATACTGCCCACATTTAACCAGAGCCTGTGTGTTGTGTGAAGTGCCTGTGCTCCATAGCACAGAGAGGGATAATGCCAGCACTGGCCAGGAGGAACTCTCTCTGATACTGTGACGACTCGCTGGCGTGGGGAAACAGTCACAGCTTGCCTGAGTAGACTCACTGTAACTCCTCAATCTCCCCAATCGACTCATGTCAGCCAACAGGAACCATGCCTCCATTAGCTCTCAGATTCTGCTGCCTAGAAAATTCAGAGCACCCTGCTGATGCCCCATGGATGTGTAAGTGAAACAGAAAAACAAGACAAACAAAAATCAAAGCAACAGCGCTTCCAAAGGCAGAGTAGCTGTTAATGGCGAAGTAGCCAAACAAGTTGCTGCAATGGGCATGTGTTAAAAAACTCCTCTAGCAGCAGGATAATCCCAAACCCAGACTGTCAGAGAAAAAGATGTAAGCAGGTGACCTATACTGAAATAAAGCTCTGACCAGAGCACACAGACCTAGAGAAACAGCACAAAGATTCACAGGCTGAGCTGCAAAGCCACTCTTAGGAGCACACCCAGTGTGGCTGCTGAGTCTCCAGCAGAGAGCGATTTGGCCCGTCCCTCCAAACAGCAACAAACCCCCACAGGATGAGCTCTCTTATCCTCAACATTCAGCTGCCACTGAAGACTGAGTAGAAAATCATTCAAAGTGTTTCAAATGAAAGACTCTGAATGACACAGTTTCATTACAAGCTATTTGCTCTGTCCAGGTAGCAAATCAAATCGAAAACAATGTACCAAGTTATATCAGCAATTTTCTTTCATTTAATTGCTATTTCCTTCTTCTGGCCACTAAAGTTTCATGTGCTTTGCTTGATACTCTAACAGTATCACAACAACCAAGAACTACAGAAGCAAGGGAACCAGAAAGTAAGGAACACAGCCGCTGATGAAATGTGCTCTCAAAAAACCAGTTGTAAATTACCAATTTACAAGCTGACCCTTGCCAGAGCTAGCAAGGAATCACTTTACTGCAGTAATCAATCCTCCCACATAGTAAAAGACCCTGCGTGTATCTCTGGCCTAGTGGCTAATTCACTGGTGTGGCAAGTTAGTCTGATGTCACCTGTCAGACACAGAGAGTGACACCCATCAGTGCTATTTATTAGTCACTTACAATTTGATCTCTCCTTGTATTAAATTATACTCATGTCAACAGGATGTCTTAACATGTGTGCCCTGGATCTGACACAAGGTCTCTAAGAAAACTGTGTCTAACCCACATAAACCCTGGGACTCCGGACACCAGTGAGAAGAGCCTACACAGGCTGAGAAAGCCCAGTGAAGCATCCTGGGAAGGTGGACTGTTTCCACCCTTTCACCCTAGAGCTCTCAAGTTAGGAATCAGGAAAATCAACCACACACGTCTATCCAGAGCCTGCATGTGTGTGTCTGAAAATAAGGTTTTGACCAGTTTGCTTTTGCCTGTGCTAACAGAGGCATCTCATAGGACAGGGAAAATATTCACCATAATACCAATTTTAAAGTAACTTTTCCTACAGCCAACTCAAAATCTAATAGGTGTTAGACAGAAAGCGTCTGTAGGTGTCGGCACCTCTAATTCCCTTTATGATCATTAACTCCAAAACATTATGGCCTAGATTTAAAGGAAGTCAAAAAGTCTGGTGTCTAGAGATGCTGATGGTGTTTTGGTCTGCAGAGGTTTAAACCCCGGGTGGTGAAAACAGCTGGGAACTGGCAAGGCCTGGGTTTTGCTACTGTTTAGCCAAGCTTGGGTTTTGCTCTGACACAGCAGCCGGCGGCATGCAGCTATAAAGAGCCCCTGACCTCACACTTCACATTTCACAACAAGCTCCATTATCCCTTCCTAAAAATCAAATTCCTGAGACCTGAAAAGCCACCTGAGCCCCAAAGTAAGCTTGGGCAAGGCAGGATGGGCCGGCCTTAGCAATACTCACAAAGAGAAAACAAGAGATACTGTGCACCCAACCATAACATGAGAGCAAGACTTTCATATAACGCTGAAATTCTGGACAACTGATACCCTTTAAGAGCTATTTTATTAATTATGTGCATTTGTGTGTTGTATGAGTATGTACATGCGTGCAGGTGCACGTGGAGGCCAGAGGCATCAGATCCCTCTGGCGCTGGTGTCCCGGGCTGTTGTGACCTGCCTGATGTGGGTGCCCTGCAAGAAGAGTTATGTATGCTTAACCACCTCTCTCCACCTCTGCTCCAACAACTGACATGCTCAGAAACAGATACATGAAAACCAGAACAAGCAAAGAAACCCCACAGGATCCGAACAAAATCATAAGGCCCGAAAGCGGGAGTCTGCAACACTGGCTGTGATGGCCACAGAACAAGGCTGCTCCCGAGTCTGGGGGACACTGACCTGACACTTCAGACATTTACCAATGACAAAGACTTTACCTGGATGAAAGGTTGTAGCGCTTTATACACACACACACACACACACACACACACACACACACACACACACACACGAGATCCAGAACTTTAGAATAAACTAAGGCCACAGAGTTCTGTGTATATGTGAATGCTATGACCCAGAACACTTTTTTTTAAAGAGAGAGAGAGAGAGAGAGAGAGAGAGAGAGAGAGAGAGAGAGAGAGAGAGAGAGATGCTATTTTCAGTTTGCCCCCCTCCCACCCCCATTTCTGAGACAGGGTCTGATGCAGCCCAAGCCTCACACTTGATATATACCAGAGGTCGATCCTCCTGACTGTACTTCCCAAGGGCTGGGATTAGAAACACATACCATCATTCCCAACTTGTGGGTTTTCTACATGACCACCCATAATGTTTGTGGTGATGGTCTGTCCACAGAGATAAGCAGGAAGATCATTACTATTAAAAACTTGCACCCCTAGGGGGCAAACTTCCAACACGCTTAATACCTTCACTACTGCAAACCCACTTTCAAGAGTTTGTCCCAGAGGACTCATCAAAACCTCAAATGCTTTTAACTTGTGTCCAGGTGCAGCTGAAGCATACTCATGCCAATCACGTCTCTGCTTCTCCCCATCTCTGTAAAACAGGTACTTATCTGGAACCCAGGCACCTAATTACACAAAAACAGAGATGCAAACCTGCTGTTAGAGTAAGCAGGGGCCTTTCAATTCGCACTTCCTCTGTGCAGTGACAACAGCCACTTCATGCAAAGCAACCCTTTTTCTTCTTCATTTATTTATTTTCAGAGTGAACTTGCTGAATGGCACTGTGGTACATGCAGGGAGGTCAGAGGACAGCCTGTGGGAGTTAGTCCCCTGTGGGAGCTATCACAGAATCACCAGCTTGGTGGCGAGTGCCTTTACCTGGCTGAGTCAATCTCACTGGCCCCCAAAATAACCGTTACCACTTTCTAACTCTTTAAAAGCATGTCGCGAGGGAGGGACAGTGAGAGGGATTAATGATTAGAGTGGAACAAAGTGCTGCAAGGCGTGTTACAACTAGACAGGCAAGGCAACTCGACCAACCAAGGCTGGTGACAGGTAACTTGAGAGCAAAGGAAACAAGCAGGCAAGCACGCCACGGCAGGGTTTGCTCCAACCCTTCTCTTCTCTAGCACATTCCTAGGACCACAGGCAGCCATGAGAAGATTTTGCCTTCCATGGGTCCTCTGCCAAGGTTGGTTGTGATGTGGGCCTGGACCTAGGGCAGTCAGCTAGCCTGTGAGGTCCAGCTGGGAGAAGCCCTTTCCAGGATGGTGGGAGCCAGCTGATACTGTAGGAATCACCATCCTCCATTGCTTCTACCTTTGAGGCCATTAGCAGCGCCTTTTTGTCCCCAGAAGCCCGATTACAGAACTGCCCTAGTAAAATACCCACTCCCCACACACATAGTGGTGTAGCAATTACTCATCCATGCGCCGTCTTTTCCCTCCAGGTGATATGCAGAAACCAGATCCATGTTTTGTGGTTTCAAGAGGCTGCTGACCCCCAAATGCTATCTATCATATGGCTAATTCACCGCTTCCAGTATCTGCCCCCCAGAGACTTCTCCACAAGGCCCCAGTAGACATGTAAGAGACAAGCGAGCTCTGAAGTTTTCAGGTGGGCTGCGGGACTGGCCCCTCATTTCCTAGCATTCATTACCCAGCTTGCTTTCTCCAGTGACATGTGGAGACAGAGCGGCCTGGATGCCTGTCATCTGTTCTCATCAGCTATGAGCTGACTCCACCAAAAGCTCCACAGAGTAGGGTCACCCAAATCAGCCATTACAGCACTCAGATGGTGGAACCAACAGCAGCCTGCTGCACTGAAGAAGGGAGGCAAGGATCAACTCAAAAGGAATGTGGGTTCCTCGTGGCTGGCCAGGAGCTGCACATGCCAAGCCCAGTCCAAAAACAAGGCTGCCATACCCCCGCCCCAATGCCAGTGTGGGCAAGGCTGTGCTCTAGCTCCACCCTGCAAACGGAGAGGGCTGATCCGGCAAGAGGGGCAGCAATTAGCCAAGCGATCTTACCCTTGTCAACTTCACTAAGACCATGTAACAGGCCCAGAACTGATAAAGCACATAAAGCCTGGGGTGACAGCATTCAGAACCACCCGTACTGCTGCAGTTCACACCCTTGGGACCACTGGCCGGCTAGACACCAGGGAAAGCAGGTGTCCCGTTCCCTCTAAAGCCCCAGTATCCTACACTGCAGGCTGCTTGAGCGCAGGCCCAGCCCCCACCGGCCTGTGCAAGAACCCTCCCCCCAAGGAGGGCTGCCCACCTCTGCGAGGGGACCCCTCGATGCTCTCTGCGCTGGACGACTGCGTGTCGGCCGGGGCCCGCCGCAGGCTGAAGTAACCGCGGGAGCGCAGGGCGCCGCTTCGGGGAGAGGGCCCGCCATCCCTACGCGCAAAGATGCCGCTGAAAAAGCGCAGCAGCCGGTGCTCCGAGGCTGCTCCGGGGCCGGCGGCCGCGGCCCGCGCCCGCTCTAGCCGCTGCAGGTCGCTGTTGTCCAGCGTGCGGTTCTTGCTCTTGCTGCGCTCCCAGCGCTCCAGATCCGAGAGCGCATCGTTCTTGCTGAGCACCTCGCCCACATCCAAGGTGTTGCGCTTCTCCGCTACGGGCTGCGCTCCGGCCACTGGCTCCGGGGAGGCCTCCGCCTCGACCTCGTCGTCGGGCGCCCATGCCAGGCTCCCGGAGCTGCTGTGGCGCCTTCCGCCGCTCAGCGCAGGGCTCCGCGGCGCCTCGGGCTCGCTCCAGTGCCTGAAGCTGAGGCTCCGCCGCAGGGGCGCGGCCCGAGCCTCCTCCACGTCGGGGCTGCTGGGCCGCTCAGCCGAAGGGCTGCCCATCAGGTCTGCAGGCTCCGCGCCGCGTGTGCACGGCCGTAGCCGCCCGAGCTCCAGCTGCCCGGTGCTGCGTGTGCGGAAGGCGCGGAAGTCCCAGGCGCGCGGCCCGGCCTCAGGATCTTCAGCCGCCGCCTCCTCGGCCTCCTCTTCCAGCCGCCCAGGAGCGTCCGGGGAACGCGCAGGCCGCGGCCGCCGTGTGGGGCGCGGAGTCGGAGCGGCCAGCTGCTCCTTCCTGACCATGGTCACCGAGATGCGGTAGACCGTCTTCCTGGGGGGCGTCCTGCGGGGCATCGCGTCCGCGGGAGGCGACGCGGGCTCGCCACTGCCGTCCAGCAGGTACATGTCCCCAGGGTCCGCGGCCACCGCGCCGCCCTCCGAGGCTCGACTGCATCCAGCGCCGCCGGCCGTCGGGACGCGCGCCGCGGGCGCAGAGCCGGCCAGGTGCAGAGCCCTGGTCGGTAGGGAGCGGCGCCCACGCCCCCCGCGCGCAGCGAGGCCCACGCTTAGGCTGCGGGAACAGCGCCCCTGGAGTCCGCCTGCCCGCGCGCCACGCGGCCCGAGTACCGGGGTCCGCGCTCGGGGAGCCGAGCCATGGGGGACCCGGCGGGCGCTCAAGCGCGGAACCCGCCTCGCCGGCAGGTGCGGCCTGAGCGCGCAGGGCCCACTGCGGGCGGTGGCGCCCGCGGCTTCATTGTCTAGGGCGCAGGGTCCAAGCGCATCCCTCGGCCTTTTCTTGCACAGCTCGGCGGTCCCGCAGCCTCAGCCTCTTCCGGGGATCCGGGCGCGCGGTTAGCTCCGCCGGCCGCGGACGGTCGAGGGGCGGGTGGCGGTTTAAAATGGAAATGCGCGCCGGGGCGGGGCGGGGCGGGCGGGCGGAGGCCGACGTGCGGAGACTGCAGGCCGCGCGCCCAGCGGGGCCTGCGGGTCCCGGGAGCGCGGAGGCGGCCGCAAGCGCGGCGATGGGAAGGCCCAAGAGCCGGGCTGGATTCCCGCCGCGCGGAGCGGATCAACCCCTTGCAGTAAAGCTATACCAGTCTCCAGGACCTGCTGCAGGGTCATGTGAGGCCTCGGCTATCCGTGCAGTTTAGAAGATGAAACTCAAATGACTTGCTGGAAAAGTACTCCCGAGGCTGAGACAGGAGAATCGTGAGTTTGAGGCTAGTAATTCCAGCCTACCCACCCACACGGAAAGGCCAGATCTCATCAAGAACAAAGATTTCTTTGAACTGTTACCCTCTACCAGTTAATTCCTAGAAATCAAGAAGAGCAGGAGAGATGCTCAGTAAAGAGTACTAACTGCTCCTAGAAGATCACATTAGATTCCCACAACCCACAAAGGGGATCACAATCATCTCTAACTCCAGTTCCAGAGGATCTGATGCCCTCTTATGACCTCTAAGGGTGCCTGTTTGTACTTGGTACACATAAATTCAAGCAAACACTCAAAAATAAAAACTTGTAAAAGACAACAATAACAACAACAAAAACAGTTGCTCCCTGGGCCTGTGTGTCTCTAAGATAATTTATAGGAATATTTTCCAAAATCTAAGTCTGCAGCAGGCTTAGTGTGTCTGTCTTGCCAGGCTCCTCTCCTTCCTGACCATCTGGGTTCTCCAACTGTAGGATGGAGAGAACACTGCTTAGCTTAGATTAGCACGTTTGGGGTGACTGGAGCTGGCGAAAACAATATGAGCCAGGCATGTTCATATTTAAAAGTTGTATTTCCCTTCATTTCCCCTACTTATTGCCCCTCACCTTCCACACGTGCTCATATGTGGCCCCACCCCCATGTACTACAGGATTTATATGCGGTCGCAGGCCAGTTCTTCAGACCATCCTGAACATAGATGCACTGCTGCTGCCATCTTGTTTACGGGTTCCAGGAGGAAAATGCATTTTCTATCTATACAGTGCCACTAACCAGATGCGGGAGGGGGGCTTCTCTTGCCCTGAAAAGGACAGAGTTTCCTGAAGGGTATATCTAAGCAAGATGTAGGTGGCTGTGAAGATCAGGCATTTCTCAGGTCTCGCCAGCTAGTCATTCTGTAATCTCATCACAAAATTTTGGGAGTATCTTTTGTGTTCATGTCAGTAAAAGTGGTTGTAAGAATGAACGGGCCCTGTCTCCTGAAAGAGATCGCAGTGTAAGAAACCAAGGTTTTAAAGAAAAATTATCAGAAAAGTTTCTATATGATTCATTTACTTATTGCTTACATGTGGGTAAGCATATATATATGGGGGGGCATGTGTGTGCTGTGTGTGCGCAAGCACGGAAGCATGTGTGCATGTGAAGACCAGGGGTTGATGTCAGCATCCTTCCTCAGCCCTTCTTCATTTTATACATTAAGCAGGGTCACTCACTTGAACCCAGAACTTGATTCAGCTAGTCTAGCCAGATTGGGGGATTCCAGGGATCCCCAATCTCTGTCTCCCAAGCGATGGGATTATAGGTGGGGTACCACATCCACCTGATGTTTAAGTGGGTACAGGAGTCCAAAGTCCTTGGGTCTGTATGGCAAGCACTTCCCCCACTGAGCCATCTCTCAACCTCCTTTTTTTTCTTAATACGTGTGAAAACATAGCTAACTACCATCAATGGCTTCTACCTCAATTATATGACCGACCATCAGCCATGGGCAAGGTATACCTTCTGTTGAAACTCTTGGTTTCCGTAGTGGATCTTCAGACACATCATTCAGAGGTTAAGGCCGTCTTACTCCCTGTTTGACTAAAGCAACTCTCTCTGACAAAACCCAAGAGGCACCAACCTTTCTAGGGTGAAAGCCAGGCATTAAAATGTCTAGATCCGTCCCCTTAGGAGGATGTTGAGGCTCAGAGAGGGTGGGGACAAGCCCCCAAGACTACACAGCTCCTGGGGTAAGAATGGAACTTTGCGTCAGAATCTCAGGGCTGACACCTGCGCTAATGTCTTTTGTCCCAGCAGCTTTATTAGCATGAAGAGCAAACAAAATGTGAACTGGCCTAGAGGCCATCAAAAACTAAACAAAAACCCTGATATTACCAGGAAGTATTATTAACATCTCTTCTATTGGTTCATCAAAGTGTGTGTGTGTGTGTGTGTGTCTGTGTGTGTGTGTGTGTCTGTGTGTATAAGACAAGGTGGGGTCTCGCCTCAAGGAATTCACAAACTTATAAAAAATGATGTTTGTGATTTTAGGACTAAAAAGACTGTGGAGAACAGTGTCAGAGATGGCACAGTAGCAAGCACGCTGTCCAGCTAGTAATCAATACCACTAGGACCTGGCATCAGTCTAACCTTACAGCTGTGGCTGTATAGATGCCCAGGTAACCAGGTTTGCAAGACTGAGAAATAGGAGCTGCGCACTGTGGAAAGAGAACCTTGCCTTGCCAGTGGCAAAGGCAAAGGTAGGGATTCAACCCTGGCTCATTGGAGCCTGGGTCTAACCTCTCAGTGTGCAAGGATGGGGCTTCTTTCAAATGCCCATGTGAACCTTAATAATATCTACTGCATAGTGAAGCCAGGGAAAATACATTGTCCTTATTACCTGAGGCATACTTAGAGCCAAAATGAGGTGTTGGGGATGGGGCAGGGGTAAGTTTGCATTCCTTTAGAGCTTAAATACTAGTTAGTCTATGAGTGCCAGCTCATAATTCGTTCTTGGTATGGAATCCATCCCGGGTTTTGTGCTTTGCCATACTAGGATGCAGGCTGCAGAGTAGAAGAATCCATTCCATCCACCTCAGATGACACACAGTCTCCCAGGAAGACTGGGAGCACCCAGCCAGCCAAGCTGCTGCTCTCCCTCTCTCTCAGTACTCTCTCCCCAGGAGTAACCACAGGCTCCACACACCAGTTCTAAAGACTCCCTGAAGACCTCAATACCCTGGTCCCAGCACATGGCCTCTCCCCACAGCCCTGGAGACTTGGGCTCTCCCAGCCTCAGAAGACACAGGATCCTGAGCCTGTCACTCCAAAACCTAAATCCCCTGCACAAAGCCAGACCTGTCTCAGCTAAAAGAAAACACTTCACATGGCATGCTGAGTGTTCCTGGGGTATTTTGTGGGGTGTTCTTAAATGGATACCCCACATCTGTATCTTCCACATCATACAGCATAACGCACCACAACACACACACACACACACACACACACACACACACACACACACACACACACACAGAGTGTGTCCTTGATCTCTGCTCCATCCTTCAAAAGCACATGGGCAGGGCCTGAGCACTGCAGGGAGGAACTCAGCTGCCTAAATAAGAAGGCCCTAGAGGATCCAAATAGCCCTCCCAATGCCCTAAGCTTTAGAGGCGCCTCTGGCCACCCTCCATGACCTGTCTCCAGTGCCATTTGGAGCCGGCCATCAATTAAGCCTTCTTAATTCGTGAACATTACATTTTGCAAGTGTTGGTTAGGAGAGCCTAGAAGCCTTATTTAAAGGAGCCTCTCTGCTAGTCAGCAGAGGAACCATCTGCTTCGCAGGCCGACTTTCCAAAAAAACACAACTTGATAGCTAGTAATCAGGCTGTTTTTTAGATTCGTGTCTGCTGGCAGAAACCACCAAGCACGGTCCTACCCTGGCCTGGGCACAGACGCCCAGAGCCACAAAGAACTACTTGCTGGGTCTCAGGAGCTCCCTTCTGGTAACAGGCTGACAGGGAGATGTTGCAAAGAAAAAGACATGTGTATCTGACTGACACTTTCAGATCTCAACATGAGCCTCCATCCCATCATGAAGGCTTCAGAAGGATTTCTGATTTGAGATTTATTATGATACTCTGGATGGACTGACTGAGTACTGTCCCCACCTAGAGTCTGCAGGCTGTAGATCTGTAGGGGCCCCAGATTTTCATATTTATAAGCTGGAGGTTGCGAACAAAATCATGTCAGACATGCTATCCCAGAGGGACTGCAAATCTGAGGCCTGCTTGAGCCACAGAGTAAGTTCAAATTCCTCTGGGCAACTTAGGGAGACCCTGTCTGAAAACAAAAATACAGGGATAGTCTGCAGCTCAGTAGTCTAGCAGGTGCAAGGCCCTGGGTTCAGGGCCCATACCCATCTCCCCAGAGGAAAGAATGGAAAGGGAAAGCAAGCGTATCTGATCCAGGGGGCAGGCAGGAAAAGAAAATGTGCTCTTCTTCAGGGTGGGGACATGCTGAGCAAGCAGGGGGAAGGACCCTTCCTGAGTTGTTCCCTCATGCAGCAGCCACAATGCAAAAGCTGACAATAGGCCAGAGACATGGCTGAGTGTAGCCAGAACACCTGCCGGCAGTACGCCTCTGTGAGCTTTTCAATTGTACCTGGAGGTGCCTGGCTGTCACCTCAGTGACAATGCAACCATGTTTTAGACAATAACAAAGAAGGAAATCCGGTCAGGGTAGCTTAACCAAAACCAAATTTGGCTTGACCCCAGAAAGATGGGTTTTGACCCCCAATTCCTGTCAGAAAACAGCATGGTAGGGATGGGTGGGTACCAATCCCCCAATGTGAGGGAATGGACAGTGGAGGAGAAGGGACTTCTGTGTCCCTGATAGTATAGAGTCCAGCTCAGTAACCTCCAGATAAGGCCTTCCCAGGGATTCCTAGCTGTCAGGAAAGCACCACAGGAGGTGACAAACACCTGCAAGATGCAATGAGCAGGGAACATGCCCTCTATCTGCAGAGGGCTCCATCACCAAGCAGATCTGCCACTGTCTCCACCTGTATCCACCTGCTGTCACTGGTGGCATGTGTACTGAGGAGACCTGAAACAGCCCAGGGCTAGGCCCAGAGTTAGCTGTGCTGCAGGGAGAAGGGGAACTGACAGGGCAGAAGGTCACAGAGAAGTGACAGGGCACAAGGACACAGAAGGTGAGAAGCTGTGCACTAAGGCTGAAGCGAGCACAAAGCTCTGCAAGAAGGAAGCGGGTGGTGGCCATGGTGTGGGGCAGAGTAATGCTGAGAGGCCAGAGGTTCCAGGCCAGCCATCCTCAAGGCTGTGACACTCACTGAGCTGGCCAGTCCTTTGTCACAGAGCTTTCTTTCAGGCTGTGGAGCAGCAGGCCTGACCTCTACTCACCTGGTGCCAGCACTACCCTTCCCAGCGACAAATGTCCCCTGAGTGCTGTCAAATGTCCCCTGAGTGTGTACCTGCTCAAAGGCACATACAACACTGAGCAGGAACAACATGATGCTTCTCACACCTCCCCACCTCCGCAAGGGTTAACAGTACCGACAGCTCTTGTCGAGCTTTCTATAAGAGAGACTGCATTCTTTCCAGGAACTAGCCCCAAACAGAACATCAACAGTGAGAAGCAGGCCACCAAGTCATCCACCATCCTGTGAGGACAGACGGCTGCCCTACTGAAATTTCTCTGAATGAACAAGTATCTTGGCCATGAGTAAAACATGGGGAGGGATTTTATAGAAGTCTACGCCTAGGCAACAATACGCTCATCTAAAAAATAGCCCAAGTTGGGTGTGTCAGGGTCACAAAAAAACAGCACTGACCAGTTTCTCCAAAGCCTTAGGACCTCCACTGTCACCCTCACAGAGTTTCGATCCCATGACACTGGAAACCACTAAGGAACAGAGGATAACAAGAGCCTCCTATGGGAGGACCAGGGAGGAACCTAAGCCAGGCCACAGCTTCTCCATACAGCCTGGAACAATGTACCCAGAGGCCAATCCCAAACCCGGCCAAAACCTCCTTTCCACCTACATGCGCCACGCCACCTAGAGTAGATGCTGTAGTTTCCTACCATGCTCTGTGGAGCATCCACTGTGAGTAGCCTTACTTCCACACATGGAAATTTTCTACGTGTCACTGAAGAAGACTTCAGACATTAAGTCAGATCTATGAGCCATCACTTTACAGAAATGAATTCAAGCAACACCAGCTCACACTTAGAGTGACTCCCGAGGGGCTACGCACGGCCACAACCAGAGCATACGAAAGGATTCCCACCCCATATTCCCTCCCTCCAGCTTTCCACATATCACCTCCGTGCACATGCAGCCAAGGAAAAGAAATCGGGAGGTATCAACAAAGGGGACACCCCCCTCAATGGCTGTAAAGCATGTCCTGGTGTTGCCGTGAACTCTTTCCCTAGAGGGCTGTAAACATCTACCCTTTCTTTAGAGCACCAAAGACAAAGTATTGCTGTTCACTGATGAGCTGGTTGGGGGACGGGTTACTCATTGCAGTGCAGGCAGCCCAATGCAGCTGCTCCACCAGAACATCTCGCTCCAGCACAGATGGTGACTTTGCCATAGATGCAGAGAGAGGCTCCTCTTTCTGATAGCCTTCCACAGTCTACAGACTCTAGCACCTGCCGAGACTCCAAGGCCAGGTGTGACTGAGATGCGGTAAGAATCCGGAGGCCATCCTGTATGAGAGGCACTCTTCTGAGAGGGAGCAGCAACAGTCACAGAGGCCTGATCTTGAGGGTCTCACACAAGGAGGCATAGATGCTCTGATGAAGACAATGGCAGCTAGGAAGAGAGAAGGCACCACTCAGCAGGCCTGAGTAGAAAGTCAAAAAAGAATCCTAACAAGCCACCTCATCTTCCTCCACAGGGGGGTTTGACAAGCTTCCCATTAGATCTGCTGACTTAAGAGATTTAAGCATCGTAGTATTCACATGAAGATCAAAATCAAGGTCCCAAATGATGCCCAGGGTCTGTGCAGGTATACCCGAACCAGGCTTCCAGAGGAGCACGTTTGACAGTTACCACTTCTGCGTTTACCACTTCGGTTCTCCCTGGAATTCTATGACCAGAGGCTTCAAGGGAAGATCCATTCTCTCTTACTACACGTCAAAAAATACCTAAGCTGCCTATTTAAATCTCAATTACACCCCTCCCCTTTTTCCTCTCTTCCTCCCTCTCTCCCTCTCTCCCTCTCCTGGCAGCAGACATATGATCACTCCCCTGCCCTGTCAACCAGTGAGTCATTTCAGTGGTCCTCAGGCTCCAATGATAAACAAACTCAGGCAGTAGACAGCACCCACTTCCCCTGGAGGTTACAATTAGTATTAGCGCTCCTTGGAAGAGAAGGACAGGTCCTCCATCCTGGCTGACACTGAGAAGAAAACACCCATGTCTTCTTATCTACCTGCCTCACACCTGTTCCCCAGGGCCTTATGCAGAGATCAGGCTAAGCGCCTACAGTAGCAGGACATAGAGTCGGGGATGGGGGGGGGAGGAGAAGACACAGGGCTCTGGCAGGAGTCCAGCCACACCACAGCCACAAATTGATGCTCAGCTAGCTACCTGTGACTCCTCCCAAAATCCTCCACAAAGAAAGGCAAACTGGAAGAGAATGGTGAGCTGAAGAGCAAGGGGCACCAGCTCAGAGCACCCCATGACTTATAAGGTCCTCCCACCAATTCTGCACTGTGTCTCTGGGAGTGATGTTAAAGACGAAGAGTTAGCTGGCCACTCACAAAGACAAAACTTCCGGGATTAGGAACCAAGCCCCTTGCCCTGGGCACTGTTGGGCAGTGCCCTCTAAAGGAGGAATCATGAGGCATGGCACACACAGAGCAGGGGACGACCCTCTCATTTCTTTATCTCCCACCTTGAACCCCAAAGGCACCCAGGGGTCTCAGGTCACAGCTGCCCCTTCACCTTCCCTTCACCCCAGGCCTCCTCCCATGAGCCACATAGGTGACACACCTAGAACTGACCCCGCCGTGTAGTCCAGAGAGAACAGGGGACATCGGTCCAAGCAGGCACTAGTCTACCCTTCCCACTGGCTACTCCAAGAGACCACACCTGGCCATGGCCCAGTTCAGACATGACCTCTGGAGCAGCACACTGATATCGCCTGGGAACATGTCCCACCCCATCTTCATCCCTCGGAGGGACACTCCAGCAAGATGTCACAAACGGGAATGAGGCCCTGGCCAGCCCTTCCTCACTCCAGTGATTTCAACCTGCCTGGCCCATCTCAGGATGGCCTCAGGTCACACATGTGAGTTGGCAGATGACCCTGTGTTCATTCGAGTCACCTCTCCTCCATCAGACCCAGTTATGTCCATAGAATGAAAGATCCCTCTCCACAGCAGGCCTTCCAGCTAGCACCCAGCTCCTGGGCTCTAGTGGGAACTAACGCCTTCCTCTCTGGGGGATTCCCCATTCCCTCAGCCATCCCACGCAGAGGGATTTCCAAGCCAAGCCTATCCCAAACCTACGCTCAGCTCCCTTTCCAGAAACAGCCCTCAGCCCTGCTATGAGGCTTCACAATACAATTCTACTCAGTAACTCCGTCTCGCCTAAGGAGTAAAATGCATACTCTTCAAGTGGCTCCAGGCCTGGCACCTTCAGACATCCTGCAGAACACAGTGGCTCGGGCCAGGTTCCATGACATGAATGACACAGACCCCTGTGACCAAGCTATGACAGTCAAATGGATACACACGACCTGGTGTAGGGAGAGCTGACCCAGGGTCTAACCAAGTGTCTGCCCCACCTCCTCGCTGGCAAACCTTAACCACCTCTCTCATTGCTAACCATGCCATATGCAGTAACAGCAAAATGGAGCATGTCCAACTTCTCACCGGGACCTGCCTGATAGAGGGTTTTCTGCTGGTGTTGACCATGCGGTCCCTAAAGAAAGACACTACCCCGCCTCTGCCCTGGAAACTTAACAACCTCCCAGCTCAGTGGAGAGCAGCTTCACCCCTCCCTACCAGTTTCCTGCTAGACAAACCCTGCTGGCAGGTGGTTCAGGGTCACTTCCACAGAGCAGCAGTCCTGCCCCACTCATGTCACAAACCAGGTCAGCTGACTTGCACTGTACCCCCCATGGTGCCCCTTTTTGGACCCCTCTCCCATAATGTACTTCATCACTGCACGGAAGTTTCCCCACACAGTCTCCCGAGGTTAGGGACAGACACAGGGACGAAAAGATGGTGACTCACTTCTTCCCTGACCACAAAAATCCTCAGCCGCAGCTGACCCTGGGTGGCCGCCCTCTGCGATAGCCTGTCCCTCCCTCAGTGGAAACCATGAAAACATACTGAACTGCATGTCCTGGGGGGAAGGGCTTCTCCAAATGCCGCAGCCGATGGGGAGCCCGGGTCTTGCTTCATCTCAGAGAATGGGGTGTTGGGCCTAAGGGCGGGGTGCAGAGGCTCCAGGGAGCTCTTGATGTTCAGATCCTAGTTGGGCACACAGTAGGCGACACCCTAGAACTGGAAGCGGCTGTCTGATCACCAAGACTTGGCATCAAAGGATCTACAGAGATCCAGGCCCAGGGTTCAGAAGAGCCAGAGAAAAAGACACGGAACGACCTGGAGCTGCTTTAGAGCAGACTAGAGCAGCCCTGCACCAGGAGCTGGTGGTGAAGCTGAACATCCTCAGCACCCAATTCTGCAAGCTCCCTCACAGTCACTGCCAGCACATCTCGGGGGCACAGCAGAGGCGGTGACGGGTGGACACAGGGAGCCCAAACTGGCTCCCAGAGAAAGAATGGGGACCTAGCCTGCTGCCCTCCTGGCAGTCAAAGGATTTCCAGAGAAGCACCAGTGATTGTGGGAAATTTCAGGCTAGAGGGGGTGGCAGAGACAGCGCAGTGTTCCCCTGAGGGCTTTTTTCAGGAAGACTCTTCAGAACTTGGGGTTTATATCCAAGGGGGAAAGCACCTAATGCAGCAGTCCCTGAGCAGCGAACATACTGCACCCAGGAAAGCAAGCATTCCCGGGCTGCCATCAAACGCCAACACGAGCAGGTAAGCGTAGAGTTCACAACACCACGGGCCCACTTGGCCTACACTAGTGCCATCCTAGCCAATGGCCAACCAAGGAGGAGGCAGCACGTAGCTGTTTCCTGCAAGGAGAGCATGCGGCATTTGCAGCTGATCTGATTGAAATAAGGTGCAAGAAAAGAGAACGGGGACTTGCAAGGCTCCAAGGAGTATGCCACGTGGCTCTAAGTAAAACATCTCATCTCTGTAAAGTGAGGACCACTGCCAACCCAGCATCTTCACAGTGGGGACAGCCCTACTCCCAGCTCTCCCAGTCTCTCTGCAGCTAAGCACCCTGCATTAGGGCTCAGCGTGCCCCTTCTGTGTGGCAGACTAGTATTTGAGAGGAGCATTCAAGGGCAGCTGTAGCTACTATTATCCCTAGTTTATGAATAGGGAAAGCCACCAATTCTAACTGTGCCGGCATCCCACAGAAGATGATGGGAACTGGCTCAGGCCCAAAAACCCATGGGAATCGTCTTTCAACTATTTGCTGGGCCACCCTACCCCCACACACATCTCTAAGACACTACCGTTCCTTATTTGAAAGAGTCCTGAGTATTACACGGTTGCATCTCTAGAACACTTGCCAGAACTAACTCAAAGTGCTCTATCAATCGTCATTTTGTTTTAATATAACTTTTAAGGGTATAACCACAAGGAAAAAGGTCATCCCATGCTTGTTAGGGCTGCAACTTTGTTACCAAAATGTCTGACCAGAGGTCAGCTGAGGTTGTTGCAGAATGCTCTGAACTGCTGTGATTCTGCTGGCCTAAGTGTAAGCAGGAAGGAAGAGGAAGAAGGAAATGGTGGAGGAGAGGAACTGAAGGAACCGAGAGAAAGGGAGGGAAGCAGCATGGGGAAAGAGAATGCAGAACAAGCAGTTAGAAATGGGAACTGCAGGAAAACAGGGAAGCCAGGTGGCCCAAGACCAGAGCTGAAGAGGGTGGGAGACCAGGGCCAAGCCCTCCGGTTAGGGCGGTTCACAAGAGATTACCCCATACCTCTACCCTCCTGAGCTCCTAGAGTGGAACCAACCAGGCTCTGAGACCACTCCCTTAATCCCTCATGCACCGCCTCCACCCCATGCCAAGCAAGCCCATACCCTGTCAGGGTATCTGCTGTCCTACCCCCACACACCCCACACCCACACACTCCTCTGTTCCCCCATGTACAGCCACCATGGAGCCCCAGGATATACCGGGCTGGGCTCCGGCATTCACCCTCCCAGGCTCCGTCCCCGGGCCTGGAAGGCAGTAAGAAGGTCTCCTAATTGCCAACTTCCCTTCCCTAAATCGGAAATATTCACTTATAAAGCCATAAATTCTTTCCCACGCTGCGGATATAATTAGAGCCCTACCCAGGCCTGGGCACGAGAGGAACTGCTTGTTTCTCTGGAGACATAGAGACCCTTGCAGGTGCCGGGAGCAGCCACTCCGTTACTTCTGCTAGTGCAGCAGTTCTCAGCCTGTGAGTCGTGACCCATCCCACTTGGAGGTCAAAGGACCCTTTCATAGGGGTCACCTAAGACCATAAGAAAACACAGATATCTACATTACGATAGATAATAGTATCAAAATTACAGTTATAACGTTACAACAAAAATAATTTTATGGTTGGGGTCACCACAACATGAGGAATTGTGTTAAAGGGTCACAGCATCAGGAAGGTGGAGAGCCACTGTGTTAGTGGAAGCCCTTGCACTAATAGAACAGGATGCACACACTCTGCAGGTAGGAAAGGAGCATGCAATGGGAACGCTTGCAGAAATACCGAGCTGTTCACCAATCTCTTAATGGCCCTGACTGGAGCCTTTAGTTAGAAATATGCCATAACGAAGTTCCACGGGCTGAGGCTTCAATGACGGGGAGGATGTACATGGCTCTGTAGGGTGGAGTCCAAGACCAAGATGTAGGCAGATTCAGGGTTCCCCTTAGCTAGTGGATGCTGCAGGTTACCTACATGTTACATGGTCCCCTCTATCCATGTGTTGCATGGCCTCCCCTGAGTCTATCATGCTCTGATTTCTTTAAAGCCATCCGTCTACTGGACAAGGGCCCCATGTTAGCCATCTTGTTAAAGTCTATCTCTAAATGCAGTCACATTCTGAGGAACTGGGAGGTAGGACAGCAGCATGTAACCTCTGGGACAGGCACACGCAGCCCATAGCAGTCACCATCTGTCTTGTTGTTAGGAAGCAGCTGATAGAAATACCCTAAGTAATATTTATTGGGGCTCAGAGTTTAGGCTACCAGACCATCGTGGCATAAGACAGGATGCAGCCAGACACATCACATCTGTAGTTCTTTTCCAGTTTCATCTGGGACCTCAACGTAGGGAATGACAACCTCGACATTTCGGATGAGTCTTCCCACCTCAATTAGCCCATGTAGACAATCACACTCATGGTGATTCGAGATGCTGGCAAGATGACAATGCTAACCACACCTGCATAATGCCTGATTAATATTAAGGGCCTTTTCTCATTAAAAACTCAGGACAGCAGCTGCATACCTGCATGCAGCCAGTACAGCTAGTGCCTGTACTCCCAGAAACTTGCAACTGGAGGTCACCTTGAGATGTCAGGGAGACCTCTAGTCTCTCATGACGAAGCCCCACCTACTAGCTTAGAAGAAGCAGAGTCTCTCACAGTTCAAAGTCAGGGCCACGCACTTGGGAAGGCAGGAGACCAGCTGCACCAGGTGGGTTAAGGCAGTTTACTGAGACTCTCGTCATCATCACCGCCTCCTGGTGAAAAGATGTTAGATCCGTTTAAAGCCAAGCATGTCTTGCTCAAATACTGTAATTGTGTTCAGTAATGCCAACTATAGAATAATTGTGCAAAGTTTTTTGCCCTTGCTTTGAAGGCTGTGGAGTGGCTGCAATGAATCCATGAAAATCCAGTGTGAGGCTGGGATCCAAACACAAGCACCCCGGGCCTGCTCAGCATGGCAGCTGCATCTTCCTGGATCCAGGTATCTGCCCCCACTAAGACAGGAGGAACCAAGACAGATGGTGGCAATATTCACTCCCTCCATGTGGCCTCATTAGCCAGCAGCAGCAGACACAGCCCTGGAGGCATCAGAATGGGGGTTGCAGGCTGCAGGAAAAGACAACCCCAGGAGCCTGGAAGGGAGAGACTGTGCAGTGTGATGGTCTGCCTTCTCCGGATGTCCTTGCCTTTCTGGGTTGAGCTGTGTTGCCGAGATAGTTATTTAGTCGGCAGAAACAAAGCTCGAATCACTGCCTGCCACCCCCCCCCTCATTTCTATAAATCCCTAGAGCAGAGTCAGTCTCTTACTCCAACATCAATCACCCAAGGCATTCATAACAGCACCTTGGGCACTCACACATGAAGGGGGTGGGAGGGCACAAAGACACACACACACCCAAAAGCCTTGTAAGTCTCCACTGAACACATGTGTGCCAGCACATCCTGCTCCGTGAAATGTGTTAGAAACGCGTGCCTGGCACTGAAGACTCCTTCCTCAGCAGATAAGGGACCCTGCTCCAGTGTGCCCTGCAGAGCAGCATACTGAGCAAAGGCCCCGCCCCGCCTGACTCACACACAGCCTTGCCAGAGAAGCCTCATAACTGGCCTTAATTGATGAGATGAAAGCATTCAACACGGGGCTGAGACCCAGCCACCTTGGCTTTGGAAAGCAGGGGTGGAGAGGGCAACACTGAACACATGCAGGGGAAAGACCTCCATGCAAGTTAAGTGCTGGCCACTGAGCTTGACTTTCAAAGATGTCGCTGAACTCCACTGATCTTGAAGTCACCCATAACCACAGCCAGGACCTCACTTTTGAGCCTGTCTGGTATCACATTCACCTACTCCGTCTGGTGACACACAAACGGAGCATCCCAGGCGCTGACCTCCCAATGGAATAAAGCGCTTTAAAGAACAAAAGCAGAAGCCACGGCCTGCCGGTCTTCCGGCACCTGTACACCTCAGGAACTCCTGTTCTCAGTTCCAGGGTGAATTACATTTCAAAGCTTATGCCTGCTTTTCAACCTACCCTGACCTTGTACTTCTAGATGAACACACAACTCAAAGAGGGGAGGGGGCTGCTATGGATACAGTGGTAATTAATATTCTTTCTTCATGGACGACATTTGTTTGAAATGATAGGATCCCATCAGAAAGTCATTTTCTTTCCAAGTTCACTGGGCTTCCTATATGAATGCAAATAGCGGGGACGGAGACGAACTGAGCCCGTACTGTTTGCTCCTTGTAATTGTTTGACTTTGGCCTAGACACAGCTGGGAGGAACGACTCAGAGATCCCAATAGACTATTTGGGATATTTTTGTGCTAATTTGGAAACCATTTTGCCTACGTGAAAATAAGGCAGCGATCCAAGGCGGGGAGCTTTCTGAACAAATTATAATCAAGCGATTATGTGGGAGGAAAAAAGAATAGTCTTAATATTCCTGGGGGCTTGATAAGAAGCCTGCCAACGCGGGCGGCTGGGGCACCACTGACTACGAATAACTACTGTATATAGAGCATGTCACTTCAGATGTGTCAGCCTTGGGACCATCATCTGCAGTGTTACCCCACAGGGATCTCCTAGACGACCTTCACCTTGACTGACCCTCTACTTCACTCCGGTGCCTGTGTGAAGACAGTGGTGTGCTTATGGCGGCCTTTCCTGTCATTATGTCACCTATGGTGGGAGTGACAAAGAACGCGGAGCCTTCTTTGTTTAGTGACTGCATAGTAAATATTCAAGTGGAAATAAATGTCTCCTTCATCGCTCTATGGTATTAAAGGTCCACAGCTAAGCAACCCCAGCTGTTTGGAACGCTACGGTGGTAATACACTGCCCAGGGAATATGGGGTTATGGCCCTGGGTTCGCAAAGGAACTGGGGGAGAGGACACCCATGTGGCATTAAATACAGAGCTGTAAGCGGAATCCTAACCCCCATTTAAACCCGACAGACTGCAAGGGCTGGACTCTACCCTGGGTAAATAAGGTAAAAGCTACTGCTGTGCTGTTTGTCTTAGGCGTCAGGACAAAAGACAGCATAGTAGAGAATGACCTTGAATTTCTGGTGCTCCTTCCACAGTTCCTGAGTGCTGAGACGGCAGACACGCAGCACAGTGCTCAGCTTCATGTGGCGCTGGGGATCAACCCAGGGCTCTGTGCACACGAGGCAAGCACTCCACGGAGCTCTATCCCCAGTCTGAACAAAAGCTATTTTTAATTTTAAAACTTGGATGGGAACTGGCTTTTCAACAATTGTGTTTATGCTCAGAGCAAAAACATAAATAGCTTTTAAAAACTATCTTTACATCTAGCTCTGCGGTTTGCTCATAACAACCATTTTTAAATCTATCTTGAAAAGCCTCCCCTCTACTTACCCATCGATGGGGGGGTGGGGGGGGGATGACCATGTTGAAGATGGCACATGCCAAGCAGTGCATGCCCCCTGCCTTTTCAGTTGAGAGAAGCAGGGCTGATGAGCTCTCAGCGATCGGTACCACTTCCACCTCAAGGAAGGACGACTGGCTTACAGGGGCTAAAGATGCACCCATGGTCAGGGAGCTAACTCAGGGCTGAAGAGAGGTTCAAAGACATCCTCTCGCTCCACCCACCGCCCCACCCACCGCCCCACTGTGCTGGGCGTTCAAAGCACCATTACTGACCATTTCCATGCTTTCGTTAAACTCTAGCCAGAAGCTCTCTTCCAATGAAATTTCGGGTTTATAATAGACACCCCACCCCCCAATTATCGTGCCCTCTTACCACAATCAGCATTATACCCTACCGACAGGTGACTAGGTAACCTACTGAGGCTTATTCATCGAGGCTGACAGACTAACCAATGACAAGGGATGCTCAGAATAAACAGGAGGGCTTTGGGTGGCATAAGGGGACCAAATGGCCAGGGTAGTGTTTACTGATAAATATGGAAGTCAGGTAGCCACCACAGGCCACGGGAGCCAGCTAGACTGCACCCGAGAAGGCACTGTGCCTCTGATCAGGCTGAGAGCCTGTCAATAAACTCACTGCAGATACTGTCTGTGCCATTCAGAACGCTGATCAGCTAGACTTGTCTGGTTCAGGTATCTTTTAAAGAAATGAAAATAAGCCAACCTCTAACTTCACTATCATCTATAGCTATGAACCCTTGGTCTTCTGTCCCCATCCGGCAACTGTTAGAAAATAGTTCGGGACATAGATGGCATGAGGCTGAGAAGCTGTCCTCAGAGGAGCACTTTCCCTCGATGGACATGTCTAACCCTCCTATGGGTTCATGTCCTCTGTGCACCAAGTCAGGATAGAAATCAATGGGAATCAACCCACAGTCCAAGTAAAACCCTAATTACATTCGGTTTCAGCAAACTATCCCTACATCAAGCCTGACTCTTTTCTATACTCTGAACTTAAGAGGGCTCAGTGGGCCCACACTGAAGCTGCTTCTGATATGAGCCTACCCCTCACCCAGGCTGAGACCACAGGCCTGGACCTGCTACGTCTTCATTTACTGTTCTGTTTCTTTATTTAGGTTCTTCGATCACTACAGGTAGCCGAGGTGAACTGGGTTTGTCCATTTGCCTGTGAGGAATTTTGTGTTTGCCTTGTCTGTTGGTATTCTCTAGGCATCGAGGACTCCTGTCTGGAACATCATCACGGACTTATTTTCTTTAAATGTGTCTAAACAGAGATTCGAGGACACTTTAAGACTGCATCTGGGGGATATGTGGAGCGCAGTTTTCTCAATGGTCCAGAGCTCCTCCCGTCTGCTGCCACCCCTGAGTCACTTCGCATCTCTTCCACCAGACGCCTCTGCTGCCCATGAAGGTTTCTTCATCCCTGCAATCTCCACCGGTGCCAGTCTCCCGTCCCTGCCTCTGCTTTCTTAAAGCCTGCGGCACCTGTATTTATTCTCAGGAAGTCTCCTGCCCATGTACTAGCTGAGCCAGACCCTGCTTAGTTTCCAGATCAGATGTGCGGTCGGGGTGGGACAGCTGCAGTCCCCAACCTTACTTCTGCAGCACACACTGGCTCTTTCCAGGACACTGTCCTAGAATACATCCTTCTGAGCTCAGAGGTTTGTAATCTGCAGAACCACACTTTTCCTACTCAGAAAATTAGTAGTTCTTTTCATTTTTTTTCCTGTGCCCCATTTGCCAAGGAGCCCTCAGCAGAGCAGGAAGGGGGAGAGTAAGTGAGTTTCTAAGACCTCCCAGGCCCTGAAGGCTCTCAAGGTCACAGGAAGAGCCCATCCCATGCCCCTGCCTAGAACTGACACGGAGACTATACCCAACTAACATATGCCAAAGGAGGGCGGGGTGGGTGCTGTGTGGGTGGGAGGGATGAAGAAATGAGACTCCCGCTGCAGTGATGGGCTGGCTACCTTGCAACCTCCTTCTCCATCCTCCAAGTCTAATCAATCCTTACTTCAGCCTTTACAATCCCAAGAACACTCTCTAATCAAAAGCTTATTTCTTAGCTATATGTGAGGGCTTGAGCCAAGGCTCTGAAGGCTGAGCCAGGAGAAGTACTATGAATTCAAAGCCAGCCCAGGCTACACAGAGAACTGTCATGGATTCAAAGCCAGCCTGGGATACACGACAAATACCAGGTCAACCAGGGTTATATAGAAAGGCATTGACTCTCCTTTCTGAATAAAAGAAAACACAAGTACACATCTCTCTGATGACACAGTGCAGGCACACAGTTTCATTTACTAAAATCTGTCTCTTGCAAGTGCTATAACCCAAGCTGGACACTGAAAGGCCACTCTCGGCAGGTATGAGGCACTCCTCAGTTGGAACACAGAAGGTACCCGTGCCCAAAGCAGCGGCCGATGCAGCCCACCTGACTCGTGTTCGAGGCACCTCCAGAGCTGTGGATTAGTTAAGCCCAGCCAGCCTGGAACTGCCACGTGCAGATAGACTCTGCAGGGAAGAACGGAGGCTGGAGTGAACTGCCACGTGCAGATAGACTCTGCAGGGAAGAACGGAGGCTGGAGTGGCCCCAGGTGAGGCCTGGCAAAAGGAAGAGGTGGACACTGAACAACAGTGAGACAAAGAAAACTCTGAGGGTCAGAAGTGGGAGTCAGGGAGATGGGCAGAAAGCCAAATGCTGTAGCATACATCTGTAAGCCCAGAACTTTTAAGCAGAGACAGGAGAGTCTCCCAGAAGCTCATGGGCCAGGTATCCTAAAATACGAAGTGTGGTAGAGGCAAGAAATCCTGCTCACGGGAGAACTGACTCTATTGAAAGAAGTTCTCTGACTTCCACACTTGCATGTGGCAACTGCATGCTCGCCTGTGCGCGCGCGCTCTCTCGCTCTCTCTCTCTCTCTCTCTCTCTCTCTCTCTCTCTCTCTCTCTCTCTCTCACACACACACACACACACACACACAAGCGTGTGCGCAAGTAACTCTTTAATGCTAAAGTTGAGACTAAAACAATTTGCTCACTCATGGGCACCCAAAATTAAATACAGTGAGCAGCAGAAGCTTGTTGACCCCCACAACGCGATCCTAGAACTGAAAACCTCTCAAGAGCAAGTTCAAAGTGACTGTGGGATCTGAGACCCTCACATCACTTGGAGACCCTCAAGTAAATGACTCAGCACATCATATGAATACCTTAATGGTAGGGTGGAAAGTGCCTAATTACCAGCTGATAATTACACGACCCACCTCCATGCACCTGTGTTCAGACTTTTCCCTGGGAAAGCCACCAGACACCCTAGTGCTGCTGGGAAGTACTTAGTGCCAGAAACCCTGCCTTTCCATGACAACGAATTTCCTCTTGTCACAGCCATCTTGGAGCCCAGCCCCTGGCTTTTATGAAGCACCTTGGTTTACATCACTTAAGGTCTAAAGATGGTCCCGTGTGCTACTCCCCAACTAAATTTCCAATGCTGACCGTTCCTCTATGAAAGGGCATAGAAGGAAGAGGGACCAAGGTGCATAAGAAAGCTACAAGGCAAGATGTAACAACCCTCCCACCCGACACAGGAGAGGTAAGTCTGCTTGTCACACCTCAGCTGCGAGAACCCAGCTCATGGGGATGACCACCTCCCCAAAATGAAGAGCAAGACCCAATCAGCAAGGAGCATCAGAGCCATATCTGATGGCAGTCGATAAAATTATTCCCCAGGCACACCTACGAGTTAGTGTCAACCACCGGCATCCAGGGCTCTGTTAACAAGACCTGGACGTTGCATCTTCAGCAGATTGTCTTCTTGGGTTGGGGGGCGCATCCACTTTGCACTGGACTGTGCTCGGGTTGTGAGAGCTTCTATCGGCAGATAATGAATATGGTCACGTTGTGAAGGGTCCTTTTCTGGTGGGCTGACACAATACCCTCCATGTCCTCAATCCAGAACCTACAGTCTCCTGCCTCCACTTCAGTTACAGCCACAAAAGGGCAGCTGTTGGATTCTAAAGTGCCTTACCCACACAGAAAATTTCAGGTGAGAGCCTCACTCGAGAAGTATAAACACTCTAAAAGCCAGGGAAAGATCACCTTCCAGTGGGGTGAACTCAGTGGTAGGGTGCTGGCCCTGAATGCACAGTGCTGGGCTTGATCCCTACCACTGCGATGAAAAAGGGCACCTTCCTCAGAATGTCTGACAGAGTAGGAGCACAACAGATGGGCAAGCCGCTTCCATGCCAGCAGCCTCCTAGACAGACACCCGGACTGTCTCCACCCTCTCCTGCAGGCCCAGGTGGTCACTGATGGGTTCTGACGGATGGAATGTGGATGAGCACACTGTGCACCCATCTATTTCCTCCCCACAATCCCACTGCCTGTGTCCCCAGAGATCCTCCTCCACTTGCCATAGTGAACTGTGACTGGACAAGTACATCCCTGCAACACAGGGTATCTCTTTGGACTTCAATGAAGGACAACGAGCTTGTACTTGGTTAGGCCACTAGGGTGTGGAGGTTTCTGCTCCAGTCTAATAAACACAGAGAGATGGAAAGGCCGCTGCTGGCGACTACCTTCTCCTGGACTAAGGCTACCTTCGTGAGCAACTGTAAGGCTGCTGTCTCGGTCCATCTTCTGTCCCAGGTTTCTATAATTTCACACTGCCTTAAGACAAGGAACAGGTCTGAGGCTAGGACCTGCTAATGCTGCCCTACTGCACTGGAACATGTGCTGTATGAGGAGAATCTGTGAAGGACGCAGAGGTGAGCAGAGACTTCTGATGACCAGAGGGAAGGCCCGCAGCCGGACAGAAGCACCGTGCAGAAAGGGCTGAGCACCATCTCTGAGTCCTAGACTAACTCTTTAGGCCTATTGTTTTTTACAAGCAGATAATGGATGACAATGATGGGCTGCTAAGGGATAAACTGGGGTGTGTTCCGGGGTTTCTGGGCACAGACGCCTTGAAAACGCTTGTGCAAACACCAGGATATCCAGAGGATAAACAGCAGGCATGGGCTCTCAGAGAAGTCCCCACAGACAGACACACATCCGCCAATGCATCACATGACGAGGATATGGGGAGGAGGCAGTATTGGCAGAGTGCCCTCTTCCCTCCTTCCCAATCTCCCTCATATTATCTAACCAGGAAGAAATCCAACTGTTCTTCCAGACTCATCCCAGCCTCTCCTCCAGCCTCCAAGGATTACATCCTGCATTTCCCTAGCAGCACCTGCAGCTAGAGGATGGAATCATCCCCTGTCATCTTCAGGACGAGCACTGCGGTTCCCAACAATCCCTCAAGGCAGAGCGTGATCTGCTTGGCAGTACAGTGCCCACCCCAACAACATAGCCAGGGAGCATCTCTGTGCTCACTCCTCTGTGACACAGCAGTACACACCACGGCCTCTGTCCTCTGCTTCCTTTGACTAGATAGTCTCTTTTTCTTCTGAGGACAGAGCAGTGTGTGTGGACTCAGAGACCAGGGTCTCACAGGAGATCACAAGGTGGAAAGGTGAGTGGTTTTTACAAGGCACATTTCTAGGCTTGTGGCAACAGAGTGTTGTTCAGTTTCTGACTCCCCCCCAAATAAAAGCAACAGGGCTATGTTCAGTCGGAGATGCAAGATGATCTTAGCTCACAGGGCCTCTGCGAGGAGGCGGGTATTCCCAGCGACTTTCCCTGGGAGATACTTGGAGTCTTACTCGGCAACAACAAGCAGGGACAGCTATTCTCTTATATCAAATCACGAGTGCTTTCCAGCTTCCTTCATCTTCCCAAAGTCACACTCTAACTCTCCTGGACACACACGGCTATAGTTCAGCAGTACAGCACAGGCTGAGCATCCCCACAAGCCCTGGGCTCAATCCCTAATACCGAACAATGATAACGCAGGGGAAATCTGTTTCTGGTTTGTGTGTGTGTGTGTGTCTTTATGTGTGCATGTATGTGTTTGTGTTTATGTGTGCACATGTGTATGTGTGTACGTGTATGCGTGTATGTGTGTGCGTGAGCAAGCACACACGCACCTGTGCATTTCACTGGAGACTTTAATGACACTTCTAGTCATGGCCACTTGCCCTTCCTCTGCCCCAGTCACTCCTCTTTAGTGGGAAGACCTTCTTTCTAAAGTTGGATGGATCCCACTGTGTCACTTCGCTTCCTTCTGCACAGCTGACCCTATCTTAGGTGCCCCTCCTCTATACAGAGACAGACTTAAGCCCAGCAGCTTAGGATCCTTCTGCCATTTGTAAAGCTAGACCATCTCACCCACACCCAGCCAAGTCTCTCTTGGAGAGCTGCATGCCTCTCTAGGTATCCCCAGCTTCCCGGGTCCATCCGAGTAGTGTGTTGTCACACCACCCCTTTCCCTTCTGAGTGCAGATCATGGCTGTGCTCATCTCTGGAACAGAGACTTCTGCTGCCAGTGCAACTTCTGGGAGCAGGGAGACAAGTCTGTCTCTTGGGGCCCTGACTCTGGTTTCTGTTGGACAAGACACAGTGGGGACCTAATGAAGATCTGTATGGAGGCAGAAGCCAGAACAAATGAAAGGAGCAAAGGTCACACTATGACCCACTCTCTCTGGTGGGGCCCAAAAACCAAGAGCCAAATCCCTGTCCAGGGCCTGCTGCTGCCTCTGCTGCTGCTGCCGCCACTGCTGCTGCAGAGCTCTCCTGGACCTGCAAAGACAGTCTTCCATGCAAACGCCTCACCATATTCCTAAAGCCAGGGCTCTCAGCTGCAAAACCCCCTTCCAATCATGTCAGTGGTCACAACCTGAAGGTCCAAAGGCAGGGGCAGGATCCAGAAGGCTTTAGCCTTGGGCTCCTTTGTACATCTTTCCCAGGAAAGGTGCCAGATTCTTTACTTAATGCACCAGCAAGACACACAATACAAATACCTACAGCCAGGCAGGCTGTGTGTGTTGGGTGGACAGGCAGTCACTGGATGACCCTCTGTGAATGAGCATGTGAAGACCTGAACTCAGGAACTGCAGCTGATATTCTGTGCTGGGTAGAAAAAGCAAGACCTAAGAAGGTATCTGCAGAAATGGACAGCCTAGACCAAGTTGCACAGATGCTCCCCAAGGGTATGGGGACAGGCAGGTGACAGCACCCCTGCTTCAAGAATCGAATAATCATTGCCAGGACAAAGGGAGCATAGAAATATGAATGAACATTTCCAAGAAGCGCTTAATACTGTTACACTCGGAGAAAAATAAGTCTGACAGGGGAAAGAGTAACACATAAAACATTCCATTGGAAATGAGAGTGAAGGATCAGCTCAGAACCATGCAATGGCACACAGCAGTGAAAGTGTCTCTGAAATAAAATATGTATTTTCTAAGCTGAGGAGGCAGTGTCCCTGAAACTATTCCAGAGGCAAAGTAAAGTTTTGGAGAAAGACAGACTCCCAGGGCCAGGAAAACAGCTGGCAGGCACAGGCAGGCTGACAGGCATTGCTCTGAACTTCCAACTTTTTGACATTTACCAAAGTGCTGCTCGAATTATACCCAGGAATGCTAGGAAGGCATTCTACCCAAAAAAATGGGTGGGGTAGGTGGAGACATTTACTTTCTAACCCCAATTTTCCTTAAAACACAATCACAGTACATTAAGAAGAGAAATTCCACATTATGGGAGCCTGCCTACATAGACTTCTGCACAGATCTGTGTCCCCAGATTTGTAAATTCCAAGAGTGCGATGTGCAGGTGTGTGTGGGAGGGGTGTGCGCATCCCCATAGATGGTGGATAGAGCAGGTGCTGCAGGTGGCTTGTGAAAGACCTCCCGTCTTAACCAGTATGGCATTTCTGAAGAAAAGGGGCTCCTGCAGGCAAGTGCAGGGGGCATAGCCGCAGAAAAAGGCAGTGCCGGCTGTTACCAATCTGGAGGACACTTCTGAGTGGAGCCTACCTCACCCAACCTAAACAGACTGGAATTACAGGGCCCCAATTCAATGGTCCCCACCCACCAACCTGCCCCCTATAGGCAAGAGAGAACCCTGCATCTCCATGAGGCTGGCTTCCTAGAGTGAAGTTCAAAGTGTTTGCTTAACACTAGGCTTCTGAATTTGCTCCAGGACACTCTTAACAGGACTGCAGGAGAATAAGAAGGGTGGCAGGTAACAGGAATAGACAAATGGGCCAAAGAAAAGAGGCCAGCCTGTCCCATGCATGCTTCCCCAGGCAGTCCCTCCCAACTAGACGATTTAATTACAGACTCGGCTTTACATACTGCCCTGTGGTAAACAACCAGGAAATGCAACTAGGTCTTACTCTCTAATTAAGCCAACCCAGTGTTGGGTAAAATGGTATTCTGAACTTTAGGATTTCCTTGTTCCTGAGTTCTGAGATGGGAGTTTAGGAACTAGGAGGTGAGGCAGAATTCAGTCCTTTTATGGAACAGTTCTTCTATGTCAAGTTAGAGGCTGACCCTGAATTGAGGGATGTGTGGAATGGCACCTTCCCTTGATGCCTGGAGCCATCGTGACCATTAGTGGTCATTTGTCTTCTGACTGTGCAGTAAAGCCTTGAGGGTGTAGGGAGCTGAGCCAATGAGAGTCCGAGGGGAGGAACTACTAACAAACATCCCAGGCTTGCCCAAAATGCTGTAACCTCTATCTGGAGTTAGTCTTCAGAGAAGAGCAGAGTGAAGCCCTGGTGGAGACATGGCTCTCTGCACCTGTCTGTCCCCTTCAGTCAGGGACTGAGAGCATCAGTGATGGGCAGCATTCTGTCCACAGGAAGGGAAAGAAGTTAAGAGCCCGTGAACAAAGCACTAGGTGAGTGTGCCCTGGAGGCTGGTGACCCCTCTAACCCAGAGAGGAGCCCATCCCATTGGACTAGCAGGAGCCCAGACAGCTAGGAGCACCATGTGGGTCTCAGAACCCCACATGGACAAATCACACAATGAAGGGGGAAGCTGTCTGCTCTTGCTGGCACTATCAACCACACCCCACCCCCAGGCCTTGCAAATAACCCAAGGACAAAGATCTAGGGCTTTCCATATGTGACATTCAGCTCACAGAAAGGAGTGCGCTGAGTTTGGACTGACAGAATGAAGCGCAGCAAGCCAGGCAGCCACTTTTAGAGAAACATTCCCTGTGGTCAAGCCAAGAAAGTATACCTCCTGTCCTAAAAGAGGCTTTAAAGGTGATGGAGGAGGGGGAGAAGCCCCGCCCCCACCATGAGGTCATCCTCCCCAGCTTTCACATCTGGTCCTGAACATCCTCCTCCCACCTCCTTGGCCAGAGTTGCTGAGCAACAGCAACCAAGAGAAACAAACTCCCTTTCTTGACTCCTCTTCCTCTGGAAAGACTGGGATTCCCCAGGTTCTATCCCAGGCCACGAAGTCTCCGGCCACACAGCCACCAGGGATGACTTCATCCACCCCCATGGCTTCTTCAAAGTAGACGGAGTGCTCAACTCTAGGCTTGAGGGCCCTTTACTCCGCCACCTCCTACATATCTGCAAAAGGCTGTTAGCACCACGGCCAACTGAACCTTTGCAGTCCCGTCCTCCAGTGCTCTGGCAGCAGCCGTTCCCTAATCCCATATCCAAGCTCACCCCACCCTTAGTCTTGTCTCGCACAAATCTAACCAAAAGCTCTCAGGAACGTTCCCGGTTCTCTAGTCCAGTGCGTCACTGTAGGCCAGCGTTCTCAACACATCACAGTGCCCGACAGAGGACATCTGGTCGGGACTGTCACAGGATTAGAATGGTGCTCGTGGCATGTAGCGCATAGAGGCCAAGGATGCTTCTAAATACTCTACAATATTCAAGATGCCCCACAACAGAGAATGGCCTGGAACACAATGCCAATTACACCAAAGCTGAAAACCTGAGGCCAGCGCCATTCCGGAATCTCAGTTCAGTGCCAGCTTCTTTTTCTCCTTTGCCAGTCTCTGTTTTTCCACCCTGATATTTGCTGAAAACCCAGAGCAATCCCTGAACCCCATCGCTAAGTTCCTCCTCCCCTGCGTGTGCTCGCTCTTTCCCTTATCTGGACAGCTGTATAGTTTGGAAGAGTTTGAGGTTTGTTTTTAATATTGTGTGTGTAAGATATCCAATCTATTGTCTGTTAATTTGTCTTACTTCTTGTTTAAAGATTTGTGTGTGCATGTGCCCGTGTGTGCTCATGTGTGCCCGTGTGTGTGTGTGTGTGTGTGTGTGTGTGTGTGTGTGTGTAAATGTACATCTGCACCACACAACACACATGCAAAGAAGACAACTCTCTGGAGTCAGCTCTCTCCACTCTTACGTGTGTTCAGCCAACTGAACTCAGGTTATCAGGTTTGCACGGCAAGCATCTTTACCCACTGAGCCATCTTACCTTAACAAAAAATACGTTAACATTTCCACCAATGTCTTGGGATATTACTTTCTGTCCTGGTCCTTGGCTCAGTCCTCACCTTCCCTGGCCCTCACGCCACCTAGCTTCTCCCTGCGATGTACACAGTCCAGCTACTCACACTCGGCCAAGGCCTCAGCTTTTATGTGCTTCACTTCACGTGTGAACTTCTGTTTACCTCAGTGACAAGGCCTTTCTAAGCCCCGGGCACACCCTGGATTCCCCTGGGATCTAGCAGCATTGGCACCATCATACTTTGTCATTTATTTACATTTGGAAGGAAACAATCTCCACGTGTTTATTTGCAGGGGTGACAAACCCTAATGATGCCAGTATCCAAGTCCTGTGGATTTTCCTTGAGCTTACTGCCTGGGCATCACTGGTAGATTTGCATAGGAAGGAGTGTCACTAGGGACCTGTCAAAATATTTTATGACAGGCTAAAGACACATTTTACGACAGGATTCACAGTTAGCAGAGGGTGTTTGGCAATATGTTTCTGCAATCTGCCCAGCACGCAGAGGCAGCTCTTTGTTTTGATCAGGCTGTGGCTCGCTGTCACTCGGTGTTCATACATTATGCAGACCCCAAACAGTGGGGCCAGCACACAGACCTCGCTCAAATAATTAGGAGGAGGCTGCGGGGCTGAGCGTTGCCATGGCACCATGAGGAATGATGGTCGCATCCCGAGGACTAAGCCGACAAGAGAGCAGCAGGGAGAACGGCAGTAAATGAGCAGCTACCTTCCATGAGACCTGTAGCAAAAATCACCCCCTGCCCCCCAAACCTAGCCCCTAATTCTGTACCCAATATGATTTACAGATGACATGGATTTGCCAGAACGCACTATGGGAAAATGCTTATGCGGGAAGACTAAAGAACTCTATCTAGAACATCTTTTCAAATGAAGTATGGAGACACACTGGGGAGGAATCCCACCAGAAAAAATACAGGGGATGTGTGATAAGCCTCAGGGCTTCTAAAAAATAACTTTTCCGTCCACGCTTGTTTTATTTGGCACAGAAATATTTTCCACAGAACTGTGTTTTGAAGCCTCGAGCTCATGTCATTACCATATGGTTGGAAAAAGAAAATGCAAAGAGGTCACTCCAATAAAGTGATGTGGCTGCTATCTGGCTTTGATATGGCACAAAACTCCCTTGAGTAAGGGTTATTTCTTACCTGCCATGAAATCAACCCGTCAGATGATCAATGATCATTTCTTACTCTTAAAGGTCCTACATGGCCACCGTGTAAACCCTTTTAGATTGCCAAGCTAGTCATTAGGGCCTTAGGCTGGACACTGGGGCTCCAAGCTGGATATTCGGTCCTCAGCAGAGCACTCAATCCTCACACTGGACATAGGCATCAGCTGCCACGCATGTGCTTCAGTCGGGATCTCATCCCTGACCAAGAAGACCCTAATCACTCACCAGCCTCATCCTTCCCCACACACCTCATCATGCTGTGTCTAAGAGATGGGCCAAGGCTCCCCATCTCCCCAGGTCATCCAAGGACCCACCAGCCCTGTCCACCCACCTTACACTTTCCTCCCTGGGAAACACCACCCACTTGCTCTTCTGCAAGACCTTCCGTCCAGCTTCCCTCCTGCCAATCAGTTCCCTGGAAGCAAGCAGGTTCCTTCTTTCGGTCTTATGCACGTGTCTAGTGAGGATACTTCCAGCACTCTTTCTGAGAACAACAGGCGCAGGCACGTGACAATGACTAGGAGCGTGCTCTCTGCTCTTACAGAAGCTCCCTGAGAAGAACCACGGACACAGGCATAGTTCCCCAACATGGTGGCTGACCCACATATGCGGGTCACCAGATCGATCTTCTCCCACTCACTGACTGTGGTGATCTGAATGTAATTGGCCTCCATAATCTCATAGGGAGTGGTACTATCAGGAGGAGGTGTGGCTTTGTTGGAGGAAGTGTGTCACTGTGGGGGCAAGCTTTGACATTTCCTATGCTCAAGAGACTGCCTAGTGTCACATATGTCCCGCTGCCTTCAGATCAAGACATAGTCGGCACCATGGCTACAGTCATGCTGCCATGTTCCCGGCCATGATAAGAAAGGCCTGAACCCCTGAGACTGTAAGTGAGCCACCCCAATAATGTTTTCCTCATGAGTTACCATGTTCATGCTGTCTTTCACATGAAGAGAGTCCCTAACAAAGACATTGACCAACTGAAACGCTGTGGGGTCTCTTCTCCTGTCCCCCTCTCTGAAACTGGACCTTCACTGCCCAATTAAGAAGGGCCCAGTAAGTGAGCAGAGGGCCAGGGCCCTCTTCTCTGCGCCAGTTAGACACACTAACCCCTTCACTGTCTCCTCCCTTCTTCCGACCACATACGCCACTTCCTTTCCCAGTGCTCTTCTCCCTCCCTCTGGAGGAAAAGATTCCAGGACATATTTTTCTCATTCTGACCTGGCCCTTATCTCCCCTTGGCCAAAACTCAAAAACAACATTCAAATCACTGAGAAAAATTATCAAGTATAACTATTTCCGGTCATAGCACTAAATGAGTCCTAATCAAGTCATTTCAAATGGGAAAGAGCACAAGTACACTGAAGGACTAAAGGTGCATGTGCACACACATGCTAGCGCGTGCACGCGCGCGCACACACACGGGATCTGTTGGACACTGTATGCAGAACTGACATGGTTATAGGTCAGCTGGGAGCATGGCCAGAATTCCTTTATCCTCCCCTTAGCATTTGTCAGTGGTAGGTACAGACACGTGATGTGACTTAACATGGATGTGAGACAGCATAGACAGGAGAGCTGAGAAACAGAAACAGAACACACATCATTAAATACACACACACACACACACACACACACACACACACACACACACACTGTGTATTCTGTAAATACTGAAAACACCAAAATGCTAAGAAAAGAAACTCTGATTAGAAACTAACGACAGGATGGGTGAAACTGTCCACTCAGAAAACATTTAAAAATCAAGGCTTCCAAAGGGAAGCCACACACCCCACATTCGCAGTCCGGCCTGGCTCCACCAGCAGTAGCATCTGGCCTGAGAGCCACCCTGGGAGGACCTAGCGACAGGGACAGCCAAGGTAGTGAAACACTTGTCCTTGGGCTAGCCGAGCTGGTTCATGTGATCCTGAAGCTCTGAGCCAGCAGAGCCAGCAGTCGCTCAGTGCAGAACAAGCAATCTAACAACCCGCCATTTCCCAATTAACTAATTTTCCATCCCTAAAATGTTTTGCTAATGTTTGCACAGCGAAGCAGTGCGACTCTCCATGTGCAAGCTGACGCCCGGAGATGCCTTTGTTGTTCCCAACAGGCTCCGTCAACAGGCAGAGAGGTCAGCCTGCAGGAAGGGTCCAAACCCCTAGGGCAGCACGTTCGCTCTGGCGTTCAGAGGCACTGTTTCTGCAGCTGCGCCGATGGTTCCGAGGGAGAGGAAAAGCACATTGATTCAAAAATATCATAAGCGCAGCGGCTGGAGAGCACAGGGGAACTGACAGGAAAAGGAGCTGCCAGTGTGCCCTCCCCAAAGGATGCCCAACTAGCTTCTAGTATCTTCCAAATAACCAAACTCAGCTGTGGCCACCGTGATGTGACCGTGTCCCACTCCCGTGACCCTCTGGATGCGAGTGAAGAGCTGGAAGCAGAGGTCCCAGGATACCGAGACCTTGTGCTCTACTCCCCTTCTCCTAGGCAAGCTGAGCACCAGAGATGGAACCATCATGTGTGCTTCCTCCAGGGGCACCAGGGCACGAGTGCAGAGAAGAGCAGACTGTCCTCCCAGAACCCCTCACTGCTGAGCTGGGCTGGAAATAGGTCGGTGCTCGAGCCCAACCAGCAGCTGATCAGAAGATGCAACTAGCCGCGGAACTGTCGCTTCTGCTGGTTTGATGGATTTCCCAAACTGATGCTGCCAGGGGGTCAGAGCGTATTAGTGAGCCCAAAGACAGGAGCCACTGGGCCACTGAGCTTAGCTAAACCCCATCCATCCTCCTCCGTGGCTGCTTCAGAACCAGCAGGCCTTTCGGCAGAATGGGCACTCATTATTCATCAACCCCATGGTATGGGCTCACAGGTGAGGAAGGCAGCTCTCAGGAAGCCAAGAGGCCACTGAAGGACAATGGCTGGCGAGAGTTAGAGATGGTGACTTAATTAAAATCTAAACTGCCATGAACACCCACACAAGCAATGAGAGAGCCAAGGGCTGGCACATGACCACTACCCTTGGGTGATGGGCTCTGGTTCCAGCCCAAGCCTCAGGAAGAGGGAAAGGAACACCAGCTTTGGACCAAGCTGCTTCAAGGACATCTAAAGTGCAACAGCTTCTGGTGACTTCCGTGTGCCACTGGACACAGCACAGCAGGGACCGTCTCAATCCAGCATCCAGCAGGTAAGCGGGGCTCTACATTAGAGTAGCAAGTTCACTGCCAGCCAGTGAGGCGAATCTTCCACTGTACTCCATTACCTGAAAGAAGTGACACAAGAGTCTCCAAGAGTGAAAGGAAATGTCCACGAAGGACAGGCTAAGATGGCTCACTCACTGGGTAAAGGTGCTTGCCAACAAGCCTGATGACCTGTGTTCACTCCCTGAACGTATGTGGTCCAAGAAGAAAACTGACTTCTGCAAGATGTCCTCTGACCTCCACAAGCACATTAATATATATACATATATATTAATATGTTTCATATGAATATACATATATATACAAGGTGTTCTCTCTCTTTCTGTGTGTGTGTGTGTGTGTGTGTGTGTGTGTGTGTAAGAGACGGTGAAGACAGAGGAGGAAAAGGTGAAGGATAAAAGCAATCCAGCCCAACAGCAAACACTCCTGGAGGCTGCTCCCCCCACATGCTCCCTCAAGTACACGGCAAGGACACAGCTCTTCTGTGTTCTGAGCCAGGAGGTAGAAACCCAGGACAGAGAGCAACAACCAGCTTCCAACACAGTAACAAACAAAAGATACAGGGCATGACTCACCCTCCTAGAGGAAAGCCCAGGGGGTCACTGGCATGCAGAGTGGCCAGAGATCAGCACGGTCATCACTGCCAGAAGAGCTGGTGCAGAGACACGAGGGGACGCTGGGGGACTGTGTGGGTGTATATATATATGTGTGTGTGTGTGTGTGTGTGTGTGTGTGTGTGTGTGTGTGTGTGTGTGTGTGTGTGTGTGTATATGTATATATATACATATATACACACACACACACACCTGCAGAGTGCAGGAGGACTAGTCACCCAAAAGATGCCCACCATCATAGCCAACTGTGGTTTTCAGCAGCTCGGGGTCACTATGGTAATCCTCCCAGGGCTCTGGGGCATGGGCTCTATTCACACCACCAGCTCAGGGTCACTGAGGTAATCCTCCCAGCTGCTCTAGAGCATGGGCTCTGTTCACACTGCAGTTTATTAGGACAGATGACAATACAGTCACAGAGACTCAAGGGATTTCCTACAGTCACTCAGCACTTTTGGTAACAGTCCAATAGGCATACCTGCCCTGTAGTCAGCTCTCCAGCAGGGTCAGGTAGGTGACAACCTGTTAACCACACCAAAGACCTAAGGTCAGGAATCATTTAACTTGACAGGCAAAACCTGAGCAAAGTCAAAGTTACCCCTGAGGACACTGGGGGGGGGGGGCACCCACTATTGGCTGGTTCCTGGTCTAGGAACATGTAACAAGTGGCCCCATGGGTCTTCTCCCTCAGTGGATGGGATGGGAGGAACACAGGTGGTGCCTGGGTAGTTAATTCTGTGGAGAAACAGAGTTGGGGAGGGGGAGGGTTGTGTCAAGAAGCCCCACTTGGCTTCAGCGGGCCCCACTGGGCTTCAGCGAGCCTCACTGATGCCACTGGAGCCAGAGCTGAAGTGCGGATTCAGTCCTGAGGATGCTGGGGAGACTGCAGGAATGGAAGCACATCCTGGGCCCATTGAAATGTGAGCAGGGGAGGATGGCAGCTAGGGGGCCTCTGGAGCAGCACTCTACGCGGTACCCTGACGGCTGAGGGAAGGCTGACTGGGCTGGAGGTACCCCCAGCTGCTGTTGCAGCAGACTGTCAGGGGGAAAAGAAGCATTTGAAAGAACACTGCAAAGGTGACACCCCCAGCCGAGGAGTGTAGGGCAGGGGGGGACAAGAAGACACCACACTGGATGCAAGCGGTTTCGACCCACGCATGTCTTCCTGCATGCTCTAAGCCACCTCTAGATGACTCTGGCTGCCTCACACCAGGGAAAGAGTCACCAGATCACGTGGCTCAGGGAGTGATCCCAGGGGCAGATGATCCACACATGCTGAGTACAAATGCAGGGGAAAGGGGTGCTCAACCTGAGACTAAAATCCACAGTTGGAACCAGTGGTTCTGCCACACCCAGCAGGCTGAGAACAGACTCCGACAAGGGACTGAGGGTGGAAGGACCTGCAAAAGACTGGCGACAAACCTCCTGCACAGCGGGGCTTCGTGGTGATAAAAAGGGTCCCAAGGATAAGGACAAAAGCTTTCACGGCCCAGGAAGGCAGTTCTACTCCAGGAGATGTCACTGGCTACCAAGGCCAGGGCACACACGGGCTCAGAAAACCTCAGGCATTCTACCCAAAGCCTACAGGGAATGCAAGAAAGCCCTGGATGCAACCTACAGAGAATGGCCCACATGTCTAAGCTCTGACCCAAAGCGAACACCTGAGCCCTGTGACAATGTGCAGTATCCCAGGGGCAGCACAGCCACCATTACACTGGGAAGCCCCAGGGCTGGACACAGGAAAAGCACTTACCTCATCTACACTGAGCCTTCTGAGGGGAGGACATGCTGCCACCAAACACCTAGACAGGCCACACAGGCACAGGAGCAGAAGGTCCTTGACTGCTGTGTGCTGGAACCCCACACACACCGTATGCACATGCATGCAAACATGAATCTATTTTAAGAATCTGATTTCCTATATCGTAATTAAACCTTTAAAAAAAGGAAAGGAATAAGAAATCCCAACCCCATGCTTGGGTCCCCTCAGTGTGCCAAAAACAAAGGCCAGTGTTTCTCTCCTCAACACAGACTCATCAGATGTGAGCCCTGCCCAGTCTCCAGAGAGCTGCTGGAACTCCGAATTCACCATTCGGTCAAACTTAAGAAAAGTAAAGATTCCCATTTGTTCGTGTCTGAGCATCTCTGGGGACGTTACTAATGGCATCTGGCACTGCACAGCACCCCTCACCCCCACCTGCCCCGTGATGACGCAATGAGGATCGCTTCCCAGAGCTTTCATTAGGCCACGAGTGAACTTTGCCATCACCCTCCAGATTCCTTCCCCGCTGCTCATGCTTCCCACATCTGTTTGGGGCAAAAACATGTATTAACAGGCTAAGTCAGCCAGAGTAGTGCCAGATGCCTGTAGCCCAAAGAAAATGAAGATTCAAGGCCAAACTGGTTTATAGAAATAAAAATAAAAAAACATGAATTAAAAAAAAAAAAGAGGTTCACAGATGGGGCTGAAGCACCAGCCTGTGGCTTCCTCTCTGCAGTCACATCGACGTTCTGTTGGAGGCTGCACTAACCTGGATGCGGTTAACCCAGAAATGCCATTTCCAGATAGAAAGTTGCAAATATGTTAAAAGTTTTTACTAGTCTGATATATTCTTCTCTACACAGTTATCTCACTTTCCTCTCCTTACACCCGCATAAAAAAAAAAAACACTTCCATGAACCAGTTCCATGAACTGAGCTGACTCAGAGTCTTATGTTTTAATACTAAAATATCAACCCATCATTTTAATTGTTCTCTAACAGAGTTGAATATATTTACATCTTATTTGCCAATGTAATGCGTTTCTTCTTTCAAAGGTTCTGTGCCCATTTTCTTCTGTTGTGGAATTTTTTCGTTGTTTTGTAAAAACTGTTTACATATGAAAGACCATCGCTTGTTCTATGCTGTAAATACTTCATCCTTGCCCTTTAATTTTGCTTAAAGGGTCTGTAAGTGCAAAAAATTATTCAATCATTTGGGTACTGTCAAAATATAAGTCTGTTTTATACTGCCTTTGATGTCCATCCCAAGAACATACAAGCACTCAGGAAGACTTTTTTTTTTTTTAAATGAAAGGATTCTGTCTTTGGAATAGACCAAGGCAAAACAAAGAAAAACAATGAATGATCTGACCCAGTTTTGAAACAGCCCAGCTCCCCAGAGGCAGACCACATAGCTGTCCTGTGATGCAGCAAGCAGAAGACAGCTGACCCCTAGCCTGAACTTTCTTTTGACTTAAAAAAAAATGGTCAACAATAGCCCAGCAATGAGAACAGCACCAAGCACACGTGGACTCATGTCCACAGACACATGTGGGCATATGTCACAGACCTTCACATGTGGGCACATGTCACAGACCTTCTGTCAGCTGCATCAGAGGAAGCGGCTGTGGAAAACATCTTTCCTGGTGTATGGAAAGATGTGGGCCTCCAGCCTGGCTACCATGGCAGACCACCCCAACATGGACAGTACCGACATGCTGCTGGGCAGATACTGTCCAGGCAGAACAGACAGGGATGGGCACTGTGCCCTGGGAGGGCAGGGCCTCCCGCTGCCAGCCTGTGACCATGGATGACTCAACCATAGCAGTGGAGGCCCAACTCTTACGTCCTCTGGCCACCAGAAAGGAAGTCAGCAAAGCCGCTACCGTTTGTTCTTCATTAGCAGCAGGGACACAGAACCAAGTATTCTCCACTCAGCACTGACCAACAGGCGCCCACTGGACTATCTGGAAGTTGGATTTGAGATTACTGAAGCCAAGTGAACAGAATCTGTGCTGGAATATCACTCAGAGACGCAAAAACACACAGATACACACACACTAGGGCTTTGAGCTCTAATGAAGAGACAGACAGACAGACAGACACACATACACACATGCACACACACAACATGGCTTAAGCTCTAATGCAGAGACAGACAGACAGACAGACAGACAGACAGACACACACACACACACACACATACACATAAACATACACCACGGCTTTGAACTCTAGTGTAGGTGAAACACACCAGCCCCACCCTCTACCCTGAAGTATAATAGGGATAGGGGGGTTGTGATCCTGTCCTTGTTCACACTAAAGAACTGTGATATGCCATTTACCACGCAGTCTCTTCCCTGGCATTGTGAGAGGTGTGTTTCCCAAAGTAGGGCAGTCCCAATTCCCAAGCTAGTCTACAGTGAGGTAGGGGCAGTCTGAACTGCAGAGACCTCCTGATACGGTGGGTACAAGCCAAACTGAAACAAGACTTTGCGTAGGAAACCGAAACGCTGCAGAGATGGCCCACTGAGGTGGGCTAAACATTAAAGTCCCTTCACACTTTGTCCTCTCTGAGCTACCACAGCCTTCTTCCTGCTCCCCAAATATACCCCTCCTACACAGGATCTTGGCACTGTCTTCTGTAGTGGCACTTTCTTGCTCCCACTGAGGCCTGAGCAAGCAGCAGCTGCCTAGACAACACCACCTTCCAGCAAAGCCCAGGACACTGGACTCTGGTCACCCTGCTCACCTTATGGCCACTGGGGTAACCCTAGAGAACATCTATGCTCTATACTGCCGTGTCAATGACCTCCCGTGCGGTACCCAGGAGCTGGCACACTTGCTCAGTGAATATCCGTGGATGGGGGAGAGAGGGGTTAAGAGGCATTTATACTTATTTGGCAGAAGAAAGACACAGGCGCACACCCCAAAGATCCATCACATTCCAGCTGACAATGAATCTGCTACCCAGGTGTCATGCCGGCACCACTGGCTTGCTCCCCAGCAGCAGATGGGCAAAGTCCCCTGCAGGGACCCAGCACGCTGTATGCTAACTCACTGTTAATTGCAAAGGACCAGGGCCCTATAGGGAGGGCTGCACCAATTAGGCCGCTCACAGAGGAATACATGAGTGATTACTAGTTTAGTCCAAGCCTCCCTTTAACCTCTCAGTCCGCACCTGGAGGAAGCAGTGGCGATAGGTCTACTTAGTGATGTGAGCAGTATGTTTCTCCTTTCACTCTCTCCAGCCAATTCCCAGCCTTATTTAGGGAAAGCAGGAAGGAACGGGGTGTCTAGGGGAAAGAATGTCTGAGAATTTAGTTGAGCGTTTTCCCCTGGCTTGCAGCTCCTTAAGAGGAAGAGGGTGTTCTGTCCCTTTCTGAATGCACTGTCTCTACTGATTAGGAATCTGGGAGGTCTGGGGGTGGGGGGAGCGGCACAAGAGCATTATGGGCACACAAGTATAGGTTACATGGTAGAACCCACTTATGAAAATAAGCTGCCAAATTAGAAGGGCCTAAAATCTCTGGGGCTGTCTGCCTCAAAGCACTCAAAAAGGGGCTAGAGAGATGGCTCAGTGGTTAAGAGTACTGGCGGCTCTTACAGAGGACCCAGGTTCAATTCCCAGCACCCACATGATGGCTCACAACCTTCTATAACTCCAGTTCCAGGGGATCTGAAGCACTCTTCTGGCCTCTTCCAGCCCCTGGCATGCAAATGGTGCATAAACACACATACAGGCAAAACACTCATACACATAAAACAAAAACAAATACATATATCTTTCTTTTAAAATACTAAGTACATATATTTACAATCTACATTTACTGGTTACTCCTTCCATGGGAAACCAACTCTACCTTCCTATGAGAAGATGGGAGGCTATGATCAGACACAGAAGGTCAGAAGTTACAGAGGGGGCTGAGATGCATGTCTCACTGAGGAAACACTGGGGTTTCGAGCTGTTGGGCTGTGCGCATACACTGAGTAGTGACAGTTGAGAGGGTAACAGACTCAGAATCAGGTATGTACCCCAGTGTACGTACCAAGCTGGACAGGACTCGTGGCGCAGGCTGTCTGGCCATAAATACATGGTTGGGAACTATCACCCAAATCTCAACCCTTCTTATACAGCTTCCAAGCCTCCATAAATACTAAAGGGTGAAGGGAAATTGCCTCCGGCACCGCACACATCCCTTGGAGCCTGAGCACCATCCGCTCTTAAGCGCGTATTTGTCAGTCTGAATAAGCACAGAGGCAGAGAGCAATTCATAGATCATCAGAAGGGCCCAGGCATGCCAGGCACTGCCCCCGAGAGCTCATTACCAGCCGGCATGAATTATTTACGCAGGCCTGGCCTGCTGCACACACACACACACACACATCACATGCTGTGATGGGGCACCTGGGCCCGCTTTAGCTGGGCCACCAACCAGAGGCTCCACCCTGCTCCCCTACCCCAAGAGAGGGTTACTCACTCAATTAACGAGACCTGCAGGGAGGAGAGGATCTATGACCCACGTGGAGGGTCTCCCTCCCACACAAGAACAAGCCCAATGTGCACCCGCCTTGCTGTGAGAAGACACCCATAAAATAAAAGGCAATTTAGGAAGCAAAGTCTTGAAATTGTACTTGGGTGACAACTGGGGAAGCAAGCCTCTCTGATCGTCCCTGGGGACACAGCAGGCTGCAGGCCAGCATGATTTTTACATAAATATCAGCCTCAGTACTGAGAGACAGCTGCCTATCAGGTAACCGGCGTTCTGTCTAGGATGCAGCATTGGCCCTGCAAAGTTGTGCCCCAAACAGGGCATCAGCTACACCCTCTGCTACAGAACACACCAGACATTCTCAAACTGGGGCAGCCAGGAAGGTTTCTTTGTGTCATATGTAAACATATTTATACAAACATCCCACAAAGGTAGGAACTGAGGTCCTACATGTAACTAATGTTTCTCAAAGAAATGAAAACATTCACCCCAAATCTAGACACTGGCGGAAGCTCAGGGCCCTATTTCTCACTCCAGCTGTGATGGAGACAGTCGTTCTCCATACACCAGGATAGACCCGGGCCTCTTGCTGAGAGAACACACAGAGGCTCTTTAATTACACCTGCACACCGCTCAGTCAGGCCCAGCAAGGAGCTGAGCATACAGGCGCCATAAATCGCAGCCAGAAGGGGGTCAGAGCCACCTGCCTACCCCAGGTGACAGCGTGCACATACAGCTGCTGCAAGCAGACCACTGCTGAGTGACCACTCATCATGGCAGTGCTTAAGATGGCATGACCCAGAAATACTGCCCATGCCCCCACTCTATGCTCACACTGACATCACAAGGTTTGTCATCTTCAAGAGTGAATCTGTCTCCAAGGTGCTATGTCACACGGGCACTAACACAGGAGCACCAAGCTGGGAGGACAGTGAGGTGCTGGGTGTGGAACACTCAAGTGACAAATGGGTGTAAGCGGAGACTGCTCTTTCGTTTTCCTACTGCTCAGACCCGAATAATCATACACAAACTATATTAAATGCAACACTGTTTGGCCTATTAGCATAGACTTTTTATTAACAAACTCTTATATCTTAAATTAACCCATTTTTATTATTTTGTGTATTGCCACAAGGCAATCTGTTTTGGCACCTGTCTCCTTTAGCGGCTACATGGCGCGTATCTCTGATTCTGCCTTTTTTTTTCTTCTCTATTTGCTTGGATCTCACCTTGTTCTTTTTTGCCCTGTCATAGGCCCAAAGCAGCTTCTTTAGTCATTAACCAATAAAAGCAACACATATACAGAAGGACTTCCCACACCATTTCCTCTTTTCTGTCCAAATAGAAAAAGAAGGCTTTAACTTTAACATAGTAAAATTATGTATACAAAACAGTTATCAAGCAAGAATTATAGTTATAATATTTAGTTCATTTACATTTGACAAATTAAGGAAAATATCTATCCTATATACGTGAGTCTAAAGTTTTATATCTAATTTTTTATTATAACCAAGGAAAACTGCAACTATCTGTCTTCAACTCCTAAAGACACAAGAAGGATATAATATTACCTAAGTAAACAGGAAATGCATTATAAGCAACTTCCAAAACACTAGAGTTGACAGAGACATCTTGCTGCCTAGACAGTCATCTAAATTTCTTCTGTAATATTGGGGCATCCATCTTTAGCCTACAGACCCATTATATCCAGTACACTTTTCCATAAAGCAGGAAATTTGAAAGGCTGTTTTGCCTATTTTGGCAGTTTGTCAGTCACTTTCTTCTATATCCTGCAAAATATCTGGTAATTTCTTCTGTGAAGCAGGAACTGTGAAGGACCATCCCATCTTTTGGAATATTCAGCAGTCACTTTTTTGTGGGTCCTGCATGTCCAATTCATACAGCATACCATCAAGCAGTCCAGGCAAGAGCGGTTTCTTGCTCAAATGGCTAATCAACTCCATAAGGAACCTCTTCAATGCCCTTTTCCTCTTGAAGTAGATTGGTGCTGCCAGGAGCAAATGTGTCTCATTGTCATAAAGAAGTCCTAAGTTCTTAAAACATTTTAAATGCCATATTCTATTAATCTTTGAAAGGTTTAAAGAATATCTATCCATCTGAAATATTATCTCTGTACATCTAAAACACCTAATATGACTACAAGCTTAACTATTATAGATGACTATTAACCTATATTTCTTAATTATACATTACATTTTTAAATGAGCTGCACAAACACAATACCTTAATCAAGAACAGAAATATACATATAATAAGATTTTGACCTTAAATCTGTATCAATAGGCTAAGATCCATACCAATGCAAAGTATTCATCTCTATATCAAATGGGGCTGAAGCCAAAGGACAGAGTCCACGTTCAGGAGCTGTGGCAGATCAGGGTTCCAAGCCTCAAGGAAGCCCATGTTTACGGGGTGGCTACAAGGACCAGGAGGGAAGATGAGTCCCATGGGAGACCAGAATGAGAATGTGAAAAAGATGGGCTCCCCAGAAGTGTCACCCACAGAGGACATCTGCAGCCATCCAAGCTGTGCGCACCTCTTCTCTGTCTATACTCAGTTAGAGCCAAGGCAGACAGTCTAAGGGAGCTCAGCTCACTCCATTCAAAACGTTAAGCCACTCAGAATAAATGAGTGAAGGCTACAAGCTCTGGCTGGAGTGATCTATCTAAAACATGTTGAAACCACAAACAATATTATGAAGGGGCTTTTCAGAAGGCAGTTGGGGGGTTAAACAAAACCATAAAGATGGGGCCCCTCACAACAGGATTAGTGTCTGTGACAGACACCAAAGCACTGAGTGCATGGTCTCCAGGTCACTGTTGTCTGTGTGTCTCTCACCCAGACGCAGACACAGCAAGAAGACATCTAGAAATCTGGAGGAAGTTCTCACCAGATCCCTCCCAGCTGCCTTCCCTGAACTCCAGGAAGACAGACTTCCATGGTGAGGCCTCTGGACTCTGAATCTTTCACTACAGCTGCTCAGTCTGCTTACAGCAGTGTTCAGCTACTCCTGGGGAGGGAGCTGCTCCTCACTCCAAGGTGGTCAGGTGAACAGTTATCACCCATCCCCCAGCAGGTGACTCAACTTCTAACTCACAAGCCAGCTTCTACTTTCCTGAGTCAACACAAGCCAGGAGCAACAGCTTCAATCCCTCTACACAGGTTCCCACCCCTCTCTCAACTCCATGGATGCTGTGGAGTCCCAAGAATGCACTCGCCAGACTGGGCCTGCGGTTCTGACCACACATGATCCATTCCGGCTGTTCTCCCCACCTGGCTCAGTCTCCTGCTTGCCTGGGAAACACCCTCAACTCTTTAAGGATGCAACTGCTCTGGAGACTGCAATGCAAACTCGCAACCTCTAAGCAATTTCCCCCTGACCAGGATGAAGACGGTATGAGATGGGCCACTCCACCGGACGTGGACTGAGGGGTAAGTCCTTGGCCCTTGTGGTGGCACACTTGCTCCCCACTGCACTGTCTGAGAAGTTCCTCTAGGCGTTGCTTAGAGGAAGTACATCATTAAGGACAGGCCTTTGAGCAGTAAAGCCCCAGCAAGTCACTGGCCCTCCGCCTCTGCTTTCTACGAAAGACAGAATAATGGATGCTATACCTCATCCCACCCCCGTGCCCCAGAACCATAAGTCCAAATAAACTCTTCCATAAGTTGCCTTGGTCATGGTGTTTCACCATAGCAACAGGGAAGTAACCAACACAGCAACCCCCATGTGGGGATGGGATAACATGGTCAGAACCAGAACTGGGCATTCGCAGTTTACTGTGTGGTCACCGAGGAGCAGCTGAGCCAGCCTGCCCCATGCCCATCTGCCGCAGTCACTTCACTGCCTGGCCCGTCCCCAGCCAGGATCAACGTCCACTCCCATAAACCTCGGATCATTGGGCACAGTCTTCCTGGTTGTTTTTCCACCTGTTGCTGGAGCTTCCTGTTATTCTCCAGCTCCCCATCATTTCACCCCAGGCTCGCCCTGCCATGGGACATAACATCACCATGCTCCCCTGCAAAGCTTCTGGCCTCTTCACCTTCTACCTCTCCTCTTCGAGTTCCCACTGCCCACTTGACAACTATAACCAGTGAGTGACCAAGGGCTCAGTCCCATCACTACTGGTCACAAACTCTCCCTGCCTAGCAAGAAAGCAAGCTGCCTACAGAAATGGAGAGGCATCCTTTAAAGGGGCAGAGCACTCCCCGGCAGAGCTCAGTCCTCCCTGATTCCCTATGGCACATTCTCCCTCCAGACACCGCGCACTGTTATTAGTAAGACTGCTCACGCTGCTGCTGTTACTGTCTCTGTCGCATGCACAGGGAGGCTCAGGGAATACAGGGACAGCAGAGAGACGGTAATGGGTTAGGACATGAGCTTCACGGCACTGCAAATGTCAGAATTCTCCATGGGGCTGTTCTTGCCCCTCACCCAGGCCTCTAGCAGGCAGACTGTATGACCTCTCATGAGTTATGAATCACAGAAAATCGTTCTTCTCTCCCATTAAAAATATTGAGAGGTATTTTAGGAGTATTTGGGGAGTGGGAGAGAGATGACTCAGTTGGCAAAGTGCTCACCACATGTCCTGGATGGTTTCTGTCAACTCGACACAAACCTGGATATATCTAAAAAGAGGAAATCACAATTGAGCCTCCATGAGACTGGCCTGTAACGCAAGCCTGGGGGGAGGGGCACCTTCTTAACTGATGATTGATGTGGGAAGGCCCAGCATACTGTGGGAATGCCAAGACTGGCTTTTCTATAAGAAAGCAAGCTGAGAACTCTGTAAGGAGCAAGACAGCATTCCTCTATGGCCTCTGCGTTGATTCCTGTCTAAAGTTCTTGTCCTGACTTCCTTGGATGATGGGCAAGCCTAAGATAAAATAAACCCTTTCCTTCCCAAGTTGTCTTTGGTTATGGTGTTTTACCACAGCAGTAGAAACCCTAACTAAGACGCTTCAGTGGCATGAAGACCTGGCATGTTCTGCTAACCCCAGAAAAATTAGGAGGTAGAAACAGAAAGTTACCTAGAGCTTCCTGACCAATCACTCTAGCAACTGGTGAGCTCCACACTCAGCCAGAGAGAGACCCTGACTCAAAAAGGAAAGCATTTGTGGAGGACCCCAGTGTTGACTTTGGGCCATTACACCCCATACAGACACACACGTGCACACACACGGTAGCTTGAATGAGAAATGCCCCCATAGTCTCAGACATCTGGACACTTGGCCCCCCCCTTGGGGGCACTGTTTGGGGAGGTTTAGGAGGTTCAGCCTGGATGTTGTAAGTGCATCACTGGATACAGGCTTAGAGAATATATAACCTCCCCCTCCTTCTGTTCCACGTGAGCTCTCTGCTTTCTGCTCCCACTGCCATGCCTGATGACTGTCATCACACCTCCACCCTGTCATCATGGAACTCTTATGTCTCTAGAACCTTAAGCCAAACAAACTCGTTCTTCTATAAGTTGCCTTGGCTGTGGTTTTCTATCACAGCAATAGAAAAAACCATATAAGACACATGCATCACACATCCAGAGAATAATCTTTAGGGCAGAAACCAAGGGAAAACAGGACATGGAGGGGTCGAGGGCCTCCTGTCCAGCCCTGGCTGTACCATTTTACAGGTCTAGGACATTAGATGAATCAGTTGACCATGTTACTTCTCTAAGCATCACCACCTCCCAGTATCCTCTTCACTCTCCAGAAGGCAGGGTTAGCCAAATGCAGAGAGGCAAGCAAGAGCCTTGGTCCAACACCAAACAGGGAAGATCACTGTCTCCATCTCTACCATGGACTCACAGTCTAGCCAGCAGCACTTCCCAATCCCAGACCTAGGACAGCTCTACCTATTGAGAGCTCCGCCCACAGAACTCCACCAAGTCCTCGTTGGTCATAGTAATTTAGTAATTGGCAGGTCTCCACACCCAGCACCAGATTACAACGGTGCCGGCAGGGGGTGGCGGTGCAGGAGGCATGACACAGTGGAACTTTACAGATTCTAGCCATGAATCCAGCTGGTTTCACAGACTTTAGCACTGTCTGCCAACCCACTTTCCCTGGGAGAATAAAATGGGACTAGATGGGTACCAGGGAGGAGTCCAAAAGAAAAACTGAGCAAGACTAAGAACTCCACAGTCCACCAAACAGGATGTGGATTCCTTCACTCGAACAGGGCACCTTGCAAGCCACAGGGATCTGCACTGGATGGGTATCTGTGAAGATGGGCAGGGATGTAACCATGCCTACATCTTCTCGTTGTGATGCACAAACTGAAAAGAGCTAGGTGGTTTGTGTCCTAGCTCATGTTCAGAGTGTTGATGTCTGTCTGTAACAAACACAACAGGTACTATTCTCTCCCTTTGAAAGTCTGAAATACTAATAAAAACCCCTCGGGAACACAGGGCCTGGGAGCCCTCACTCTCACCTCTGCCACCATTCTTAAAAGCAGCCCTTGAGCTCCCACACACAAGGAGAATCCACACTGCTGATCTGAGCTGTCCTACCCAGAATGCCAGCTGACACAGGCCTCAAAAGGATCAGGGTTCAGACCCATCTGGTTACACATGAAGCAAAAGCTAAGAACTTTCCATCCTGACAGTGAGCAGTCAGACCCCAGGCTCCAGGCATCAGCCCCACATCCCAGCAGTCCTGACCTACTCTGGACGCCACGTGATCACTCACTGTGGTAGGCACACTCACAGGGACAAACAGGACTCCTGAACAGTAGCTGTGCTTCCTAGTCAGACAGCACACGCTGAACCCATGCCTACGACTGTCCTTTGGCCCCAGCATAAGACAGAGAGAGGGAGCTCTGTCCCTGCACAGGGGGACTGCAGGCCAGCACTCTGGAGAAGCAGGGCAGTAGAGGAGAGGGAGGTACTGTGCTGGTGAAGGCCTGGGTTTCCAGGACCCACAATCCTCTGCGGGAATGTTCTTTGAGGTTTTATTGGGGTTTTAGACTTCTTTAATGGGGAGATAATATCTGCATGCTGCTTCTCCCAAATGCACTCTGCTGTGCACAGACTCAGGAAACCTCTCTCCCCCGTGCCACCCCATCCTTCCATCGTGGGAACAAGAGCACTGGGTCCAGTCCCGACTCCTGCCAGCCTTCTCTGCCAGGTGAGGCTAGCCGTGTAGCCAAGTCTATTTCAAGGTAACAAGTGTTAGGTTTTTTGCTTTGAAATCCCATGGTGCTCCTGACTACTTCTATCAAGAAGGGCTTGAGATGCCATCATAAGGTGTAGAGTTCAGTTGGATGTACAAAGTACACTGTTCAAACATTTCCTTCTAGACTCAAGAACCAGACCTCCAATACAGAGCGGTTCCTGTTCTCAACCTTCCTAATGCTGCGACCCTTTAACACAGTTCCTTATGCTGTGGTGACCCCAACCATAAAATTATTTCTGTTGCTACTTTATAACTGTAATTTTGTGACTGTTATGAATTATAACATATCTGGGTTTTGTGATAGTCTTAGGCCACCCCTGTGAAAGGGTCATTTGACAACCCCATGGGGTCCCGACCCACAGGCTGAGAAATGCTATTCTAGTGGCTGAGGTCTCAGGGCTTCTGCCTGTCCCATGCCAGTTCAACAGTTGCCAGCATATCTGAATAGCTACAGCCAGAGTTCTGAACTGATGGGTGCCAAGTGTTGTCAAAGCTGGAGTGACAGCAATGGGCAAATGGCCAAGGGGGGTGACTAGTGAACAACTATCTGGGGCTCCACGAGCCTCTGCAGACAGCACTGCTTATAGTCTAGGAAGCCCTTCCCAGCAAGAGGAACACACCACAGTCCACCGAGCACTGTGTCCACTGCTTATTAACTGTGAGTGCCCAGACCAGAAGCTGTGGGCCAGGGCTGCAGCCTCTCTCCTCCTGTGCCCCAGAGCCACTGGCTGCTGGGCAAACCCGATGAGGCTTTCCACAAAGAACCTGCACAGACTTTCCTGCTTCTCCTGAAAAGTATAACCAAATCCAAAACCATAGTGCACACAAGAGAAAGAGACAGACAGACAGACATGTGCACAGGGTGTGCATTTGTGTTTCTGGATGCTGCTTTCTTGTTCTCCTTTAAGGGACAGGATCTGAGGTGCTGGCAACAAGGCCAGAGGAGAAGAAGGGACGAGATGACGCAGGTGACCCAATGCCAGATGAGGCCATGTTGAGCCGTATGGCAGTGTACCTTGGGAAGGGCACTGTGGGACTCAGCTCTGCCAGGAAGCGACTGTGCACACTGCGACAACTACAGACCCATGAGCAGGGCTGTGCTCATCTGGGCAGCGGGATAAGAATACTCCTAAGGACAGTTGACACAGGGTGTGTGGCACAGCACGGGGGCACCAGAAAGCATCCATCAGTGCCAGCCCTACCTAAGCATTAAACATCACCTCCAGGGGGCTGGAGAGCTGGCTCGGTGGCCAAGAGCACTTGCTGTCCTTGCAGAGGACCCAGATTCAGCTCCCAGCACCCACTTCAGGTGGCTCACTACCTCCTGTTACTCCAGCTCCAGGGGATCTGATGTTGTTTTCTGACCTCACCTTGGTAGGCACCTATACACGCGTGGTGCACACACTCAGGTATATACACATACATATAAAATAACCATCAACAAGAAATAAGAATACAAAAAAAATGGCACCAAGAGAGAAGTAAGCGTCATCTTCTTTTCCTACAACAGAGAAGGAAGGATAAATTTTGGTTAAAATGCTTTTCTGAATCTATTCTTAATGCCACCTTCTGGAAACTGCCTCATTCCAAGTGCGATGGTTACATTTATCTTACAGGGGAAAAACAATAAACAAACAAACAGCCCAGCTAGAGAGCATCTGACAAGATTCAGCTGCTCTGGACATTTTTCCTTCTACATTCTTAGATTAGGGACCTATTAATAGCAAGCTTTCCCAAAACAACAGTGAGCTAGCATGGGGACGAGCCCTTCAAGGAAGCCCTCACACCACGGACACCGGAAGGGACAGCCAGCATACCACCCCAGCGGGTGCTCACACACACAGGCGCAGTGTGCCAGGCAGTGCATGCCTTGCTTGGAGGTGAGGATGACACAGCCCCAGCTGAGTGCTCAGACTGGAGAACCCAGAGCCAGAACAGAGCAAGAAGTCTTCACGGGCAGAAGAAGAAACGATCATGCAGAAAGACACTCGGTGTCTCTGAGTGGACAAGACAGGCAGGGCAGCGCGGAGCTCTGGCTAGAAGAAGGAGGAGAAAAACACATGACACACCATAGTGTCCTGGCGAGAGAGGACCTGAACGTGCCCAACGTGAAGACGTGATACAGGCTTAAGATAGTGAAAATGCTGCCTTCTTCACTATTGTCATCACACGTCACGTACACAACCAAAACAGCACAATGAACACCGTAAATATGTTCAACTGCCATGTGTCAACTTGGGAGCTGGAGAGTTGGCTTGGTGGGTACGGGGGCTGCCTGAACAAGCACAAGGAGCTGCCCTAGATTGCTTTGTATCGTTGAGATAAACACCATGACTAAGAGCAACTTGGGGAGGAAAGGGTTTAATTTCATCTCACTCAGCTAATAGTTCACCAAGACGGAAGCCAGGGCAGAAATTCAAGCAGGAACCTGGAGGCAGAGGCTGAAACAGGAACCGTAGAGCAGTGAGTGCTGCTTACTGGCTTGCTCCCATTTGCTAATCTACCTTTCTTACAGACAGGATCGCCACCCCCAGGGATGGCATGTGTGCGCACACACATGCACCAATGCACGCGCACGCTCGCACATTTATCTTTTCAATGACAGTGAGGCCAAGGAGTATTGCCACCATAGGGACATTAGGTCCCATGGGCTTTTCTGCCCCTACCAACCTTCAAAAGCCTCTGAGTAAACTGCTTTGATCACAGAGGATATAAAATGAAGAAGTAACTGCCAGTTTTACGCTTGCTGTCTCTGAGGAACATCTGCGAGATCCACGTTCCTCAGAGGGCACAGGTTTTGGAAATTACAGTGTGACTTTTGGCATGCTCCCAAGCATTTGAATTGTCTCATCATTTATCCTACAACAACACGAACTAAATGCTCCAAAGCTGGTTCCAACTGCCATGTCTACACATCAGTGTCTCAGGGGCTCCTACAGTCGGGCAGTGGTGGTCAGGCAAAAACCAATCCTCAGAAGTGTCAGCTGCCAGGCTGCAGAGAGATCTGAGAAATAACACACAAGAGTCTGTGTTCTATCCCCAGGACCCACATTTTTAAAAAGCCAGCATGGGTTGGTGAGACAGATCAGCATATAAAGAGGATATGTAAATAAGCCCGACAACCTGAGTTCAATCCACAGGACCCACATGGTGGAAGCAAAGAACCAACTCCTTCTGTGTCCTCTGACTGGCACACCTGTGCCCTGGCAAGGGCATGGCCACACATAAAACAAGTAGAATGTGATTTAAAAGAAAAAATGAAGCTGGGCATAGAAAGGAGATGAGTGGGTACTCAGGGTGGGGTGTTCTGTTGGAGGAGCAGTCAGGAGAGGCATCTAGCTGGAGCTGGGGGAAAGGGAGCTTGGCAAGCAGGGGTGGAGGTCAGAGGAGGAGGCAAGACACTGAGTAAGAGATTGGCAAACTTCTGTCAAGGAGCAGAGAATAAACAGTTTAGGCTTCACAAGCCAAGAGACACAACCAAGGAATTCATATGTCTCTGTCTCAGCTATGTAACCACCAATTCCTTGTGAACGCAGCCAGACAGCACACGAGACCCCAAGCATGATGTGGCTCCATCAAATAGCACACAAGGGCTGAGATCTAGCATGAGGTGGGGTGGGGCACTGAGATCTAGATCTCTTCTAACTTCCCTGCACCATGAAGCTGTCCTAAGAACCTTCCCACCATGCAATCCACAGACACAGTCCCGAACTGAAAGGCCACACACACACACACACACACACACACACAGGTCAGGGTGGTCTGAGCCGTAGGATCAAGGCTGCAGACCCTGCTCTTCCGCCTTGTAGGCTAAAATACGGACTGGGTCCTTCACCGTGTGCCAAAAGAAGTCACCACAGGAAGCGGCCCCAGAGTAAGGTCACAGAACCTGGCTTTCATGAATAAGTCTAGGAAAACTGGCCGGAGTTTTAGACCACAGAGGAAGACAGCAGGGAGCCACGGAAGAAGCCAGTGAGGCATTACAGGTAGGCCGTGCACTGCCATGGGTTGAATCACGCTGCTCCATTTCTCTGGTGTGGCAGCTGGGGACCTGTTCTTCAGATGGTATGTACAATTCTAGTGGCCAGAGGGACCCAGTGCTACTTCTTATAGAAGTGGGAGGGGGAGAATTAGACAGATCTTAATCCCACACCCTCAGGTCAGTGCTGAGCAGAAAGGCCAAGTGAGGACTAGGGAGGTGTGGTCTGAGAGCCTGGAGAGACCTCACCAGAAATGACACCTTGACCTTGGCCACTGGCTCCTAGGACCCTGGGGGAAAGGACTGCTTTTTTTGGAAGCACCCTCTCAGGGCCTGCTGTGTGGCTATCTGACAGACAGTGAGCTCTAGGGAACCCATCTCATCCCCTGCAGGGACCTATCTCTGGAGGCATGGAGAAAGGATCCATAAAGAACTCTGGGGAATAGAGCAACGGAGAAGTTAGCTGGAGGAAGAAAAAAAAAAGTGTCCAGGTGAGCTAGGGAAGGGAGACAGGAGGAACAGAGGATGGGGAATCAGGACATGATAACCTGAGCATGACCTGTCACTGTGATGACCTTCACTGTGCAGCTTCTATGAAGATGCACAGAAACTAGGACATCAATGACGAAGCCCCTCCCACCTCCGATCTGCGTCCTGACTGGTAGGTACTACAGGGATACGTCACACCTGCACTGGCGGAAAGCAGGGAAAGACCAAACACCACCTCCCCAGAGAATTTCAACCTGACTTACTCACTCTCAAATTCCGGATAGGGCATGTGAACCTGCATTTAGGAGTCAGGAAAAAAGCCACACACGTGGATGCTGATAAACAGGGGACCACAGTAGGTAAAGTCTGCTTCCCACAGCTTCTCTAAGTTTGTCAGGAAAAACTACTACCTGTTAAACCCACTGACACGTCTTCCCCAGCAAGCCACACAGAATCGTGGGCCAGTGCCGTGGGAAGAGCCATCGTTTCAGCCAGGACCAGCCCACAGCCACAGGCTGGCTGGACACTGCTCGTCCTGCAGCCTGAACTCCAGCAGGAGTGAAGCACACGAGTCCTGAGGACGCAAGTACACAGGCCCAGGAAGAAGCCCACAGGGGCCCGTAGTGTCATGACCACAGACGGCCCCCAGCCTCTCCAGGGTGATGGGTACAAGTGTCACTGTTGCGTGGGGGCACTGTGTGACATCTATTCCGGAGGCTTTTTCTGGGTTTATTTTGGGGACCATGGCCGAGACCCACACAACCCTGTGGCACTTTCCCTTCCACATCTCATACCCTCCATGTTCAGCTATAACACACCTTCTTGAATTGTGCTACAGTTCACTAGCGGGGACCACATCCTTGCCCTTCCCCTGTATGGGGTACCGGGGTGAGAACATGTCCCCAGCTTCCCTGGACATCATCTGTTCTGTCCTCTGGTTCCCCCTGGCATGACTAAGGAGAAATACACATACAGAAGCACTCATGCAAATATTCACATTCCACACATGCACACACACACGCATGCACGCGCACACACACAGAGAGACATACAGAAACACACTTATACGGCTGCACATGTGCACACACACACTGGAAAACACCCTGTTCCAGTGAACACGCACATCCTTGTTGACTAGATCAAACAAACATCTTCATGAGACCCCTCGGCACACTCAAGGGCAACTGGCTGTGGCACACACAGGTGCCCCCACAAACATCAAGAAGCTTCTATGCTGGCTTCAAGCATGGCCATCATAGGTGAAACACAGAAACCAGTGTCAGCTGACCCATATGAGCACATTTTCATCTGCTCCAGGAAAAACGAGCTCATTGGCACACACTGGATACTATAGTGGGAGGCAGTGAAGCCCCCACCCCCTCAGCTGGCCAATACACAAAACAGCTGAGCCCAATCCCGGCCCTAAATATTTACACCAATGAGTGACCCACTGGTTCTTCGTGTGCTTTTAAAACAGCCAGGAAGAGGAGCGTGGAGGGATCAAGGGCACTCCATCTCTCTGAGTCTGCCTATAAACAGGACACAAGCACCCCACCACTCTCTTCCCTGGGATTGAAGGTTTATCCAAGGATAGCATCTCGCTGTGGCCTGTCAGTAATGACCCAGGCTGTGACTTTCTGTCTCCCCTGGGCCTCACCGTCCTGGGCACCACACAGCTGGGAGTGCCCTGCTCTCTGGAGAGAGGAAACAGCTCTGAACTCCTTCCAGGAAAAAGTTCCAACTCCTCAGGCTGCACTGAAATTTCCCTCCAGCACAGCCCGACTGCACCTGATAACACCCCAACTCCCACCCTCTGGTGGGGACATCTAAGTGGTATGACCAGCAGTATGTGCTTTATGTCACCTGTGGGAGGTTCCTTGACCTGGCTGTTCAAATTCAAGGTCTTGGGGCACTCCACCCAAGCTCACTGTAGCCTAGCATTTTCTGCTCGTCCCCTGTTCTTCAGGGGCCACTCATGGAAAGCAAACCTGATCAACCAATTATCTAAGGAAGCATCCACAGAAGAGCGGCCCTCTACTCTCAACAGCCTCAGGTTGGAGGGCACTTACAATTGTTTCCATCTTTCATTGTATTTAAAAATACCCTTTTAAAATAATTAACATTAAAAAATAAAACCAAAGATGCTGCAAGTTGAGTCCAAAAGAAGCAACATGCTATCAAGACACCCCACAGCAGAACAGCCTCGGGACATCTGCCTGGGCCGCCATAACCGGTCACACCCCCGGAGGGCCAATGGAGCTCCACCAAAACACCAGCCACAGTTCTAGCAAGCAGACACTTGAGGTCACCGCACTCTGCTGAACTAAGTTGAATGACCCCACTGCAGTGAGCCAGAGCAAGCTGAGGCTTTTGATGCACTGATGAAACCCAAACCCAGGCCACTTCCCCAGCGGCATGGAAAAGCTACACAGAATGGGACACAACGCACCAGACTTCAATTCTCCCAGGAGACAAGAGTCAGAGTACAGGAAAGGACGGTCTCTGAAAGATGGGAGAAGCTGGAGCCACAGTCGGGTGGACTTCACTGTGTGTGGCTTCACTGTGTGTGGCCAGGGGTCAAGCCCTGAGCACGACTGTCTTGATCTCAAGTGAAGTCAGCTAAGTCCGGATCTCTGGGAACTGCACATGGAGAGATGAGTGCTGAGGCCCAGGATGGGGCCAAGGTGTATTCCGAGCACCACGCCTTCCAACAGGGTCTGCTCACTCTCATTCCCTCTCCCGCAGAGCTGACTCAGTCTGCTTGGGCTGCCAGAGACTCAGTGACCTGACCACACACAGGTAGGTATTCTGAGAGCTTAAGTCCAAGGTCACATGCCAGTCAGGACACCCAGGATAACGGGCCATGCCTTAAACTAAAGAGCATTTTGTCCTCATTACGCCTCTCAGACAGAATAGAGGACACTTGCTTGCTGTGCTGGGTTGTTTTTTTTTTGGGGGGGGGGGTCCTCATTATGTTGCCTAGCTTTCCCTCAAACTCCAAAGCTCAAAAGATCCTCCTGCCTCAGCTCCTCGAGTGCCAATACTATAGGCACTAGCCAAGCAGCCCCAGTTTCCTGACCTAATCCCGAAAACCTCCACTCAACCCATCATGGTGAGTGTCACAACTCAGTACCACCAGATAGCTCTTTTCTGGGGCTGAGAAAGGAGTAAGAGCTGTCTCCACAGCACCTTCTCTATAAAACTGCATTCACAGAGTCAATGAAACCCCAGCAAAGATGACTAAAATTTTCACGAACTGTCTTTGCCACTTCATATTGCTACCAACAGTTAATTCCTGCTGATTTCTTCCAGCTACGGACACTCAGCCTAGCAGCACGGGCTCTATTAACACCCAGCTTTAGGGATGGGCTTGCGCAGGCACCGGGCAGTGGGGACAGCGCTCTGCTCGCATGTCTCACTGCCTCCATCTACTGGTGGCTGATGAGTCTGAGTCAATCAAAAACCTGGCTTCACGTGATCCAGCCACACCTGGGGATCTACCCAAAGGACCTAAGCACAAGCAGCATCTTCTCACCCAGGCCTACCACAGCCCTGTTCACCACAGCCCAGGTGTCTGGCACTGGATGGATGAATAAAATGGAGTGTATATTATATAATATATATATTTAGGGGTCTTATTTAGCCGTAAAGAGGAAATAAAGTATGCTATTGGCAAGAAAACAGACTCAGAGGCTATCACATTAATAAAGTAAGCCAGACCCAGGAAGACAAATACTGCGTATTTTCTGTCATATGCAGAACACGGGTGTTGTACACAGCACACCTCCACGCACACCATGAAAACAGGGGAGGAATTATTTGGAAAGAGGAGGTAACAAAGCAGGTAAAGACAGAAGGGGCTAAAGGGAAAACATGATAAAAAAAAAAAACCACATTCGTCAGACAAATATAAAATAACAACAACAAAAAAAAAACAATCAGCACTAACATGTCCGCAGACCATTTTGGTCACAAATAAAAAACGGAACGAATGATGTAAAACATCACAGGTAACAAAGTCAACGCATGGGCAGACACACGGAGACGACAGTAAGCCCCCTCTGGGGATGTTTCCTTCACCATCCGTAGTGAGCAGAAGCATCCTCCTCCCAGGATACCTGGGGTTCTGCACTCAGCTCTCAGAGTGGGCTATGCAGAAATCAGCACCATAGCCACAGGCTCCCTCACAAACCCTCGGTCTCCCCGACCACTTCTGCACGTACAGGCAGAAGGATCCTCATCTGAGTTCAAGGCCGACTGGTCTTCAGAGAGAGACCCTGTCTCAAAAATAGACAGACAGATAGAACGAGCAAACAAACTAGCAGTTTACAAAAACACTGATCACTCTCTCAATTCATCTTTCAAACAGGAAAAGAAAAAGAAAAAAAAAGAATAAATCTCATGAAATAACTCAATAGGTCAGCCAAAGGACAGAGGGGAGAAAACGACCATAAAGGAAAAAAAATTATCATTTAAGAAGTCAGAACAGAAGACCCGGAAGTCATTCTTAGTCTTGGGGAAGAAAGGAGGGTCACAGAAGGGGAAAGGGCACCTGGGGTGCAGATGCCAACAACTGACAGCCTGATAGCTGCTAAAAGCGGAATCCTCGGTGCAGAGTCTGACGCGGCCAGCAGGGGGCAGCATAGACGAGCGAGATGCTAAGTCTAAGATCCACTCTCCACTTAAAGACTTCTCAAGCCCCACTTCCTTCCTGCCGCTTGAATGGCCTTATTTGCTGAACGTGAGTTTAAAACTACTGCAGAACAAAAATTTTAATCTATGTGTACTCTTAAAATTCCCCTAAGAATGTGATTCCTCTTTTTCATTATACTACTTGAAGAAACAAGTTTGAAGGCCTCAAAGCCAAAATTAAAGTATAAATTATACTTGCGTGTATGTCTGTTTGCACGGTGACTTTTTACAGTCACCAAACATCACTCGCTTAAATGAGGCAAAAATCTTGAAGGTTTTTATAAAGTTCATGAGAAATATTTACTATATAAATTAAGCAGTAAACTGATTTAAAGCAAAAATATTAAAAACAGAATCAAAAATTCATCAATACCACTATAACTCATCCTAAGATTTTAAGCCATTGTTCTTGAAATTAGACTCTTAGGTCTCTGGAGGTCACTGCCCACCTACCTACAAGGACTGATCTCACCCATGTGAATGTTCCTTCCACCACAAAGCCGAGGGCGAGCTCAGGAAAAGCTGACCATGTGCACTCCTGCATGGGAGCCTGCAGAAGTTCTGCCGTCCACTGCAAGGTGAGATCGCAGCTATCACACAGGGCCACTGCTGCAGGCCACAACTGGCCAGCCACCTCATACCTGGTCAGGTGAACTAGGGGCTACAGCTGGAGTGAGGTGGATTCTAGAAGCTCAGTGGCCCTTGGGGCTGTCTTTCATGCCACAGTTCCAACCCCCTTTCATGGGATCACCACAGACGGCAGACAGGAGACGAAGTGTGCCTCTTTAGGGTACCAAGAAGTCTCTGTCCACCCTACATCTACTTCCGGTTGGCCTTTGCTTCCATGGTGGAACAGCCTACCTAACACCCTCAGCCTGCTGGGGGTGCTCCTTCCCCAGCCATCATATCCCCAGGCAGAATCAGAAGCCAAGGCCAGGCTCTGGCTCCCACCAGGACCAGCTCCCAAGGAAAGGAGTGCTTGGAAAACCTGCCAGACTTGTATCCAAGGTCAGAGAAACAGAGGTGAGTTTCTGTAGGGAAAAAAGCTGAAGAACAGAAGGAGATATCAACTGCTGAGAAACCGAGAGGCTGGCTAGAACTCGAGAATGAGCCAGGAAAACAAGCCACCTGGGAGCCATTGCCACTGGCAACAGCAGTTTCCCCGTGCAGAGCAGCAGGGCACAGCAGGGTCTGCAGGGGCAGTGTCCGTGGGCTGGCATCTGCAGCAAGCTGGATCTGGAACTGAGGCTGGCAACCTCACAGTAAAAGACGACCTTAGAAGGAACTGGAAAGTAATCACTGGTCTCAGGCTGTGAACTGAAGGAAACACATAGTCTGGCCAAAAAGAGAATTTAAGGGTCCCAAATCAATGAATATTCCTCAGGATGTGTGTGGCCTTCGGAGTTTCTACAAAAATCCAATGACTACTTCATACCCCGGTCTTGCTATTGACAGAGGCCATTGGTCAGAGCCTGAGTGGAGAAGATGCCAATGCCTCAGCACGGAGAGTGGAAGGAAGCCTGCGAGGGGCTGGAGGCGGAGCACAGAGACAGGTCTGAGGAGATTAGAGTCACTTGGAAAGTACCGTTCCCGCAGTTCCCATTCAACATTGTTAGTACTAAGCTGTGCAGGAACAATTATGGTGCATCCTCCAGCAAATGACTGCACTTCCATTCCTGGGAGCTGCAGGAAAGGGGCTGCAGCACCCGACCCCACACAACCCCAGCATGCTCCACGGGGATGCCCAAGCTTCTGACTGTAGTAACCACCCCCAGGCACGAGGGGGCTCTTTGGTAGAACAGACTGTTTCAAGGCTGTTATGGGAACCCTCTCCCTGAGGAGACAAGGCATCATATTTAGCCCCGACCCCTGTAGGGGGCCAACAAACCACACAGAAGTCCTCACTGAAACAACCAAAGCACAGGTGACCGGTTGCTTCCAGGACTATGAGTAACTCCAAAGCAGCTGTCCACCAGGAAGCCTTGCCCCAGCATGGCTGAAGGGCTCCCCCAAAGTTGCACAGGGAGCTCTGCTCCCCAGTTAACACCCACTGTCTATAGCACTTGCCCCAGACCATGAGGCCGTGCACTATTAGACAGAATTAACATATAACAAACCACTGGCCAGGAGGTGCAGAAGGGTGACTGAGATCAGGTGAGGGTCCAGTGAGCCCCTCACACCCCTCATACTATGAGGGAATGTCGATCGTCAACAAGTCCTATCTTGAGGGTCTCTTGCAAGCAGTCACAGCTGCTCGGATGATAGGAACAAAATGCGTGTCTTTCCATCCTTCAAAGAATGCCAAGCACACACTTCAGGCGTGGCACAGGCCGAGCTCGGGATTGCCAGCTCATACCTGCGATTTTGCCTTGGCAGGAGCACAGCCCCACAACAGCTGCGTCTCTGGCTGTCTTTCACTGGCCAGCTGTCTGGAGCGCAGGACAAGACGCCTTCACCCTCCCACTGGACTCTCCTTTCCCACCCAGGAGGCTCTGCAAGTGCACAGCAGATTAGCAAGCTCAGTGGACAAGGGGGACAGAAGTGATTCTGTGACTGTCACCATGTTTATATATGGGAAATACATTCTCTCTACAAATGGTTCAAAGAAAGATATTCAATGCAAGCCACTGGCTTTTCCAAGCAAGTAAGGATTTAGTGGCCATTTCCACTATCAACAGCACAAAGGCCAACCACAGGCAGAGTTAAAAATCAAGTAAATGAAGCGTGGGACTTGAACCTGGGCCCCGGCTGTTCTCTGAGTCTAGCACAGGGAGTTTGCTCAAGCCATCCTCCGTTCAGGGGTGTGGACTCTACGGGAATGGGGGAATGGACTCGAACAGCAGCAGTCCCAGAGAAAGCTGCTTCTCAGTTCAGCCCTCAACAGCTGAGACAGATTCCTAGCAGGATCTGAGGACCTCTCCCTGGGGCCTGGGGCCTGATAAAAGAATGTGCCCCACCCCCAAGTGGTCAGTTTACTCACACATCAAAGCTGCTCTCTACAGAGTCCTGGGCAGCCTCCTGCTCCCTCAGCCTACAGGGATTTGGGACACAGAGGGCACAGAGTTCGTCAGGTCAAGGGCAGTTCTACAGGGTACTTGAGAAGCAGCTGCTGACCGGGGTCTGCCCTCCAGCCTGCCCATAGGAGGTTCCCAGTGATGGGGACGTGCAGCAGTCCACAGGGGTAATCTCATACACCTTAGGTCTCACGACACACTCCTGCACATGGGTACATATGGGAAGTCAGTGTGGGTCATACAGCCAGCGAGAGGAAACGGGTCTTATGTCTTTGAGATAAAATGTCCAAAAGGCAGCCAGAAAGCTCAGCCACTTATATTCCTAAGTGCTCTGGACTGACTTACACTCAAACCTCAATTTAAAAAAAAAATCCTTAGTCTACTGTTTTCTCCAGAAAAAATTCCTGGGCCACCAGTCCCGAACCCATCAGCATTTAACCAATTGGTCACTGAATTTCCAAACTTCTCTTGGTTCACACCCTGACTTAGGGTTACTACTGCTGTGATGAAACACCATGACCAAAACTTGGGGAGGAAAGGGTTAATTTTGCTGTCGGGTCCATATAACAGAAATTCATGAAAAGCAGTGAGAGCAGGAGCTCACACAGGGCAGGAACCTGCAGGCAGGAGCTGGTGCAGAGGCCGCGAGAAGTGCTGCTCACAGGCTTGCTCCTCACGGCTTGTTCAAACTGCTTTCTTAGAGAACTGCCCAGGGATGGCACCACCCACAACGGGCTGGCCCTCTCCCACGGATCACTGAGACGGTGCCTTACAGCAGGACCTTGTGGAGGCATTTTCTCAATTAAGGCTCCCTCCCCTAGCGTGTGCCCTATTGACATAAAACAGCCAGTACACACCCCATGCTTGATCTGTCAGAAACGTGTCTAAACATGCCTGAGTGACAGCTGCCACCCTGGAACACTAGGACATGTCTGACTCTTACTATAATCGCAGCTCCTGAACGTGCCAGTGACCTCAGCTCTGTCCAGCAGACCCAGACAATGAACTGGCCTTTCTTCCTGCCGTGTCTGTATACAAGGACCAGGGCATAGGGAATGAAGACAATGGTGGTGCTGAGGACGATACAGGAAGCATGAGAACATCTGCTGCTGGCGTCGACCTGTACGCCTTTACCACAGTAAAAATACAGTGAAGTAGGATGCATACGTTCACACAGCTATGAGCACAGAGCCTGAGAATCTTCAACTTCACGTGATAAAAATCACTTCCCACATGTAATTAGGTTAAAGATTTTGAGCTGTGGCTTTTTTTATGACTCTGAGCCATGCGGTGACCCCATGTGACACTAAGGAGAGGGAAGTGGTAAGGGCTGGTGTTTTAGTACATTGTGAAGATATGTCTTTGCCACCTTCTGGTTGGTTTAATAAAAAGATGAAAGGCCAACAGTTAGGCAGGAAGAGGCTGGGCGGGATCCAGGCAGAGAGAAAGAGGAGATGAACCTAGGAATGGGAGAGACATGAGGAAAGAAACAGGAGGGGCAAGATGAAAGAGAGGGAAAAACCAGGAGGCAAAATGTAGATTAAGTAGGTTAACTTAAGCCATGAGAGCTAGTGGAACGAGCCTAAGCTACGGACCAAGCTTTCATATTAATAACAAGTCTCCATGCTGTTATTTGGGAGCTGGCAGGCAGGACAGAAAAAGGCTCACTAAATACCGTGCCCAAGGTGGAGCATTCATCTTCGGCGAGCAGGCCTAGAATACATGGCAGACTTCTTTGTGAGGGACTTTTTGCATGTGAAATCTGCATGTCACTGGACAAAAGGGGCATCTGAAGAAGGAGGAATCATCCAAAGAAAATGCCGCAAGAAGAAGAGTAAACTGGCCTAATGGTATAACATACTTCCAATATGATCAAAAAAGTCTCACAAATCTTCTCAGATGTTTGTTGCTACTGTTCTCTACAGCTATTAAAGTCTTTTTGTAGTCCCAATTCAGTTAAAGATTAAAGCTGGCTTCGCAGATGGAGCATGGCTCTCTCCTTCTCTAAACCCAAGCATGCTTGTTAAAGGGACAGGAAAAAAAATTAGGGACTATTCTATTGTTAGTAATATCATAATCCTTTGGTTCAGACTCTTTAAAACTTTTCTTAAGGTATAAATATTATCTCAAAACTTTTAAGACTAATGCATGTATATATTTTTAAATTTCCTGTTATGATATTAATAGTCATATAGAATACTAATTTTAGATTTAGGCTTCATCTAGTTTCCTGCACACAATCACAGGCTCGAGTCTGAAGCAGATAATTAGGAACTAAGTGTGTGTGTCCGGGTGTATCTAATAGATGAAGGTCTTTTAACCTCTCTGAGATCTCTGCATATGACATTTAAAACGTTTTAAGTTTTCCACAGTGAACCATCAACATCCCTAACAGTGACTTTTGAAATCTCCAAAAACATGATGGGACCCCACAATGATGATTCCACCTGGACTGTGGTAATGACACAAAGCTGACAAACACTATCCAAAGATCAGCTCTGAACTACAAACGCTGAGGGCAATTTCAAGGCAGTTAGCTGAGATGGCCCAAGTTTATAGACTACTCCAGCCAGGACTTCAGATAAGCCTTCACCCTCACATCATACCAAGACTGGACAACAGCTAGCTCTCCCACAACCTGGTCATTATCGCAATTTTTTGCAGGGTCCACTAAAGATGCCATCGCCCCCTGACAACAGAAAGCAATTATAAGAACAAGACATCCAGATTCCCAAAAGGGAGCTGGGGTTGTGGCTCAAAGGTAGAGTGACCAACCACCTGGTATGCAGTAGGCCTTAGGTTCAATACCAAGAACAGAAAGAGGGGGCAAAAGGAGTGAAGGGAGAAAGGTGGAGATGGAGGACTGGAGGGAGGGAGAAAAAAGAAAGGGAGGAGAGAACGGAGTGAAAGGAGGGAAGGAAGGAGAAAGTAGGGGAGGGGGGAAGTGAAGAAGGAAGGGAATAAGGAGAAAAGAAAGAGGGGAGGAAGAGAAGAAATGGAACACATCCCAAAAGGCAGGATGGGACCGTTTTGGTCATTTGGGGGATGCTTGTCATTATTTAGGGGGGTTGGTCACAAGCTGTTATTGGTCATGGTCAGGGAGGAAAATAACCAAAAATTAGATTCAGGGATCTCATTCTGAAAAGAAAAGGGGGATATAGAAATAGTAGGATAAATGTGTAGATGACTGTATCTACTTCCAAACTAAAAAAGCAACTACGTATAGATTTTTGTATACTGATACCAATTTAAGGTTATTTTTGCCATACTGTATCTATGTTTCTACTTTTATGATATTTGTGTATATTGATAGAACTTTAAGGTTATTTTGTCATACTGTATTATATGTTTCTAGTTCTTAATTAAGGTTTTGTACCTAATGCAGCTCATTTAAAAAATGTATTGCGAAGTTCTGGTTCTTGAAAGCTCTTTAGGATAAGGAAATACAGGTTAATAGTTTAGTCATCAACAACCTAACTTATAGTCATGTTAGGTATGTTTTCAAGGTCATACAGAAAAATATTTTAGATAGATAGGTGATCTTCAAACACTTCGAAGACCTATGAATATGGCGTTTAAGATGTTTAATAACGTAAGTCTTTTCATGATAGTGAGTCACATCTGCTCCTGGCAGCACCAATTTACTTTAAAAAGGAAAAAAAAAAAAAAAGGATGGTGGGTATCGAAGAACCTCCACGTGGAGTCTGCTTTCTTTGTGGCGAAAGCTAGCCATCTGGGCAAGGAACTGCCCTTGCCTGGACTGCTGACAGTATGCTGTCCAAACTGGACAAGCAGGATGCAAAGAAAACAACTGCCAAGACAAGGTAGGACAGTCCTCCAAAATTCCTGCTTCACAGAAAAGTCTGTCAGATATTTTAGGTCTGTAAGCCAAAGATGAATTGCCCCAATGTTACAGAGGAACTTTGGGTGACTGGCCAGGTAGCCAACTGTTTCTGTCATTTCTATAATTTTAGGAAGTTGTTTGCTCTTCACTTCCTGTTTACTCAGGTAATATATCTTTCTCGGGTCTCTGATCTTGAGGTTAAAGACAAGACAGTTATAGTTACAGTTTTCTTTGTTACCAAATTCAGAAAAGAAACTCACAAAAGAGGTGTAAAGCATGTAAGGTGAGAGGCAGAAAACCTTAAATTATTTATATAAGAAAATGTTTTGAAGTCTAAAAAAAATTAGTTTTGGGTTAGTAATACAAGTTGGGGTAGAAAGTAAATTAGGTACAAAATTTTGGACTTGGCAAAATAGGATTGATAATGAAGTACTTTCTCTAAATCTGCCAAATGCAAACGGACTGGACTTTATGAAAGTTATTCTTACCTGATGTTTGTTCTTATTGTAGACAGTTTTACTGTGTTTGAATTAAAACATTTCTTTTTTATTTAGACCAAAAGAGGGAAATGTTGTGCAATAATCTTTTTATACATTGTGAAGATGTGTCTTTTCCAAGGCACTTTCTGATTGGTTTAATAAAGAGCTGAATGGCCAATAGTGAGGCAGGAAGAGGTTAGGCAGGACTTCTGGGCAGAGAAAGAGAAGAAGAGGTGAATCTAGGCACGGGGAGACAACAGAGAATACAGAGAGGAAACGAGGTATAAGATGGAAGAGGGGTAAGAAGTCACAAGGTGAAAAGTAGGTTAATATAAATGGGTTAATTTAAGTTATAAGAGCTAGTGAAACAAACCTAAGACACAGGTCAAGCTTTCACAATTAGTATTGAGTATCTGTGTCATTATTTGGGAGCTGGCTGGCTGGCAGGACAAAGAAGGACTCGTAGGTCAGAGATAGTTGCATGGTTGTAGAGTCAGAGGCACTGTGAGTCAAAGCAGGAGCAGCCGGGAGAGGCCAGTGCAAGCTCCTCTAGAGCTCTGAAGGACCACGGCCTTTGACACAGCCCTGGAAGATGCATTTTACACTCCTGGTCCCCAGAACTTTATGATAACAAACTTGTTCCAGTTGAGGCCACACATGCATTCCGATGGCTATAGAGTGACATCTGCATGACCAGCTAGTGTGACAATTCAACAGTGAGGTGGGAGAAAGGTTTCCAGAACTCACAAAGCCACCACTGGAGGAAATCCACAAAAGGCTTGGTGAGAGAGGCGAAGGGAAGGGCAAAGAAACTCAGACCAAAAGGGGAAGTGACACAGTGTCTGTCTGCCAGGGGCTTCTTCAAGCCATGGTTGGGCCATGCCAGATCTGTAAGAACAAGGTACCCAGTGGCCTCTGTGGTTTCTCTGAGAAGTCATACAGAGACCACATAGTAGCAGAGGGTGCAGAGGAGAGACCACAAAGATGCACGCCCTGCTCCTGTAGGTGGCTATGGATAGTCACGAACAGATGTGCACGGCTGAGGGGGATGCTAGAGTTTTAGGCCTTCAGGAATGAACCAACCCAATTGGAACAATTGCAATTTCTTCTCACAGGTCTGGAGACTAGGAAGTCTACACACAAGGAAAGTGGCCTTGCTCTTCATGAAGGCTCTCGCCTCTGCCAGGCTTCCTGGAGGCTTCCCACCTGAGCTCTAGTCTCTGCCTTAGCTACAGCTCTCCCGTGCCCCTCCCACAGCAGTAAGCCTCTAGAACAGGAGCCCCAGACAACAGGGTGCTGTGCCACTGACTTTCACCAAGTGACTTTCCTTCCTCACTCTTGACTAGTTGACTCAAAAGGAGTCTCTGAATTTCAGCCAGTGATGATGGAACACCAAATTCTCCCCCAAGACTTGGCCTACACAAGGTAGAGAAGTAAGAACACACAGAAATGATAGACCTGCTTCTAACTTTTGGCAGGCAGAAGGGTTAGCACAAATGCACACTACCGCCCCTCACCCCTGGGAAGCACTGTGCTAGAACATAAAATCCATTTAAACAACTTTTTTAATGTGGTAAATACAACATAAACATAACCTAAAACTCACCATCCTAGTCATTTTTTAAACACAGTCCACTGACCATAATTACATTTATACCATGTTGTAGCTACTACAGTTTGGCTTTCTACAATGTAATAATTTTATTAATTCTTTAAGACTGATTCTGGAGTGTTTGTCCACACAGTTTTTAAGGAAGCCATCACACTACTGCCTTCTCCTCAAACTCTTAGCCATGGGTGCTTGAGACACAAACGCACCCACACGAGTGCATCCCGCACAGCCAACTTCTGGCCAAGTCCCCAGATCCTGCTTCCTCTGAGATTCCTTGCTCTTACCTGGGTCCTCAGACCTCCGTCAGGACAACACTGAGACCTACTTCTCATGAGGGCTGGCCTTGACTGATGCTGCCCACATGGCTGGGTACCTGAGAGGATCCCTGGTGCAAGTCAAGCTGCCTGAGCACAGCGCCATCTTCTATGCTCCAGAAGCTTCCTTCACACACACACACACACACACACACACACACACACACACACACACACACAGAGAGAGAGACAGAGAGACAGAGAGACAGAGAGAGACAGAGACAGAGAGAGACAGAGACAGAGACAGAGAGACAGAGACAGAGAGAGACAGAGAGCACCCTGTCCAGGCCCCATTCAGGACAAAGGCAATCTATTAGGTCCAAGCTTGCAGACATGAGGCTTTTGTGCTGCACTGAAAAGGGGATCGAATGTCAGGAATAGCAAGCCTACTCTCTCCTGGAGGAGGGCTGCAAACAAGGCCATTGAATGCACTTTTTGTTCACTGGCTCAATTAGCAGAGCTATCAAGGGGATGACGACACTCTCTCCACTCGACCAATGCTGGGGATGCTCAGAATTCACTGGCCAAAGAGAAGTCACTGGGATTAAAAGGAACAGCTAAACTGCCTGCTGGCCACCAGCTGCACAGCCACATTCTGGGCAGCAAGAAACTCTCAGACACCACCATCCCGCATGCAGTCAGGGTATGGGCACTTCAGGTGAGCAGGCATCAGAATCTCCAGCAAAGGCTGCAAGCTGAAGTGGAGATGGACACCGCAGTCTGTTTGCACCACAGCTGCCAACCACACCTGGCCAAGAGCGTCCGTAGCATGACTGGCTGGAGCTAAGACTGTAGTGCAAAAGAGAGTGTACAGGCTGCACTGACGGACTTCACCAACTGCAACGGAAAGGGCAATGTGTCAATCCGTCAGGTTAAATAGCTTATCAAGATCAATCTCTCTGCACTGTTCTTTCGTGTGACTACTAGAAAAGAGTAACTGACTTCCATGGCTTCATCCCAGTTCCCACACAGCAGGGGAGCCCAGGCACTGTGGCTGGATAAATTCTGCTGGATGAGGATGAAGTGCAACTTGGGTGTTCATTGTTGAGTGGCAAGGGAGACTCTGAGCAAAGATCTGGAAGTGGGATGTACCTGAGATATGGCAACGGTGATGCAAGCCCACGTACGGTGTGATCTACAGAGATATGAGTCCAGGATGGAAGAGAGGGCCCAGGAAACTGTGAAGTTCAGCCTGGACTATACTTACGACTGTTCCACATCTTCCTTTGTAGAGGCAAAAACAAGAAGATGGCTTCATCTGATTTCAACATGCCATTCAAAACAGAGGGCTTCCCTCCCTACATCCAGGAAAAAGTCCTTTTACAGAAAGAAAAGGGACCTGTTGAACATCTAGAAGTCTAGATACATTGACTGAGAAAGGAAGGAAGAAAGGGGAAAAAAAGGAAAAAGAAGGGAGGGAGGGAGGGAGGGAGGGAGGGAGGGAGGGAGGGCTGGCTAGCTTTGGCCCTGACTGCAAGCACAGCTGAGAACACCTCTCAGTGCTCACTGAACTAGAGGAATGGCAATTCAGGGCAAGGATTTCAGGGAGAACCATACTGGTTCTGAAGGGGCCTTAGTCTTGGTTCCTGGGCTCTGCATTCCCAGCTCAGAGAACTCTCACCACCTCAGGGACTTCAGCCACAACAACACCATCTCTACTATGGCCTGCTGAGACCACCCTTAATTCCCTCTTCATTCTTCTACATCTAAGGATAACCTGGGCAGTACCCCTTGGTAGCTTTCTAATGCAAAATAAAATGTAAATAAATAAGAAGCACACACCACAGTAAGTACCTGTTTCAGAATGTTCAGTTATACCAAGTTACAAGCTATACAGCCTCTGGGCAGCCTGACTAGTAACAGAGCCAACCATCTCTTCCCTCTGCTGGTCATTCACCTGCAATCCGTATTTTAAACCAAGGAGGAGACTGACACTACTGGGTGCCTAGCCCTGATCAACCTTTCTCTCCGTTTTCCCCCCCCCCGTGTCTACCCAGCACATTCTTGATCTCCAATCCCTTCAGAATCCAAAAAGCCTTCCCTTCAATGTCTTGTGATCTCCTACTGGATAACCAACACACACAAAAAAAAATATTTCCTCAGTATCCCTCGAGTGGACACTGCTGAATGCCAGAGAGAACTCTCAAGGCCAAGGAGCCAGTGGGGCACAGCTGGCAGAGGTGGGCACTAGGGAAGGCCTCTGAAGGCTATTGGCCTGGCCTGTTGCTTGAGACACACACTGTGCATCCTGATCTATCAACAGCTGAACAGTCACGCCACATACTCCCACTGCTACACCGGGTCCTCTTACACTTCAATGGATGGCAACTCTCAGAGACTGTGAGCTAAAATAAAGTTTGCTCACTCACTCACTCACTCACTCACTCACTCACTCACACACACACAGAGAGAGAGAGAGAGAGAGAGAGAGAGAGAGAGAGAGAGAGAGAGAGAGAGAGAGAGAGAGAGAGAGAGAGAGAGAGTGTGAGTTTCTGTCTGGCAGTCACAGTAGCACAAAAGCAGCCAGCACAGCTGACTGTGATGCAGGACCAGACATAAGCACCCGTGCTCACAGCTGCAATTCACTTCATCAGATAATACTGTGAACTTCATTTCATTAAACAGATTATGTGTTCAGCAAAAGAACAACATTCTTAACAGACAATTAACCCAACCCACGTGCAACATCCCATTAAGGGGAGGCAGCTTTTGTGTCTGGGCATCCTGCCTAGTGACAGAAGTGAGGTGGACGTAAAGTCTGGTTTTTGTTGTTTTTCGATTTTATTATTTTAGATTATGTTATGTGTATGAATGCTTTGCCTGGATGTATATATGTATGTAAACCACGTGCATGTCTGGTGCCCACAGAGGTCAGAAGAGGGTGTTGGACCCCTGGAACTGGAGTTAGGGATGGTTCTGAGCTACCAAGAGGGTGCTAGGAATTAAACCCAGGGTCTGTGCTAAAGGAACAACAGAGTCAGCTCTCCTGCTCCTGTAATGGCTGGAATTTCTGGAATGAACACCCAGATGTTCACCAGTTAAGCCTAAGAAGGCTGAGAGGGTCAGGTTTCAGAGCATGTTCACTGACTAAATAGCGACTTTTAGAGACATCTGACCAAACGCCAGCTCCATGTGCTAAAACTCCAAGGCATCCAGAGAGGTCTCCAGGAAATCAACAGTTGAGAACACAGGGAACCGGCAGGAAGGCCACTGCCACATAGGACGGGTCACTAAATGATGACTAAATGAAGAGGTTGTGTAGGCACTGGGGACAGTGAGTCAGACTGCCAAAACCTCTGGGGCTGGCTCCAGTCCTAGGGCAGAAGGTGACACCCTCACAGCCAGCGGGCCTCAAGGACGGGCACTGGATGTAAATGGATTTTAGAAACACAGATGCACAGGGTAAAGCCATCTGCTCTGTCATCCTAGAACTGAGTGCCCACGCTAGCCAGTGCTCTACTCCTGCCATAATACACTGGCCAACCTCACTATTATTTTTTTAGGGGGAAGGTCTTCTGCACCCACATGCTTCCACACCCACCAAGAAACCTGGAACTCGAGACCTAGAGTCTTGTTTCCAAACTTATATTTCCTTCTAACAACAATTACATCACTTAATTAAGGATCAAGCCAACTGCTTAAATGAGTTTTAATAAGACTCACGACAATTATATCATTTGACAAAGCATTGCGCACATGAACTAAATCACTTCGAAAAAGAGTGTTCTATGAAAAACAAATAGAACACTTTGGGAAGACTCCATGCAGATGCACCGGTGAGGGCACACACCATGGCACAGGTACCCTCTGGAAGAACACTGGTGTGGGTGGTCAGCAACCACAGGACACGAGGACAGCCCTGGGGGAGAGCAAACAGGACACAGAAGCATCTGCTGATGGGGTCCATGGGGAAGCCTTCAGGCCAGGGCTGCCCACAAGCCAAATGCCATTCCTAAAATACTCTTGAAGAAACCCCAAGTCATCAGCCAGTTGACACAGAGGGCAGGGCAGTCTCCCCTTATTCTCGGGAGCTATGTTTCTTCATTGAGCTGTCAATCAAAGCACACTGAAGTTCAGACCCAATCACCAGCTACGTCCCACTAACGCCAACAGCACACATTTGTGTGCAACTGGGACTTGCGGCTGTCCAAGACAGGAGGACAGCTGAGTGCTGACTGCATGTACCCTAGAGCGTGTAAATAACCCATGTCCAGACGAGTGGCCCTGGAAATAACTTCACAAAGGCCTAAGATGTATAGGAACCTAGCGGTGGTATACACTTGTAGACCCAGCACTCAGGAGTCTGAGGACCATGAAAATGACCTTGTACCCAATATAAAACAAATTAAAATTTAAAATAAGTATTGGGAAAAGGCCAAGGTTAACAGGGCTACATATCAAATGTACACGGTTAACACATCCACTGTGGCCACACGACTGTCCTACTGATGACAGTGCCTACTGCTGTGCAATCCAGTAAAGCTACCACAGCAGCACATGGCTGCTGCGCCCTAAAAATGAAACAGGGTCCCATATAGCCCAGGCTGGCCTCCAACTGGCTATGAAGCTGGATGACCTTGTACTTCTCTGAGTGAGGATAAGTGATTACAGGTATGAGGCACCATGCCCAGGGCTTCATTCATCCTAGACAAGCACCCACCATCTAAGTATATCCCCAACACCTAAGAATGAATGGTTAATCGAATTTAACTAGCCAGAGGTAGCTAGTAACTGCCATACTGTAAGGCAATGAGCTGGGTAACTCCTGGATCCTCACAGCTACAAGCCAAAGATACCAAAGATTGCTCCAGTAAGTGAACAGATGGAGCCAGCATGGTGGTGTACACCTGTGATCCCAGCACTGAAGAAGCAGAGGCAGAAGGATTACTGCTAGCTCCACGCCAGACAGGGATATATAAGCAAGGATTTGTTTCAAAAATGTAATTTTTAAAAATAAATTAATAGAAGGTAGATAAAGAAGCAGACACTATGCATATAGCAGTTGAGTTTAAAATACATCCAAGAACTAAGTCAGCTGGGGGAGGGGACAGAAAAGGGGAAAAATGGATGGCTTGGTGCTGCTTACAAGCTTTTACAGTCCACAGGAAAGGGCTCCCTTCTCTGTGCGTTTGAAATGTTCAGGAATAAAACATTGTAGAAAAATAACTCAGTAGCCACACATCCTTGTAAAGTCTTTAAATCTAAGTCACATGACAACATTTCATTCGAGTAGAGAAGTGTCTTCACACGGCCATCAAACACAGGTTCCTTTCCTGCATCGCGCTATTAATTATGCCAAGCAGGGGTGAGCCCTGGGACTGCTGGGCAAAATGCCGAGAAGCAGAAGCTAACGAGGTGAGTCTCCCTTTCGCTCCCGAGAATGATAACACAGAACTAAGTGGATCTCCTTCACTGCCTCCTCGGTTTACGAGTGCCATAGAGTCAATGACATGTTCATATGGCCCTGTGTGACAGTCCAGGATCACACTTAGCCAAGCATCACGGCTAAATGCAAGTACCTGAAGTCCGGGCACAACGCGCACTACGCAGCACGGCAGAGCATCAGTCAGTACAGAACAGAATCTGCAGGAAGCTATCAGCTGGTCTCGGGTATTGGCTCTCAACAACTGGACCACGGCCCCGCGTGGAGGCACCTGCGGCCTCCCAGGCCTTACTGTAGTCAGAATCAATGTCGTGGGAAACGATGATGAGTAATAGCAGTCACTTCCCCGGGGAGTCTGCCTGCTCAGAGCAAGCTGGAAGCTGACATTTAAATCCAGCTCGCAGGCAGCATCACAGGCTCTCTCGGTGCTAAGTAGATGGCGTCTGTAAGGTTCAACAGGTACCAGCGAGGGCTGTGGTCACAAACAGAGCTTCAAAGGTAGTGCAGACTGGAAAGAAATGGTACTTACAAAAAAAAAACCAGTGATCTCTCGGGAACCACATGCCAGGTGCAGCACCACACACTCACAATAAAGGCCCATAGAGGCAGCATGGAGAGCCAGGCTTTGGGAATATAAGACCCCTTCTGCATCATCTGACTTCTATCGACAGCCAAGTGACAGTGACCCAGGGCAAGCTCCTTAAGCTACCCAAGCCTCAGCTTTTTATTTGTACAGACAGTAACAATATCTACTTCACAGAGGTACTGAGAGTTAAATCAAACAGCACAGTTAAGCCATGAGCACAGCACTCAACAGAGAAGCACCAAAGTGCAAAGGCTGCCCTATGTGTCTGTCTTGTCTCTGTTCCCCCTCCATCTCTCTCTCTGCCCCTCCCTCCCCCAAACTCCATTCAGGTGCTCCTCCCTAAGCCATAATAAAGGTCATTACAAAGAATATGGAGAAGTTACTCAGAAATCCAAACTTATCTCAAGCAAAGAACAAGATGCCCTGTATTAAGAAGAAAAAGTCCCTGAGTTACAATCTATAAAAGAAAAGGTCATAAAGCTCTCTAAGGTCAGGCTGGAAAAACAGAACAGTGTGTGTTGAGGACCCTGGATCCAATTACTCACTGACTTCCGCCAAGTGCCTTAGCGTCCACCCCATCAGGGCTGTGGAACTAGAGAAACAGAGACCTTTCCAGCAGTGAAGACAAACACAGTGCAGGCGCTTTAAGAGGCTGAACTACCAAACAGACAGGAAGAGAAGAAAAGGCAAAGGACAGAAACCGCGGAGGGTAGGCGGGCAGCACTGACCTAAGGGCAGAGGCTAGGGCTGGCGAACCTCCAGCCCCAAACCTCACCCTAGCAGAGTGACTGCACCTTCTGGCCCTGGCATGGCATGGAGACTTGAGGCGAAAGCTGAAGCCATGCCAGAAAGCAAGCAAGCAGGCAAGTGTGCCATCACAGCCCACTGCACAGATGGCAATGGAGGGGCCCCGCAAGGAGAAACAGAGCAAGGACCACAGGGTGCAGACTGGCTGCACCAGCCTGGTTCTGGAAGATGACTTCATGGTTTCATCCTGAGGAGGGCTTGGAATCAGAATCGCAAGGTAGCAATAGACTTGAGGGGGTGGGCTGGGCTGAGGGAGAAAAAGAGAACACACCCCTCACACATCATGTTCAAGGACATGAGCCATCCTTACCACTCAAGAAGGGCTTTCTCTCTCTGCTGCAAACTGCAGAGGGGCCGTCTGCAGAGACACAACAATAGAAGGCCTGTATCCCATCCCGCTCCCACCCACAGCAGTGAGAAGGATCCCATACACTGTAATCACTTGATTACAGTCATAATACGCTCTGATTTGACTACACAGCTCGCTTATTATGGCATAAAAAAATAGAGGAGCAGTTTCAATTACACTTCATGTAAGAGATGAATAAAAGGAATCGCTTTCAGTCGTGGTAAACGGGCGCGAAAGTTCATTAAACGCCGATTCCTTTAAGTCGACTGCTTGAAATAATCCTCTACAGGCGAAATTTTAATGTGTACTTACCCAATCTCTAAGCCCGAATATTTTGTCACCATTTACGGAGATTAGCATTTTTATTCATTTTGGCAAAGCTGTTATATTAGCTGGTTTGCTTTGGATAAGCTCATCCAGGGACGACCTGGAGAGTTAAGTTAAATCTAAAAGCCTCCATCCTGTAAAACAAGACAAAAGTCCAACTTGGGAGGGCTAAAGTCATCCCAGCCAGACTAGAAGCCAGTAACAGGACAGGCTCAACTCAAACCCATCAACAGCTTTTAAATCAAAGGCCTATGCTTCTGCCTAAATTGCTAGGTCAATTAGAATTCAAATCCAAAAATGGTACTTAATGGGCCCTCATTAGGGTTCACAAATACTTGTCTAATGCTGAGTCTGTTGTTTAATCCTCCCCACATCCTTACCAGAGAAGCTGCTGAGCCCCAGCCTAAGAACTCTGGCTAGGCACAGGCTGTCTAGGATGAGGCCTCAACCTCCCCTCCTCCCCTCTCACCTACCCTCCAGGCGCAAAGGAAGGAAGTAGGAGATAAGGGGTAGCTGTCACTAGGTACACACAGCTACCAACTGCAGGACTACATACTCCTATTAAAAGCTGGTCCTGTGGTGCACAGGTATAACCCCAAGCACTGAGGAGGCAGACAGGTGGACCCCTGGAGCCTAGTGGAAGGTTGGTGACTCCAGGCCAGTGAGAAACCCTGTCTTCCTGGCTCATGTCTGAGCACTGTGGGGTGGGGAAGTCACAGCAGTGTGAGCTTGAGGCAGCTGTTGACTTTGTATCCACAGTAAAGAAACAGATTGAGGAATATTAGTTACTATGTAGCTCGCTTCCTCCTTTTGATACAGTCCACTGCCCCAAGCTAGGGAAGGATTCATGCCACCCACTATGGCACTGACTGGCAATCCACCTCAAACCAATCAAGATAGTCTCCTAGACAGGCATGCTAGACAGGCTCATCTCCCAGGAGATTCTATACCCTGTCAAGCTGGCATGAGATAAACCATCACACTAAATTCCCCTAAAATCAGCACGGTTAGTACATCCAGAACACTAAGAGCATAAAAAGACATACCCCAGAATGAGTGACTGCAGATACCTAGTATCCGTGAGAGACACGTACACCTCAACAATAACAGACAGCCCAATGTAAACATGCATAAAAACCTTAAAAGGCAATTCTCCTAATAAGATAGACAAAGAGACGAAAGTCCCAGAAAAAAAACTGTTGGCCTCTATTAGGAGAGCTCAAAAGCACAATGAGACGCCCTTCCCACCAGCTGAGGTAGCCCAGTGAGAGAGACACAGTAACACTGTACAAGGGTGTAGAGAAACTACAGCCCTCAAAGCCTGCTGCTGGGAACTAATGACAGTCAAAAGGCAGAAGCAACCCAGGGCCTACCAACGGACAAATGGATGAGCAAAAGGAGACATACACAAACAATGGGGGTGTTCCACCCCACCTTTAAGAAATTCTGATACATACTACAACATGAGTGAGGCTTAAATGTATTACAGTAAGTAAAAAATAAAAATAAAGAAAAGCCAGTCAGAGGGGCCACATATTACATGTTTCCATTTATATGAAACTGACAGAATAAGTAAATCCACACAAACTAAATGTTGCCAAGGTTACAAGAAAAAAGAATCTGAGAATGCCCACTAAAGGGTATAAGTTACTTAGAAGTGACACCAAAAAAAAAACAGAATCAGATAGTACTCATAATTATACAAATGCACAAAAATCTTTCAACACTTTTATGAAAATTGTATTTTTTAATCATGTGGAGGGGCACACTTAAATGCTGTGCCCACGGAGGTTAGACGAGAAGACTGGATCCTCTAAATCTGGAGTTACAGAAGGTTGTAAGAGGCCTGATATGGTGCTAGGAACTGAACTCAGGTCCTCTGCAAGAACAGTATACACTCTTAAAGGCTGAGCCATCTCTCAGCCCTAAGGCTGTATGCTTTGGAGAATGGAGTTTAAATGGGATATAACTCAGGAAAGATCCATCTTTCCTCCCAACCATTCCTCTTCCTCCCTTCTCTGCTTCCAGCATGAGATGGGCATTTCTGTTCTGTCATGTTGAACATATTCTAATGGTTCTTAATATAAAAACCTGGAGTCTGCTCTCAGGGGGTGAAAGCTGAAGACTCAGGAGAACCAGAGCAGCCAGTAGAGTTCCTACCCCTCTCTACCAATGCTCAGACCAAAGGGGCAATCCTATCCTCAGACTGCACTGTGCTCCTGTCTTCTCCTGCCTTATATTACTCCCTCTGCCCAACCATATCACTCCTGTCTCTATTTCCCTAGTGCTGGGATTAAAGGGGTGGGATCCCAAGAGCTGGGATCACCTCAGTGTGAGCTCTGTTTCTCTTTTAGACTGTATCAATTTCATAGAGCCCAGAGAGGCCATGAACTAACAGATCCCTCTGGCTATGTCTCCTGAGTACTAGGATTCAAGGTGTGTACCACCACCACCTGGCCTCTAGTGTCTTAGCTCTGCACTCTGATCTTCAGGCAAGCTCTATTTGTTAAAAAACAAACAAAATATCACCATATTGCCATGCCTTCCCCACCAGTATGCATGGGCGTGGCCCCAAACATGGAACAGTATAGCCACCAGACTATGGCATGACACCTCTGAAACCACAGACTAAAAGAAGTATTTCTTTCCTAAGTAGCTGCTGTAGGGTATTTTACCACAGAGAGGACAATCTAACACAATCCTCAGAAACTGGGACTAGTGAATGGACCTGAGGATATATGCTTGAAGGAGCACAGAAATTCTCCTCTCTTGTCTCCTGGCCATGAAAGGAGCATTTCCCTCTTCTATACTCTGCTCTCTTGTCGGGTAGCCACAGGCCCACACAACTGAGTCAACCAATGATAGACCAGTACCTCTAAAACTATGAGCCGCTGCCAACAACAACAATAACAAAACAAAGCAAAATCCACAGCTCTCAAACTCAAATTAGTAAGAATTTATTCCGAGGCCAAATACGAGTGACCATGGCCCAGGAACACAGGTTTGGGTTGCCCTGGATACTAAGAGCGACCACTGCACAGGAACACAGGTTCAGGTTGCCCTGGATACTATGTTTCAATGTAGTAACCCTTTCATGAAGAGTTCCTAGCAAGAGAATAAAGAAAGTTATAAATCAAGACACCTTTTTTTTTGGGGGGGGGGTTTCGAGACAGGGTTTCTCTGTGGTTTTGGGGCCTGTCCTGGAACTAGCTCTTGTAGACCAGGCTGGTCTCGAACTCACAGAGATCCGCCTGCCTCTGCCTCCCAAGTGCTGGGATTAAAGGCGTGCGCCACCACCTTTTAGAAACAGTGGTGGAAACATCAGATAGGCCGTGCAGCAGAGCAGGGAGATCTCACCATAGACTCAGATTCTGTCTAATGCTATGCTTAGCCTTGGGTGGGGGCAGCTAGTACTGTACATCCCAAACCATCTGCCTACTCTCACAGGAACTTAAGTCACATACAGAGGTGAGCCAAAATGTCTACTGGGACGAATGAGGGCCCAAGATCATCGGGCTCTGGACCCGCGACAGTCCACCATCTTACACTGTGCTTTTCCTAATCAGTCTTCGCATCCAAATGAAAAACCACAGGGAAGACCCCTCGGCATCGGAATCAGGTTTTCAAAGGTTAACTTGTCCTAAGGGCGTTCACTCACTTGTTCTCTCTCTCTCTCTCTCTCTCTCTCTCTCTCTCTGTGTGTGTGTGTGTGTGTGTGTGTGTGTGCGTGCGCGCGTTTCACTGGCCTTACACCAGACAGATCAGCTTCTGATGAGGCCCCTCCATAATGATCAGTCACCAAGGACAGCGTCACCAGATGGAAACTGTGCTTGTCACAGGCATGCACGAGGACACATAAGACACCAGTGCTTGCTTCACTAAACAATCTCCCACATTTTCCCAAAACTCCCAAATTACCCCATTATCATTTGGTTGGTAACATTTTTTTTTAATCTTTAATAAACTGTGTCATGAACATTTCCATATGAAAAGCAGACCTCACAGGGTTCAGATCTTTGTGTGTTCTACTTCTACCCAGGCACCCTGGGGCCTCTTGTGAACCAATTTATACTCAGCTCCGCAGCTACCAGCATGGCCATGTAACTGTAAATTACCAGGGTGTGGCAAGCGGGTGCATCTTTCAAATCCCTCATCTTGAGGTTGAGTCTTCAGTGAGGGATGTAGCCCTGTCCATCAGAACACTGATCTTACGGGAAAGACAGACAGGGCTTCCTGGAAGTCCATGTGAGAGGAAGTGGGAAAGCCTCTCTGGGGTCCTCTTATTGCTCCTGAAGTCAGGAAAGGGGGAAAGTTGGGTTAAAGGAGAGAGGGAAAGGAAGTGGAGAGAGACATGAGAACATTCTGGAAGGCCTCGGAGTATTTTCAAGGGCTCTGGAGGTCAAATTGCAAAACATTTGGTTTGTCTGATCACACTTTATTCTTAGAACCAACTGTATGCAAAAAGAGGTGCTGGGAGAAATGGACAAAGCAAAGAAAGCACCAAGAGCAAACGCTCAGCAGAGAGAGATGGACGAGAGTACAGAGGGCAGGAATGCTTTCACAGGAAAGGCGGTAATTTTAAAGGGCGAAGGGACAGCAAAAAATGCCCAGTGGGTGAAGCACTTGCTATGCAAGGCTGAAGACCTGAGTTTAATCCCTAGCACCCAGCAAAGAGAGGGAGAACGGAGTCCACAAAGCTGTCCTCCAGCCTCCACACATACTGGCACACCCATACATGTGCTCAATAACTTTTTAAAGTTTTTTTTAGGGGGGGGTGATAACAGTTATTGGTGTAAACATTAAAAGGTAACAATTAAATCTGTCATAATAGGGGGAAATAATACGCAAACACACACATGCACACACCAGCTTCTGAGAACCTTAGTCTTCCCCATATAAGTGCATACTACGACAGTATGCCTGCAGTAGTCAGGGCTCTCTAAAGAAACAGAGCTGATAAAACGAGCAGCTTGCATGCTCTGCCTGGACAGTGCGACAGCGGCTGTCTCCAGACTGAAGGCCCAAGAATCCATAGTTGTTTCTGATGTGGGACTGGATGTCTCAGTATCCCAGTCTGGTGCCAGCATCTTAAAAGACTCCTAGAAGCTACTGATCTCCAGTCTATGTTGGAATCCTAAAGAAGCAGGTTCTAACACCACAGAAGGGGTGTTTCTGCAACTGGATGGATGAACTTGCCCTGAGAGTGAGGGCAATCAGGGAAAACCAGCAAAAACTTCCTTCTTCCATGTCCTTTTATAAGGGCTGCCACTAGAAAGCACGACACAGACTTAAGGGTTAGTATTCCCACCTCAAATGACCCATCCAATCAAATGTCCGGCTGCTTGGGTGCCAGTTGATTCCAGATGGAGTCAAAATGGCAACAGAGATTGGCCAACAAAATACCCGATGGCCAAGCACACCTTTTCTCCACCTCTCTGTCAGGCAAACCCTCCCAATGACAAACTAGACAGAGTTCAGGAAGATTCTGAAGCCCACCGCACACACACACACACACACACACACACCTGGCACCACCAGGTAACAAATGGGATGAGGCTAGGGCCCTGCCTGGCACATCTGCCTATCATGACCCAGCAGTCAATTGAAACCTATCATTTGAACAAACTCACTTGTCCAGAGCCACAAAGCCTCCTGTACACAAGGACCCAGGGAAGCACCAAGAGGAACCTGAACTGCTGTGTGAGCATCAACAGTTAAAACTATGGTCACCTGTATCTACCTTCCCAGTAGATGTAAGACCTCCCTAGTCTTCACCCAAGACTGCTGCTTATGCAGACAGTTGTGTCGTCCCCCCAACCCCCCAGGCACAGGCTGCTAACTCTGAGTCACAGGGCACACTGGGAAGACAAGCCTGCCTCCCATTCTCATCACCAATCTCTAAAAGATCCCTGGCAAGAATGGTGGCTACTTGATGCTCACTAGCCTGGGAAAAGTATACCGCCAAAACCAAATAACACAGCCCTCAGTACAAAGTCACTTCAAATTCCCAGTGAGGACTAACAAAAGACCATGCTAAAGGACCCAGTCAAAACAAAACCCCTAAGGCACATCACACAGACTGGCAAAGTAACCACAGCAGACAAGGGCAAAGCCACAAGACAGTGGGTACATACCACTGACTGGCTGAACAGTGGAGAAAAACTTTTGTACTCCTGCTCTGTGGTCTTGCAGGCTGTCTTAGTAGTCACTGTTATACTGCTGGGAAGAGAGCCGTGATCAAGGCGACTCTTAGAAAGCATGTAACTGGGGCTTGCTTACAGTTTCAGAGATTTAGTCTATCATCATCATGGCAGGGAGCATGGCAGCATGCATGGTGCTAGAGCAATAAGTAAGAACTGCATCCTAGTCTGCAGGCAGAAAGAGAGAGACTCTGGAACTGGAGTGGGCTTTTGAAAGCCCACCCCCATTGACACACTTCCTCCAAGAAGGCCACATCTCTTAATCCTTCTAATCCTTTCAAATAGTGCCTTGTGATAAAGCATTCGAACGCATGGGCATATGGAGGCTGTTCTCATTCTAACCACCACACAGGGAGAATGGCTATAATCAGAGGACTGTTTCCTGGGCAGCTGGTAAGCTAGTGCAGCCACACACACATCCATCAGCTTGGGCTGATTTCTCTGTACAGCTCATGACTAACTCACATTGAGAGGCAGACCAGCAAATGAATCAGGATGAGCTCCTACCAAGCTAAGCAGGCTGCTCCCCCCAGGCAGCCATCCTGGCCTGTGTGCCTGGTTGAACAGGGCAAGGCCGTAGATGACACCACTGGCCTCACTCCAAACTTTCTGGTTTGAGTCACCTGTTCCTCACAAGCCATGTGTAGCACAGGCCAGAATGTCACATCTCATCCTGAAAGGCCTGGGTGAGGGTGGTGAGGAGGCAGGATGAACTTGGCTTATGTCCTAAGGTCAACTTTCCTCTTTTCTATAGCTACTGAAGCAATAGCTTCAACCAAGAACACAGAGGGCAGATGCGGACCAGAATTACCATAGGCCTGCTACTGGATCAGGACCTGACTCCTCATCAGCAGTATCATTGGACGAGTCCCCAGTGGTCAACCAGGCTCACCAGCAAGCAGCTGTAAACAATAAGTAAGTTCACAGCATCTCCAAGCACGCCTTCCTTCTCCCCTTGGATCTCAATACATCTGCATCTCCTCAGAGAGACTTCGAGAAAGCTTCAGGTTCTCTCCTCACTGTCCAGTGTTCTCCTCATGCACAACATCTTTGCATCCCCCAGTGCTCTCCTGCACAGTATCCTCCCATCCCCCAGTGCTCTATTACACAGTATTCTCCCATCCCCCAGTGCTCTATTACATAGTATCCTCCCATCCCCCAGTGCTCTATTACACAGTATCCTCCCATCCCCCAGTGCTCTATTACACAGTATCCTCCCATCCCCCAGTGCTCTCCTGCACAGTATCCTCCCATCCCCCAGTGCTCTATTACACAGTATCCTCCCATCCCCCAGTGCTCTATTACACAGTATCCTCCCATCCCCCAGTGCTCTACTGCACAGTATCCTCCCATCCCCCAGTGCTCTCCTGCACAGTATCCTCCCATCCCCCAGTGCTCTCCTGATCATCATCCTTGCATCATCACTCAGAGCTCTCCTGCAGTGAATCCTCCCTCATAGCTCATATGATGAGTAACTGCCATCAGCCCACAGGCAGACATATCAATGATAGCAACCGGTACGTCGATGATGAGGTTCTGGTTTGCAGCAGGGTGTCACTTTGCCTTGTTGTATAGATGGCACAGAGTAGGCCTCTTCCACAATGCAACCAACCAATTGATCTGGTGATCTTCCCAAATCAGCCAAGCAGCAAGCTGCCTAGCTAAGTAGTATGCATCTTATTCCAGTGACACAGAAATGGTGATTAACCCAATCATGGCTTCACTGTGGGAGGGGGGGTCACAGAACAAGTCCATGACTGTGATTCACATCTATCTCCTCTGATAAAAACTCAGGACCACACAACTCCCACAGAGCCAGGATCCACGCTTGGATATTTGGTGAGACAGGGCACACTGCATCTGTGTTCGTCACTCGCACTAGTAAACTCTCCCATGAGGTCCAGCCCTGGGTGTACCATTTCTGGGCTCCACCCAGTCCACCTGAGCTTGTTATCCATGTCTACCTGCAGAGGCCAGGCTGCTGGTGGCCTTTATTTAGACACTCAAAACGGAGCCTGTTGTGAACAGTGTCAGGGGACTAGGAGGTAGGCAGAAGGCTTTCTGCATCACAGGAGGGAGGGGGACGGTGAGAGCACACTGCATACAAACAAGGTGGTGGCTCCTTTAAGAAGAAATACCTTATGAGCCGAGGTCCCTGAGGATGCCTCCATGTGGAACAAAACTGAGCACCAACTCTGTCGAGTGTTATGGTGCTAGCCATGGACGATACCATCCCCCACCTTCAGAGCCCTGCCTGCTCTACAGCATACCTGACCATGGCTCCCTAGGCCCAGGGCCCAGACAGCTGGAAAGCCAACTTTTTTGCTGTTTGTTTTTTGAGACAGGGTTTCTCTATGTAGTGCTACCTTTCCTAGAACAGTCTTTCCTTTCAGTCTGTAGACCAGGATGACTTCAGAGTCACAGAGGTCCACCTGCCTCTGCCTCCCGAGTGCTGGGATTAAAGGCATGTGCGCCATTACCCATCTAAGCACTGAACTTTTATTGGCCAAAGAAAAGGCAATTTACAGCAAAATCCAAAACACTATCCCAAATGCAACAAGGCTCACTGGGGTACCTGGAACTTCCAACTTCAGGGCTCCTATAAGACACACTTGTTTTTCTCTCTAGAGAATGGCCGAACAGAACCTGGGCGGTGGCAAGATAGTGGAAGAGAGCTAACGAGCTGTAACATGGCAGCTTGGATGGCTGTGGTGTTTCCTTTCCTTTTCAGGAATATTCCAAGTGTGCCCAGAACGCCCAGGGGATGGTGCCTGGGCCCACCCCATAGCTGCAATCAAGAGCTCAGACATTATATGATAAAGAGACAGCCCGCACTGTAAATGTCATTCCGCCAACTCCTGCAAACTTCCTACATAAACATCCTGGATAAGCATGCAGAGCAGCTGAGCAGCCCGTGCTGCCCAGCCTAAGCAAGGCACTAATTAAAACACAACGCTTGAGAGCACGTTCCTAATTGCCCGCAAATTAATGTACTGTCCCATGACTCCCTGCCTTCAATACACCTCTCATGTGTGAAGATGGCGAGCTGCCCTTGGAGGGCGCTTCGGCAAGTCCCCTACAGCCACCTGAAATTCCCTACAACAGTTCCCCTTGAAAGTTGCATCCAGGTAACTCAAAGAAGAGCCTCTGTCCACCCAGGAGAGCTGACCTCAGGCCAAGTGGGGCAAAATGGAGCCTAAGAAAGGTGCTGATGGACTGAGCCAAGGCTAACTGAAGGAAACGTGACCTCAGTTGCTGATCAGAGAAGCTGATCTAAGCTCATGGCCATCCTACATGGCTCCTCTCCCTGAGGGATCCTTGCCCTGGGTCCAACAAAATCCAAGCCCTGGAAGGGTCTCAATGATCCTCTACTGGGGCTCTGAATGGAAACTGCTCACTGGTGCCACCACTGACGAGACTCATACAAGAGAGGCCAAGGTTTCCAAATGTCAACCAAGGCTGGCAAAATGGCTCAGAAGATTAAAGTGCTCGCCACCACCCCCAGGACCTACATGGAAGAAGGAAAGAACTGACTACCTCTGGATGTCCTCTGACCTCACATCTGTACAGTGGCACATGCACACATCTAAGAAATAAATGAAACAAAAATGTCAAGCAACAGGACAGGGCACACAAACATACTGGCAGTGGTGGAGATGTTGAGTCCAGCATCAGCGCCCATGCAGCAGGCCACTACTATGAGCAGAAGACCTTAGCACAAGTCTCGACCGATCCTCAAAGACAGGGGCTGATGCTACCTGCAGATGCATCTCACACTGAAGGCCTGGCTAGTCTCACAGTAATCCAGACTCGGCCTCTCACATGCTAGGAATACAGGCATGGACTGTCATTCCCAGCTCTGTACTGCTGTTCTCAGTTAATAACTTTAAAAATGAAAAAGGGAAGTGACGCGACCATATACCAAGGAATGGGGAGCAGTAAAAACAGTCACAGAACAGCCTCGTGGGCAGGAATATTAAAATGGTGAGTGCTGCCTGTCAGGTGCTAAGATGCACAGAGCACGGCATGGGGCTTTACTTCTTTTATTAAAAAAAGAGAGACAGAGGCAGAGAAGTGGAGAGACAGAGCATCAGAGACACAGAGAGAAACAGAAAGATATACACAGAGAAAAAGAAGGCACTCACAGTGAACAGCAGCTACCCACAGGTTTGTAGATTAGCCAGCAATGCAATTCCCCAGCGACACACCTAGCTAGGTCAGGTCTGTATCTAAGAACAGGGGCTGGATGGGGAGGGCCACACTGGCTGATGAATACCCCCATTTCTTCTGAACCTCAATTAGGGTCCTCCTCCTAACAAAGAAATACGCTCCAGGGACCTATACTCTACCCTCTGGGAGACAGGTAGGACACCAGTTTCGTTGGGCTTTAGGTACAAGGCTCCTCCCAACCACCTCCCACCTTGGCACTATCAACCACCTAAGCCAACCTCTTCTAAGTACAAGCTCTTTACACACAATCTCCACCATTTCCAAAGAACTACACCCCAAAAAGGAAGCCACTGAGTCTCAGTCACTGCCCGCGCTCCCAGTGCCCCAAGATGGCCTAACTCAGAGCAGGGCAGGTGTCCCAAGGCAGGCATTCGGGCAGTTTGTCTACAAAGGGCCAAATGTACTGCAGACCAGAGCCACAGACAATAGGTAACTAAAGGGCAGAGCCCAGTACTAAGAACAAGAACCCCAGACTGCACTCTGATGCCCCCTCCCTCTAGGACTCCGCTGTATCGAACACACCGGTAATTCTCTAGCCATCTGGGCACACCTTCATGTGCATGTGCAAACTCTCCACCACACACCTCAGCCTAACAGAGGGGCCTCATTCAGGGCGTCCACGTCCCAGAGCAGGGCCAGGATCATGACAGAGCCTGCAAGTCGATGAAGCACACAGAGCCAGTGTTTTGACGAAGGTCAAAAAAACCCTAAGGCAGGGAGGAGAGAGTGAGCTAGCCGGCCTTGGAGGGTTGCATCACTTCTCACACCACTGAAGAAGGAGGCCTAAGACTGGATGTCACCTGTGGGTACTATTCCACAGAGGAGAACTAGTGGGCTGTGCACTTTGTACCCAAAGGACAGCCCTTGGCTGTTTCTGGAGCCATTGGAGCTTCCCAGCACTCCTCCTGTCCTCATAGAAACACAGTCGGGCGTGGAATCCGCCTGTGCTCTCCACCGCTGAATGCTCAGAGACCCCAGCATCTGCCTGTCAGCTCCACTGTAAGCTTGCCTGCCCTTGAGAACCTGGCCCCACTCTGCAACATGAGGACGTGAGTGACTCACATGGGGTGTCTATAATTATATACATCATGGGGATGTATATAATTCCTGAGCAAAACAGATGTCCTACCGCATAGCATGCAAGTCATATGGTCACAAAACATGATGATGTATTGCCAGCACTAAAGGACGAAAGTGCTAGGGCTTCAGATAAGTAGGAGGCACAGGGCCCGCTGGCCCCGTAACTACTACCTGCTTGTCTGGGTCTTTGGCTACCCTTCATTCAAACCAAATTTTTCTTTATACAGGCAGCAGGCTCCGTGACTCAGTATACACACAGAAGGGGAAGTAAGATAATAAAACGTAGGTGATGAATAGGAAAGACTGTATGTACCTCCCTCCAAACCCAGCCAATGGCAAAGAGGAGGAAGTGACCTGGGATGAGGGATGTAAGAAAGATGACTTCTCGCCTATTCACTGGACTGCCATTTTGTTATAGACTGGCACCTGATCTCAGAGGATAAACTGCCTCGCTCTCCACTCTGCCTCCAGCACTAGTTATGATGATGTGGGGTCTCATTCCCCACATTGTGACAGAACTCTGAGCAAGCCCCATGCACAATGACCGAGATACACAGACACAAAGACAGGGAGTGCGGAGTGAGTAGGGGAAACATTTAAAGCTTGCTCCTACAATAGGGGATTCCTCACCTCTGTGTTAATACATCTATATGGCAACAGCAGGTTTTGCCTGTGCAGGTTTGAAAAGCTGACCCTCAGCCTGCTGCATCATGGGCCTCTGTTCAATGTACTAGGATGACTTATCAAAAACACTGGGAATGAATCCCTCATCATTTTAAGGATATGTTCAGACACCCAGGATGGGGAAGTTGAGAGGAGCCCAGGCACATTCTCTAGAGCAATGGGAGGTTGGAAGACAATTCAGATGTCAACAGATATCTTGAGGAAGGAGGGACACCTGGCCAAGCACCTTGAGCAGATCTGTAAGGAGGACAGAGGGGACTTGAGGACCTGTGAGCAGGGACTGCAGGTGACTAGCCTGGTAGAAAGTACTGTTTCTTGCCAATTGCTCATTATTCCTGTCCCAGCTTTTCCAGATATCTTCCTCTACCCATAAAAAAACAAACATGGATATACGTATGCACATCCTGAGGCCAGCCACACACTACCAGAGATGCCTGGGACATTCTGACCTCCCTCACCCACCCAAGAACGCAGGCTGGCTACAGAGACCGACACCTATGGTCAGCCCTGCCCTCTAGGTCCCGCTTGCCCCGCTGTGTCAGGACCCTCCCCGACTTCCTGCCTTGGCAGCTAATCATCCATTAAGCACCAGTTGGAGCTCAGATATTTTGCTAATAAATCAATGTATATTAAAAGGCAGTCAGGGCCTTTCAAGACCAAAAGAGCCCAAGCTAAGTACAGCTCTGTCTGTGATGGGGCACATCCCACAGGGCAAGACTGGAGCATCACAGGCAGATGTGAATGGGGTCTGACGGCCTGGTTTTGTGTGTCAACGTGGCACAGCTAGAGTCACCAGAGGAAAGAGACTCAGGAGAGATCTCCATGAGATCCAGGTGTAAGGTATTTTCTCATTTAATGATCAAGTGGGGAGTGCCCAGTCCATGGTGGGTGATGCCATCCCTGAGCTGGTTGTCCTGGGCTCTATAATAAAACAGGCTAAGCAAGCCAGTAAGCAGCACCCCTCCGTGGCCTCTGCACCAGTTCCTGCCTCCAAAATCCTGCCCTGTTTGAGTTCCTGTCCTGACTTCCTTCAGTGATAAACAGCAATGATGAAGTGTAGACCTAATAAACGCTTCCCTCCCCTACTTGCTTTTTGGTCATGGTGTTTCGTCGCAGCAATAGAAACCCTAAGACAGAGTCTAAAGGGAGCACTAGAGCACCCATTTCCAGACGTGGGGTCAGAAAAACCAAAAAGAAAATCCTACCACTAGTAATGATACAACTCTAGAGATACATGTCCAGCAGCCTATCTAAATGGGGCAGTGGGTGGAAGAAACCCCATCACCATTAGTCTGCTTCTCTTCTTGTAGTGCCTAAAGGCCCAGGCAAGCTTCATCTCCTAGAGTCCAGCTGTGCCCCAAGGGACTACAGCTGAGACTTCCCATACTGGCCAGAAGGATCTCACTAAGAGCAGAATGGATGCATAGATGCATAGATGAAGCCAGACTGTATGAATGAATGAAGATGCTCTCTCTCTCTCTCTCTCTCTCTCTCTCTCTCTCTCTCTCTCTCTCTCTATCTATCTATCTATCTATCTATGTCTGTGTGTGTGTGTGCATCTGTGTGTGTACTACGCAGTGTATGCATGGGCCCCTGTGTACAAGTCTGGAGCAGGACAGGACATCCATTATGTTCCTCCACTGCTCTTTGCACATTGCCTAGAGACACGGTCTCTCACTTTACCAGAAGCTCACCATTTCTGCGAGGATGATTCAAGATCCACCTGACTCCACATCACAACATTGGGGTCAAAGGCTCGTGCGGCTATGTCCAGCTTTTTCTCAGGGGCCAGGGGTTCAAACTCAGGTCCTCCTGCTCACAGACCTCATGCCTGCCCAATGAGCCAACTCCCCGGCCCCTGACTGCACTATTTCAATATAACGAAGAGAGGAGTTAAAATCATTTTAACCAACACCAGTACTATTAAGAGCCTTCTGAGCCCGATGCCCACTGAGTAGTTCTGGGAGTGCCCACAGCACACGTGTATGGGTCATGTTTCCACCCAACAGATTGCCATCTAAACCTCCAACGGGCAGGCAGTCACAGGGTAAGAAAGGATAGGCTTAGACAGGAGCTGACTACGATCACTATGGTAGCACAGACTAAGACTGAAGCAATACAGAGAAGACTGGCATGTTCCCTGTGCACAGATAACATACTAAGCTGTGAAGTGGTCCATACTAGAGATGGGGTGGCAGGCTATGTAAACTGCATGGGCATAATGCATGCATATCAAAGGGCCTGCTTGGTTCCTTACACCACACTAGTTAACTTAGCCAAATTTAGTTACAATTATCATTAAAAACTTCTGCCCATGGGGACACTATAATCAGAAGTAACCAGAAGCAAAGCAGTTCTGAAACCCAAGACCAGAGACCAACGGCCTCTCTGGGATCCACATTCCAGCAGAGACAGATTCTCCCCTTAGGTGGACTGGAAATTCAAGTCCAACAGCTTGGCCAAGGAGGGCCTGCAAGAGAACTCCTGTCTACAAAGAGAACCTCAGGTTCAGGGCATCTATAATGGGAGGAGGTAGTCCAGAAACCATGTCCAGCTCTACCAGGTACAGGACACACCGAAGGCCCAGTGCACACAGACCAGATGTGAACAAGCCTGGGTGCACAAAGTAAACAGAGGGAGGGGTTCACAGGCTGGCCAATTAGCTCTGCTCAAAGATTCCCAATCAGTTAGAACATTACTCCCAACCACTGGTTCAGTCAGGAGCAACTGTCAGGACCACCACACACACACCACAGAAGTATCCTGTCCTTCTACCTGGCCCACTAACTAAACAGAGACACTGCACAGGGAAGAAAGGCAGCCACTGGTGGGACTCGGGCTGTCACAGACACAGGGTGCACAGCTCGCAGCCTACACTTGGAGGTTCCACTCCATCCGTACTGCAGTCTCCACCCAGCTTCGACAGCCTGGGAAGCGCAGATCATCCTCCCGGGAAACCACACACCCGAGACTTCTGGTCACTCAGAAAGGCGAGTGACCCCTTCACACACAGAGTGTCATTTCAACATCTAAGAGTCTTCGTGGTGAGCTTCACCCAAATGCCAGTCACTCAACCCCTTGGCATTCAAGCATGCTGGATTGAATAAAGGTGTGAGTGACTTGGCAGTCAGCACTGGAGGGTTAGGATAGAGACAGACCAGGCCCAACCTGATGTGGGACCGAGGGTGTCCTGGACAACAGATACATGAATTCTATTGAGGCTTCGATGCAGGTGTGTTACCTTAGGGTGCAATTCTCTAGTCTCTCTATGCATCTAGAGAGTGCATGCAACCACTGGACACCAGAAGTCCATCTCCCAGGACCAGGGCAGTCTTGGTGTGGCCCTTCCTCCAAACCACCGTCCCCTGTAAGAATGGAGAGGCAACAGCAGGACCTTCCAACAGACCCAAACGGCATGGCAGAAACTGAGGAGGCAGAGCTGACACAGCAGCTCACTCATAGGTCGGCTGGCCATCCCTCTTTGCTAGCAAAGCCTGCAGCAAAGCTATAGGCCAGGGAGAGCCCTGGCCACCCCATGTGGCCAGACAGGACCACACCCCTCACCTGGATGCTCACACATCCTGTCTTCGGATTAAGATATGTGAGTAAGAGAACTGTCAATACCTGGCCTGAGTTCACCCTTCTCCACCACAGCATGTCCCACAAAAGAAGGGAACCCACTGGGGTCTTTTATTATGAGAAATGGCTGGGTGCCTTTTAGCCATGGGTATTTCTTACTGAAGCTCCCAGCTCCCTGCTCCCTGGCCCAAGAAAGTCCCCACACAGAACATGAAGGTCATGCAGTGCTGCTAGGGCTGGCTGGCATGCCCACCCGGCACCCCACTGTATCCTTTCTTCAGGGAAGCCCTGAGGCACTACACCCTGGGCAGGACCACACAATGTTCAGGACCTACTGTGGCTCAACTGGCCCAACAGGTCTCAGCACTCCTGAACAGGAAATGACAGCCAATGACAAGAACTCAGTGGGAGTGCCCCCAAGTTCTGAAAGCACAGACAAAATTGCCACTGAAATCTGAAAGCCAGGATAGCACAGGTAAAAGCTGGATTGGGTGTCTCTTTTAAGACCCACTGAGGCCACTGTTGGGGGGGGGGGGGCGGAAGGAGAGAAAGTAACACTGGACTAATGCCCCATCTGTATTAGGAGATAACTCCAGTCTGCAGTGAAGTTGAAGGTCATGGCGACTATAAGAATGTGGAGAGATGTTTACAGTCCAGGAAACACAACTATTTCACAAAGGGACAGAAAATAAGAATGTAACAATGACTAGGTGGGTAAAAGGTCTTGCAGTGCAAGCATGAGGACCTGAATTCAAGCCCACAGAACCCAAGTAGGGTAGGGAGGGTTTATACTCCCAGAGTTCCTACTGCAAGGTGAGAGGCAGAGGCAGGAGAATGCCCAGCAGCTCAAGGGCCAGCTAGCCTGAAGTACACAAAACAGCAGCAAACGAGAGACAAAGAGTCAAAACAAGGTGAAAGGTGAGGACCAGCACCTGGGACTGACCTCTGACCTCACACACATGCACAGACAGACAGACAGACAGAGACACACACACACACACACACACACACACACACACAATAATTCTTTTAAAAAGATCATATACAAAATACTCTCAGAGTAGCATATTTTAAATGATTTCAAATGCTAGGTACAGGGTTTATAAGCATTTTTTGAACTCTGAATGTATATATCAAACATACATTATTATCAGGTGGTTTTGAAGGATTCCACACAGGGCTAGAGGTTTCCTGGTACTGTTTGATGAGCACTAGCAGAAAGAACACAAGCTTTTCTTTGGGGCACTAGAGGCTGAGAGCTGATAGGTTCCTCAGATCTGCTGCAGACAGAACAGCCTGAAGCCGCAGGTAGACAGCCCACCAACACTTCCTTCCATCTAGCGACTCTACTTCTCTTGTCTACAGGAAGGGCTCTCTGAAGGCCAAAGCCAAGTCCCTAAGCCCTGCACCCTCAAAAGTTTAACACCTACTCTAACAAGTAGTCCCATGGGGACCCCACTGCACGAACTTCATTTTGCTCCCTACATTCTGCTCTGAATTCCAATATTATGAATGAATAAAAGAGAAGAAAAGAAAACACACCTACAGTCCTGGCCCAAACTGCAGTACCCTGTTTCCACAAAAAATATCAAGTCCTCGTTCATCAGGTTAGGTCCTCCTTTTAAAATCAACCTCTGATCAAACATTAACATCCCTGGCATCATCATAATCATCATCGTCATCATCACCATCATCATCGTCGTCATCACCATCATCATCGTCGTCGTCGTCGTCACCATCATCATCATCGTCATCATCATCATCATCATCGTCGTCATCGTCATCATAATTATCACCATCATCATCATCAGTGTCATCATTGTCATCATTAGCATCATCATTGTCATCATCATCGTCATCGTCATCATCATCGTTATCGTCATCATCATCATTGTCATCATCATCATTATCTTCATCACCATTCATGCAGCCATTAAAAATTAGGCAGAACCACATTGGAGTTTGTACTGTGGACGTCTAACATGGAATGTTACACAGCAGTGAAAATGAAAAGTACAGGTACATAACCCAAAGCCGTATTTAGCCCAAAAAAAAAATTAAATAACCAGTTGAGTTGCTCTGGTGTAAAGCTCACAGAACTGGGCAAACCAGGTACACCGACAGATGAGTAGAGAGGCAAGAGGTAGCAAATGACCTGTGGAAGGGGGAACACCGATTCCATTGACAGGAGGTACTTGGGACACTGGAAGGGTCTAGAAAGCATGCAGCATGGCATCTCAAAGAGGACAAAACTTTCATGTCTAGAGGTTGGCGGCAGGCGCTCAGGTGACCAGTCAGTCACACCCAGCCCTCAAGCTGGGCCATGCTGTTAAATTAGAAACTCCCAGGAGGTCATCTACCTGCCACCACTGAGCTGCATCCTCAATCTTGCCTTTTCTTGTATATAATTTTTGCGGTGCTGACTATTAATGCTGTCTGAAGCAGAGACAATCCAATGGGTTCCAGAAAGTTCTACCAGAGAAGGTGACATTCCTATAACACATCTCTTCCCTAGCAGCGTTTGAATTCAATGTTGTCCACAGGGGAGTGCTGGCATAACAGCAGCCCCGAGGCTGCATGGAGGTTTCCAGAAAAAATCAGGACCAATGTCTAAACTGAGGAACAGGAGCCGCCGCCGGATCTCTGTTTCCCTGCTCCACCCAAAAGCATGTGTGCAGGAGCACAGGTGCTCCACAGCAGTGTAACATGAAACCCTCATCACTCTAAAAAGCTGCCAATCACACATGACCAGGCTTTTCTCTCTGCCTCCCACCAGGGGGAAAAAAGAAAAAGATAAAGCAGTTTTCAAAAGCTGCAATAAAGTAATAACTCTTCAAAAACCATTTCCCACTAATACAAAATTTTAAAAAGGTTTTAAAATGCTGTAATAAACAGAAAAATTCAAAAGTATCTTTCCTCTGGTGTTTTTGTCTCCTTTAGGTGATCTGACTACCAGACTGGGGCTTCGTTAAATCTTGCACAGTACACTAAATGTCTTAAACTTGACTTCAAAACGGTCCCTAAAAAAGAGGCCCCATCAAAAAGAGGGAACTATGCTTGGGAAGGAAGAAAGGAGAGAGGGAGGGAGAGAGGGAGTCGCTACAACCTAGCAAAGACAGCACTTGAACTTGGAAACCATAGCGTAAGGACACCTTGTGGGAAACTCCGAGGAAGGTCCAGATCTCTCTCACTGCAGGCTCCAGCACCGACACCACAGCCTTCCCAGGGCAGGAAAAGTAGGGAGCTTCCACAATCCCAATGCAGAGGACTACACGCCACACATACACACCTGTGTACAACACACAGATGCAGTCTGAGTGGATGCTTACTTAGCCATGAGGACCGCAAACAAGGCAGACACCCAACCTCCCCACAAAAGAGATGAAAGCAGATATCTTGTGTGGAGAATGCTAACCTCGCCCTGCCCTTAACTGACTATTAGGACAGTGACTAAGGGAGACAGAGATTATTATGACTGGAGATAAACTATCAAGAGCCAGAGAAACATTAAACAACCTACAAAGGCCAGCCTTACAAAGCAAGGCACACTCAGGGACCAGGGAGTAACAGAGATGGATGCAAAGATGACCACATCCTCTCCTGCAGGATAAACTGGAAAGGTTTCTGTGACCAAACTACACAGGGCCTTGAAGGCCAGACTAGCTGAGGGGATGAGCATGCATTTCTGGAAAGTAGATATGCAGAGACTTCCCAAGCCTATTGTGTGTCACTTATTAGGCATGAAAATACAAGTTTTGCTCAAGGCGGCAGGAAGGCTTTTCTCTAGGAAATGAAAGTAAGTGCTGGAATAGCGAAAACCATGAAAGGGCTCGGCTCAGAGGCAATGCCCGCCTTGTGCGGCCCCTTCGGCCCCAGGGTCTTTGAGGAAACCTTTTGCCACCTCACCACCCCTTACCACCTGCAGTGCAGAACAGAGAGTGGGAGGTACAGAGGACAAGGACTTCATTTCATGTGTTTTCTCACATCCCAAATAAGATCCTAAGATCAATTCCTCCTGCGCCTCGATGGGGGGGACGGAGCGAAAGTTCTAAAGTTCTAACTTCATTTAGTAGTGGCTGACATAACGAGGGTCAAACCCAGTTGACCTCCACACCCTCTTCAATAAACGTGCGTACTGACGCAGCACTTCACTTTCTTGAACTCAGCCCCCTCCCCCAAGCTCACATGCACACCCGCACATGTTGAAAAGCTGCCTCGGATGAAACAGGCCCAAGGCTGGCTCCATCGTCGTCACTCCCCACAAAGAGCAGAAGCCACAAAGGCAGGACCCAGGACTTCGGGGAGGGGGTGACTTCTGCAGCTGGCACACACCTCCAAGCCCTTGGTGGCAAAGACTTGCACATCTCAAACACACCTGTCTGACTCTGGGGTACCAAGGGCACCTGCAGGGAAAAGTCCCCCAGCATCGCTCCCTGGAGCACATGCTTGTTTCCCACTGCTGCTCACGTGAGCAGCTGGCTGGGGAAGTATCAAAACTGCAGCTGGTACCTCACCCAGGGATCCCGGACATGGAACCAAATGCCCTGACAGCTAGGAAGAGGCTGGACACTTCCCTGGCTCCCCTACTGCTTTGAAGAAGTACTACTGGTAGCCCTGTGACATGAACAGAAGAAAACAAGACAATTCATCCCTGAGAGGTAACAAAATAACACGCAGTGGGCATATATTAGGATCAAACTAAATAATTTACAGATGGGTGTGTGTGTGTGTGTGTGTGTGTGTGTGTGTGTGTACGCGCGCGTAGATAAATCACCTATTCCAAGCACTCATCAAAGAAAGTGCATGACCTTGAAGCTAAAATGCCTTATAGAGACCAGGCTAACCGACCTAATGCTGAGCCACCCAAACAAACCCACAGCACACTTCCAGGCGCTGGAGACAGATGCCATGCTTTTTGGGAAGTTGCAATGTTTACCCAAACAAGCCCTCACAGGGATGCTGACCTACAAATGAAGGAACCGCCTTACCAAAGCCCTGGTACCAACACAGTAGCTACCCCTCAGACAGCTCTTCTGTGCCTCGATTTTGGGGCAGCAGGCACTCAACTTTCTTCCCCTGGCATCTTCACCTCACACCCACAATCTGTTAGCTGTTTGTCTCACTTTGCAGAGAGGACGATGGCACCCATTAAACCCTTGGCCCAAGCTCTGCAAGGCCAGCGAGGCCTGGCATCTGGAGACTGATGGCACTACTCACACGGAGACAGAAAACCACCAAGACCACACTTGCCCCCAGGCACACACTGTATAACACCATGTGCTATAGAAACGCTACTTACAGCTTTTCCTGTCTCCCAGAGCTCACCCCTCACCCCCCACCCAAAGAAGCTCTTTGCAGGAATTACTGGTTTGATTCAGCATATAAGAAGTCAAGGTAAGCAGAGCCTAAACAACCAGCCCTGGCCCACCAATACCCCAATCCAATCAATTCATCATTGCTTCCCCACTCCCAAAAAATGATGCTTCCAGCACCAAGGTGTTGGGGGATATTATTTTAAATAGGTAAAGATGGGTTACATTTGTTTCTACTATGGAACATTAACTGTGGGAAGTTGTGTTACAATTGTCTATCTTGCCTTTGGCAATGATATAAAGATTGTTACATTTGTGCTGCATTTGTTTAATTATGTAAAGGTAGGTTGCATTTGTTTCACCTTGCCTGACTAAGGCACCTGTTTGGTCTGATAAAGCTAAACAGCCAATTGCTAGGCAGGAGAACAGATAGATAGGCTGGTGGGCAGAGAGAATAAGTAGGAGGAAAAATCTAGACTAGAGAGAAAGGAAAGAGAATGAGGGAAAAAGAGAGAGGGACACGCCCAGAGCCAGACAGACAGGAGAAGCAGAAGCAGTGAAAGTAAGATTATGGAAGGAAAGGAAGGTTAAAGGCCCCGAGGCAACACGGAGATGACAGATCAGGTTAAGTCATTAAGAGCTAGTGGGACAAGCATACAATAAGGCCGAGCATCCGTAACTAATAAGAAGTCTCCATGTCATGATTTGGGAGTTGACTGGTGGCCCAAAAGGAAAACTGCTGCACCAAGGGGCAGATGAAAGGAGATGGAATCCCATGAGGCTAGCTAAGGAAAAACTCATGGGGTCAGCAGCATGTCAACTCTTCACAGGTGAGAAATCCCAAAAGTGACTTCTCGCTGGCATCCTACACAGATTCCACAAGCATCCCTTCTCATCAGGGACCAAGGTCGTCACCTCAGAATGAGATTCATGCCCTGTGTTTCATCTCAGCCAGATAAAAATTCTCCAACATTCGAGCCAAAATGTTGGTTTTAATCCTTAGCATAAATGCCACCCAGTTTCCAATCACCTAATGTGCCTCTGGGCAGTGTTAATTATGCAAGGAGTAATGGCCAGACATGATTCCTTAAAACTCTCCACTTCTCTGATCCAGAGAAGTTAGTCATTAAGCTTTCTTATGTAATTGCCTATTAAAATATGCCTGATTTCCTGCCTGCCACAAACATGTAAAGCCTCATGAAATATGAAAAGTAGAAAGTCAAAGCCTCCTTTATCTAGAGGTGGCTGACCGTGGCCACTTGCAGGTTTCGCACAGACCTGCAGACTGGAATGCTGCACAGCCCTGAGGCTCCTAACTTCACAAGGTCTGACTGCTGGCGTCAACACATCTCCATGGCCAGCCTCAGGGAGCCAATGGTTGCAGAGGGAAGGTTTCGCTGCTTATTTGTTAGGTTTTGTTTGTTTTTAATTGGTACTGGTCCTTTTTTCCCTTTCTACAGACTGGTGATAATTTATTGGTAGATACTCATTGATTTTTTTTTCCCCTTCAAGTAAACAATACCATAACTAGTCTGAAGCACCAGTAATAACATGAAGCCAAGAGAAGCCAAACTGGCATTGACTGACTTTCAAAGGTACATAAGCAGCCAGAGACTTTGCAGGGTCAGCACTGGGAATCATACCAGCTACTCGTAGCAAGGCCTCAGCCTGGAGACACCTCCTTCCCCTGAGTTCTGTATCACATGATATAAGAAGGGGCAGAAAAACTTAGTTTTCTTTGCTTTCCTTTTAAGATTTATTTTTATTTTAGGTGTATGAGTGTTTTGGTTACATGTATGACTGTAAATATGTGTGCCTATGTGGTCAGAAGAGGTGTTGGGAACGGAACCTGGGTCCTGTGCAAGAACAACAAGTGTTCTTAACCACTAAGGCAACTTGTCAGCTGTCTTCACCTCTCTTTCAAACCTTAACTCTTGTCAATTTTCATGAGAAGCATTCAAAAGGTTGAAAACCTAGGATGAGTCCGTCTCTACACACCCACGTGACTAAATATCATGTGGACCATTTTAAAGAAAACTAGTGATGTCAGAAACATCGCCTGTGATCACAGAAAAGAAACCCGGTCACACCGGGTATATAAGACAGTCTCAAGCCTCGTCTCACACGACGGTGGGAAGCTGAAAGCATGGCGGGCAGTCAGAGCAGCAGCTCCAGCCGCCTGGTGACTGCTGGACTCCGTATGAAGCGCCTGGTCTTCTAGTACTGTATAACACGCATCACACGCAGAAGGAAAGCACTGGCTCCCCAAAAGTTCCTTATGATCAAGTCTCCCCCTTTCTCCCACATTTGCTTTCCTCTTAAAACTATAAACATAAAAAAAGGTTCTGCTGGCAGTCCTGCCCCCTCCTCACAGATTGGGTTCCTGCATACAAGGTCAAGGGCAAGGGAGAATCCCAAGTCTTCCGAGTCCCAGGCCCAGTGTGAATGCTACATGAACACGGGCACGAGCTTGGGTCACCACCGAATCCCCAGGAAGAAGGCAGCAGGCAGCACTGGGTAGGGAGCTCAGGTCTCCACCATGTGGCAGTGAGAATGAGCAGCATCTGGCAGGTCTGACAGGACAGACTGGCTTCCAGGAGGTATAGGGCTGAATCTCGAGTGCAATACCTGAGTCTGCCTGGCTGGGGAAAGCAGAAAGGAGCTAAACCTCTCCCTGCAGCTGAGTGACCAGCTAGCAGTCCAGAGAAAACCCCGCCTCCACAGAACACAGCAGAGCTCAGGAGGGGAAAGACAGAGCCCAAAGCGGCACACCCTGGCTGATAAGAACAAGGGGCCACTTCCACATTGTCTTTTAGTGCTGAGCCAGCTGTGTGTACACAGAACTATCAGTGTTTGGTTTCAGATTTTCTAACTGCACTCCCCAACTGAAGGATACATTCACAGAGACACTAATGTCCCCCTGCTTCTTACCCCAATAACAAGAGGATATATGGCCGCTGTCCCCTACAGTGAGAAGAGTCAGACACACGACTAAGGGGACTGAAGTGGGTAGAAGCACAGTGTTCCAAAGGTGCCCATGCCCAGCTCTACAGATGCACCATGGTCACAGAGTTTAAGAGAGAAATTCCTGCTGGAGAAACCACACGGGCAAAGCCACCATGGGGGGAGGGGTAAAGAGGTGGAAGGAGAGGCGGAGGCTACTCTGCTGCCTGAAAGGATAGAGCCAAGGCTACAGACAGCTTCAGGAAGCTGGGCAGGACCCTTCCCTGGTGCCCTGCCAACATCACATTTAACCCTCCCAAACTGTAGAGTGTGTATTGTTTAAACCACAAAATCCAGGCAACTTGTAAGGGCGACGACAGGGCACTGACACAGGGCAAAGGTCACTGGGGACTAATGAGAACCAGAGGAACGACCTTGTGTCTCGGGCCCAAGCAGTCAAGTGAAACAGACACTTGTCCATGGTCAGTCAGTAGTACACTCGCCCTTCTCCGAAGTTCAGGAGGCTGGGACTGACTCGGTGTCCACAGCAGAGCTTCCAGACAGGTCACCAGCCTGGTGATGATGTCACCATCCCTGGGTTTCACCTGCATCTTTGGAGTCCCCTCCCTGAAGCTCTGTGAGGCCGCCACTGGACGAATGCTTACTGTGCTGTCCAGAGCTGTCCTATGCTTTCTCATCTTAGATACTTCAGGCCTCTTGCTCACCAACCCCCAGTGACCCCCCATATGAGGCCTAAGGCAGAAAAGGCTCCAACATGCCTTATTTCAAACTCCTAGGCCCGAGAGGACAGGCACTACACAAACTCCACCACCAGCTAAGGGAGATACAGGTCCATCCACGGCCCAGGTAGTAGTGGTCCCAACTCCAACAGCTCTGGCAGACAGGCCTAGGACACAACAGTCTGAAGATACAGGCCATCATGGTGAGGAAGGCACGGGGCGAGCATACAGCTGCTTGCTCAGAGCTGGGCAGCACAGAAAGCAGGGAAGCCTTCAGCTGGCTTTCCCCTGCTCTCTTATTCAGTCGTTCTGTGGGATGGTGCTGCCATATTCAGAGTGGGTCTTCCTTCTTCAGGTAAGCCTCCCTGGAAACACCCTCACACTGCTCCCAAAGCTAAGGTTCACGGATGCCTGAGGTTTTCCAGAATCCAAGCAAGCCAACAGTCAGAATTAGCCTGACAGCCACCACCTCGATTCCTGCCAGCCCAACGTCACTCCTCCCCTCCAGGGCCCAGATGCTGCTGCCTTCCGTGGGCCTCTACAGCCTGCCTGACTCACAGGTCAGGTTAAGCAGGTGAGATACATGCTGGTCCCTCTATGGGGACAGAAGGATGCAGTTAAGAAATGACCGGATATAGATGCTCTGTGCAGTCTCTGAGCTTGGATCTGAGTAGATTAACAGATCCTGCAGAGCAATGACTCACAGCAAGTTCTCAGGACCACACACTCCTCAGCTCCTACCCTGGCTCTCCAGGATACCCTGGGGTTAGGGCATTTCTCATCTCACTAACTTCCAGCTTAAGTTGGCACTGAGTCCACATACAATATTGTTATGAAACCTAAGAGATGATTTTAAAAAAATCTCTGGGGTGAATGAAGGTGGCCAGTGGAGGAAGCGGGAGTGTGCAGGTGGAGACGAGCCTGGCCAAGGAAGGGCCTGGAACAGCCTGGAACACCTCTCAGCTCTACCCGCCTCCCCTCAGAATGAACTGCGCTGAGTGAAGGCCTGGTATCCTGGCTACAAAGTAACCAGTATAACCTTCCAAGCAAAGGTTTATGTTGTTGAGACACTGTAGGTCAGGCTGGTCCCCACTCACTACTAGCTCTAGCTGTCCTCCAAAGCAGCCTTCTAGTGCTGGGATCGTGGACATAAGCAACCACACTAAATGGCTAAACAGTATGTTATTTTTATTTTAAAAAATTTAATAAAACAATTACTTAATAGGTCAGTATTAAAAAGACAGTGGTGAATGCCTGTAATCTCAGCAATCAGAAGGAGAATCAATCACCATGAGTTGTTCAGGCCAACCTGGGCTATTAGATGAGTTCAGGCCAGCCTGAGCTGTATAGCAAGATCCTGTCTCAAAAAAAAAAAATGAATTCAGAAAGACTCTTAATTATGAAAATGTTCTTTACTTAATTCAAAACTTAAATATCCAAAGTATGCCTAGAGAAGAAACATCTCTTCACCTTAAAGATGGCAGAGAAATTGGTAACGGAGCTGTATTTGCAGGGCAAGTATCACTATAGCCCGTGTCCCAAGGTGCAGCCCACAGAATCTGCAATGACATACCAGGCACCACAGCACTGGGTCAGGAAATACAGGGCAAATGCTTGGTGCAGGAAAACGTTAGTCTACGGGTGTTTCTCCCCAGGTCTCTACTCTGAATAACCAACCATACAATGAACACAAATTACAGACATTTAAAGTAACTGCGTGTTTAAAATAATAGGATGGTTCTGGCAGACCACAGTAATTGAGGGCTATTGTTCACGGCATTTTGCCCGTTTATTAGTAACATCTTGATTGAGGCCAATTTCAATGCATAACTAGCCACACCTCCACACTGAGATCTCAGGATCTGATTGGTGGGACTCTGAATCCTCCTCCAATCACGCACCAGTTACCACTTCCCGGTTCTGAGGGATTTACCAATAACCTGGTACTTCTTGACTTAGGACTTGACAAGAACAAGGCAATAACCCCACACACAGCAGCCACAGTCTGCTGATCCGAGTCTGACAGTGTTCCCATTTCAGAAACACAGAGAGAGAGAGTCCTGCAGCCCTCCATCCCAAACGCAGAGCCATCAAGGCTTCCCAACACAAAGCACCCACCCACCCCCTCCATTTATTCCCTTGCTCCACACATCAATGGAGGGGAGTGGTTATCAAAACTTCTCACCTAAAGAGGCAATAATGCCCCCACATCAACCATCTGGCTGGCCACGCCTGTTCCATGTCACCTTCACCTATGTCTTCATCTGCATTTCCCTGGGACAGATTTAAAAACAGTCATCTTGTTCATTCCTACTGCTTGTTAGGTAAGCATTTTTTTTTTATTTCCTTCTTCATCTGCTGTTCACAGAAGGCTCATTAAAATCCTTGTATGCACAGGTTTTCAAGGGGGTTACACTTCTCCAAATGATTCCCTCGATTCAAAGAAACTGAATTCACAGACTCCAAGTTAACAAGAATGAAGTACAAGCAGCCGCTTCAGCCGTGGCCTTTCCAGGGCCAGGAGGCCCAACACACTGAAGGCACCCCCAAAGCCTCCCCATGTTCTCCTTCCAGGAAAGTCGCAGGGTGATGAACAAACAGGCTCACCAGGAGAACCCAGCCATGCCCAGCTGGCGCTGAAGCCAGCCATCAGCTGCCACCCACCTGCATTATACATACACCAGTCCTCTTGTATTAGAGACATTTGCTTACAATCACACCAATATCTTGATATCCCCAAACAGGCACTGACATAAATACAAATTTAATATTAAACCATCACCAACAACCGCGGGGTGGGGCAGGGAGGGGGACAAACAAAAGTAATCAATCTCAATTTTCTTTGCCACATTTCATGCCTGTGTCGTCTACTAACTGTAAGAAATTTAACCCTGACATTTAAAGGTGACATTCGCATCCTGCAGACTAAGAGGGAATGCACGACAGATCCTTCCTAAGGAAAAATTCTAATTTGCAATGAAGACACTTTACATACGAGCTTTCTATAGAATTTAGTAACTCCTTGGCCAGCAATAACCAAAAATCAGGATCGGCGAGATGGCTGGGGGTGGGGGGGATGCACTTGTTAACAAGCGTGAGGACCAGAATTCAGATCCCTGGTACCCAAAGCTGTGTGGATGTGGCAGCCCAGCTGTAATCCCAGGCCACAGGGCAGTGGGCAGGTTTATCACAATGGGCCTGGCGTTCCCTAGGTTGTAGCTACATTCAGGATCTGCTGCTCTCACAGATCAAGTTCAGTCAGATCAAGGGACAGTGGCCCTGTCTACCAGCAGTGATGATGCTCCTACAGTGTGACTCCCCTCAAGCTCAGAGCAAACAGCCACCCTCATTGTCACTGAACAGAGGGAGAATGAAGAGCAGCGCATGAACTGGCCAGGTCACAGGATGCTCTGTGGACCATCTATCAAATTTCAGGGTAAAGCCAGGCGTCTATAGCAATGGAGTTCAAAGTCAGCTTAACCATATCCTGTCTTTAAGAAAAAAACCTCTAGCCTGCCTGAACATTGATCACCCATGTGGAGCCTCCCTGGGGGCAGTTCTTTACCCTGAACCCTAACCCTCTCTCATTGGTTGGGACAGAATAATCCCAAGGGGTTTATCATGGTGAGGGTCACTGAGGGTTGGTAAGGAACGAAGAGACAGTTCCACCCTGCTGTGGGGAGCTTCCATCCATGGAGGCTGATCTGTCTGGGGCTCTTGTAATAGACTTGCTGGAAGACTGTCCCCTCCTCCAAAACACCCCAACTATTCAAAGGTGTTCAAGGACCAGAATTGCACAGGGATGGCATGGCTTCAGACAGATACCCACCTGGGACTCCACCTGAGACCCACAGAAGAGACACTGGGTGCCTCAAGCCCACCCCATTACACCTGACTGCCCGTGCACACCAGGAGCACAAGCTGAAGCCCTAAGCCCTGAGCGATATTAGTAGGGCTTCAGGAGGTGACTACATTTACATGAGGCCATGGGGGGACACCCATGGGAGGAATAAGGACCACACTTACTCTCTCTCCCTCTCCCTGCCACATAAAGACACGGCAAGGAGGCAAGGCCCAAAATGGAGACTACCCCAGGAGCTGCCTCGGCCAGTATCCTGACCTTTGACCTCCCAGTCAGTCTCCAAAAGGAGAAGTCAATGACTGTTAAGTTATTACCGCTGCAGCAATCCAAGCAGATGAATACACCCACACTATCTCCATGCCAGCTACCAATCCCGAACACAAGCAGAACAATCCACCCTTCCCCGCCCCTGCCCACCAGCTGCCCAGGGATGCAAGACAGTGCAGAGCAGCATCGGGAAGACTTAAATGTTTTAAATGCCAGCACCAGGTCTCGCCTGCACCTCCACTCAGTTCTACAGAGAAAACAGGAGCAGGGTCAAATACCACGACTTCCTCTCTTCCTCCTCTGCAGGCTTGTGTCCCCATTCTGCCACTTCCACGCTCCCTCTCTGCCATCTCTGAGCAGTCACACCCTCTCCTTGCAGCCAGCAACTTTAGCTTCCACAGGGTTCTGGGACTCGGTCCTGGGCTTCCCCCTCACTACAGAGCACCCATAGCAAACCAAAGTTTGATTCCATAAAAATCCACCCTAGGCTTACTTACAATGCATGGGTGAGGGGCTACTCAGAGGCACACGGGTGGCCCCAAAACAACTACACCACAATTAAGTCTCTCTAGCAAAGACAACTTTCCTATATATGCACAGATAGGGTCCCCAGCTCAGTCCACCTTCCAGTCTATCTGCTCTAGCACCTCCCAAGACCATGCCACGGTGTGCAATTAAGGCAAGATTAACTACCAATGGCTGGGGTGTGCAGGACAGAGACACTGAGACAGGGTGACAATCCAATGACCCTCTCCACATTCCTTCTTTTTGGAGGAGGAAATGTCAACAGCCACCAAGCCCCAAGAGTCTCTTCCAGGCAGTCACAACTATTGTGATGCAGGTGACAACTGTTAAGCCTGGAGGACAGAATCCTACGGCACAGGGGTTCATTGTATCTTCTTCATGACAGCCCAACTTGCTCAGTGTGTCCCTGTGGCTGCTCCAGCCTCTGCTCTCTTACCCCTCTCGCCACCATCTCCACAACCATCACCACCTCCAGCAGCATCCGTCTATCCAACACGGCACACATGAAGGTAGAACCAAGGTTGCAAGGGAGAATTTAGGTGGTACCATTGCACAGGCTGGGGCCTCCGGTTGAATAAAAATGACAAAGTTAGCTGAACACTGCATGTCCTCACCCTTTGCTTCCTGACTGCAGATAAAATCTGACAGTTGGTTTGATATCCTGCTGCCATGATGGACTGAATCCCAAAACCATGAGCCAAATAAAGCCTGCCTCTCTTAAGGTGCTTTCTCTCGGGTACTTTCTCATATCAGTGAGCAGATTACTAACACTCATGTACACACATGATCACCTCTCTATGTAAAATTCTGTACATCCTACATCAGTCATTACACCCAGAGGACAGGAGATTAATCACCACAACACTCAACCTCAGCTTCTGATCTCCAAGTCGAGAATGGTGTCTCTGGACGGTTGTGGGGACTAAAACAACAAAGAGCACAAACTCTGTCACACAGCGCACAAATCGCTGCCACCGTCAGTACCAGTTGCACACAGGCGAAGTCTGGTATGAGGACTGCTGTATGGAGCGAGGCCAGCAGGCCAGAATCTCCTGTCAGCCCCAGCTGCTGAGGCCTGAGAACAAAACAGTCTGCTAACGAAGGGTCAGTGTGAGTGAATAGTAAAACCCACAGAACTACAATCAAACCCCCAGGAAGCACACACAGGTGACACAGAAGGCAGAAGGACATGTATAGATTACATTGTGACCCCCTTCCAAAATCCTATACTTTAGTCCCAACACCAGAAAGTGACTCTCACCAGAAATGGAGGTAATAGCATTGATTGTGTCATAAAGGTGAGACCCCTAGCAATGTAACTAATTTTCATATGAGAGGGAGGCAAAGAGGGCACCCATGCACATGCCTGCAGACCATGCAAACACAGAGAGGACACAGCGAGAAGCTGTCACCTGCAAGCCACAGAAAGGCCTCAAGAAGTTACACCAGCTAGCACCTTGCTCTTGAACATCCAGCCTTAGAACCATGAGGAACGCTTTCACATCGCTGGATTTCCCGGGTGTGGTTTCTTGCTGTGGCCACCACATGCACAACGCATACAACACCCTCTCCCAAAGTCTTGAGCATCCCCATCGTCAGTCAGCCTTCACCTTGCCTTACAGTCGATGCCCTGCCTGCCTTGTGCAGCAGCAGCATCTGCACACTGACTTGAGAAATGTCTAGAATGAAGGGCACTGACAGGAGAACCCCACACTCTACTCCTGATGCCAGTCAGCTGTTGCGTTACCTTCCAGAAGATCTAACACCTCCTAAGGAAGTTGAGCAAGCCCACATCCACACATCCACCCACTTGACCAACACCCAGTAATTCTGGCTGTGATAAATGGCTAGGGGTACAAGCTAAGAACAGATACCAACTTGGCCCTACTGTCTCCCGCTCCCACCCCACCACTCTAGGAAACAGAGGACAATCGCTTACACTCATTTCCTCTGGACTCAAGTTAAAGGGTCTGAGATGAGGCATGGCCACAGTGTTTGTTGTGTTTATTTCTGTGGCTGGAAGGAGCAGTAGAATGTTCAGGAAACATTCATTCCACAAGCACTTACTGCCAGACATGCATGGGAGAGGAATGCCAAGTGCCAGAAGGACGAGAAGACAGCAGACTGTGACCAAACTGTCTGGGAGGGGAGAACAGGAGCCCAGCCAAGAGGAGCCATGAAGTAGAATGCCTGCTTCAACAGTACCACAGCCCGAGGGGCCCAGAAGCTAGAGCCCACACCTGAGCATGGAAGCAGCCAGCCCACAGTCACCATGATCCACAGAATGGCCCAGCCAGGAAGGACACACTCAGCCCAGCAACTGCTCCTAGCAGACTCACAGGTTCCTAGTTACCTTCCCTCAAGAGTATCCTCATTTCCATTAGGACCCCAACACCAGCACCTCTCTTCAGTATTTCCCCAGCTCTCTCTGAGTGTCATCTCCACGCTTTGTTCCCAAGGAGCTCAAGATGCCCTAAGCAGAGGATACAAAATCACTCTCCCCCCTGCCTTAAGTGCTTTATTCAACAGGACTTGCTCAGCAACCACTCAACACTCACGAAGGACACAGTAACTCTGGACTTGCAGAATGTGAGCATTGTACTGCTGGCAGAAGAGCCGTGTAAGGTAGAGGAGCCTGAATGGATCGCACTTCTCTGTAGTCCTAGCCTTTGGAGCACTTTTGAACTTTTTTCGTCTGTTGAGGACCAGCCTGCTCTTCTCTCTGCTGCCATCTGACAAAGCTGTCAAGAAAATTACCCTGCTCTGCCTAGCTCTGTCCAATCAAGCATTGTCAGAATCCAGGGGAACAGTTAACTCAAACAGTACCCTGATGATACAAGGGACTTGGATCCCAAGGGTCAGTCCATCCCAATGGCTCCTTGGTCAAAGCCAAATCTTTCCACTCCCATGTAAAACTCCAGAGTATCTTGCAGTATTCAGAATGGATATCTTATATTTTCAGTCATGGACCCAACTAGTCCCCAGCTGAAGTGAACAGCCCTGAAATTATTAAAGCCATAAAGCCATAAGTGTATACTTTATAGAAGTGATTTTTTTTTTTTTTGAGACAGGACTTCAAGCTAGTTATGTAGCCAAGACCGACTTTAAACTTCTAACCCTCCTGCTTGGCCTCCCAAGTACTGACACACAATTTATGAGAATCTAAGCCAGGGTTTAGTGCCTAGTAAGCAAGTACTCTACCAAGTGGGCTAACGTCTCCCACCTCAGAGTTGCTAAATTTAAGATCTTTACTTAGTTCCACAAATAACTCTAATAACTAGTCCCAAGAGGATCTCTCAATGTCAGTCATGGCGGCCTCAACAACCTGAGGACACAGCCTTACCAACAGGTCACTACTGCGTGCTTCCTTCCTGAGGACACAGCCTTACCAACAGGTCACTACTGTGTGGTTCCTTCCTTGTGGAGCCTTAGTCCTTCTTACCACTAACGTACTAGTTGCCTTCAAGGTCAGGAAGGCTGCCTCCCCTCCCACAGAGCTAGGATGCACTGGGCAATCTCTGCAAGCCCAGTCCTGGGTGAGATGCTGGCTTTGTCACATGACCACAGTCCCTGAGCACTTTGAGCCTTTGCTGGGGCAATATACACAGTCACCCTTAAAAAAAGTGCACAGTCACATGAATCGCCAGGTCCAACCCTGGCACAGCCATCAGGAATCATCTGCATGGACTCGGGGAATCAGTGACTTCAAAGAAGCTGTGACCTCAACCATCAGGCCACCAAGCGTCAGGACACTGACGACCCAGAGCCCAGGGTGGAGCCTAGGGCAGATAGGAGCCAGCCAGGAGAAACTAACTGTAGGTGGTACCCATGTAGTCTCCAGGAAATGAGTCCATAGGATCAGGCAAGACCAGGCTGGGGAGCAAACAGGCCCACTGCAAAAGCCCGGGGTGTTGAGCTGGGTGACTCCATTTTTATTTCTTTATTTGCTCCATGACTTATCCTCAAAAGCTTTCAGGGCGAGGCCAAGAATGCCATTTCATTCTGGAAGCCCGGGTGGGCCTTTTAAAGGCTTGGGCAAAGCAAGGCCTAGCTAGGTTTATGCTTTCAGATCTATTTATGGATTAAGTTGTTGGTCAAACATGTCATTCTCCAGGGGAGACATTTGTGTGTGCAGATCACACTGGCACCCAGGCTTGCAGAGTCACCTGTGTTTGGTCACATCAACACAAATGCAAGACTCTGAAATATACATATCAAAGACAGGAGGAACTGGGCTGGGTAGCCAGGTGGCTCAACTGGTAGGCACTTGCCTTGTAAGCATGAGGACCCAAGTTTGATCTCCTGAACTCTGGAAAAACTGGGTGTGGTGCTGTGTACTTAAAATTCCAGCGCTGGGGTGGAGGGGTGAAGATGGGAGGATCCCTGGAGCTTGATGGGCAGCAGTCAGTCTAACCAGCTTGTGAGTTCCAGGTCAAAGACCCTGTCTCAAAGATGGTAGGGAGCCTTCTTAAGTCATGATACCCGAGACGCACATGCATTCACCTGTACACACGCTCACATATCCAGGCATGTCTATGTGAGCATCTGTGCACATGCATGCAGGTATCCACAAAGGCCAAAAGACATAGAACACTCCAGTTCCAGGCAGCCATGAATCACCCAGCATGGTTGCTGGGAACCAAATTTAGGCCCCCCCATATGAGCAACAAGTGCCATTAACTACTGAACCATCACTCCGGCCTCAGTGGGTCAGACTAAAAACTTGAAAAGCTACAAATTCAATGCCACTGGTGAAGAGTTAAACTCAGCATCAAGATAGTAGGATAATAGCAGGCATTGGGCCTTCGGGCTTTTCACTAAAAAAGCATGACAAAGGATACAGATACACAGGTATCGCAAAACATGTAGGTCCACTACCACATAAGTAGGAAGATGACAGGAATCACCCATCCCCAGACTCAGACCCTCCTCCTACTCCTCATACCAGGGCAACTGGACAGGAGGCTTCCAAAGGGGAACATATGAACTAGAGGTACCCTACCTGAGAACTGACAAAAAACTGCATACCCAAGTGTCACCCTGACCTCCCCTGCCACTCCTCCAGGACCGAGGAACTGAACATCGATCCCTTGGTACCATGGAGCTGTTTCAAGTACCTCTGAGGATACCAAACCCACTGGGTTCAAATCCTATCTGTCAGCGAGTTGTGTCTGCAAGATGCCTACATGTCATAACAGGCTCCTGTTACCTACATTGTTAGTGCAAAGTAGGAGTTAGGGATGACGTGGGATCAGTATGTATATTTCATATTATATACAGGTGGCTAAAACCAAAGACGCAGAAGACGCTGATGGACAGGGTGACTGCACCCTACGTGAACACAGGGGAAATGGGGACTGCAGTGTGCATACAAGTACAGCAGTCAGAGTAGCCCTCCTGAGCATGGAGGGAGGCGGGAAGAAAATGGCCAGTCTTCATTTTCACACTGCATCACCTCCAGATTACCCCGGGTTCAAGAGTCAGGGAGTCATATTTGAGTCTAGAGTGTGGGAGAAGCTCCTGAAACAGACATGAAACTCCCTGAGGAATAACCTTGATCAGACCAGGATGCCACTCCCAGAAAGACTGCCCAGGCAGAAGAGCCACCCAGTGAGAGGCCCACGCTCTGATTAGAGGCAAAGACGCACTTATTTGAAAGACGACAACTTTTAGTCCCCTATTTTCACGATTTCCTGGAAAGGGAGGCAGAGGCGGGCTCTCCGGCTGGTACAAAGGTTACACACCAATAAGGGACAAAGAAGTCACGAGGCAGTGCCTAGCAAGGCAGAAGAACCAGGAAGTCCAGCATCTGCTTGGCAGTGGCACACAGCAAGGCAAGTCCTAGCAGGGAAGGCAGGGAAGGCAGGCAATTCGGGAGGAAGGGCAGGTGTGAGATCTACCCTAAGGTCTACACAGCCCTCAGCATTATCAAACTCTGGCCAAAACCAAAGGCAGCTTCCCAGCATTGCTGAAGCAGTGTGAGGTCAAGAAGGGCTCAAAGACACGGTCATGGACAGTGACTCACCATACACTCCAAAGAGGGGTGGGGAAAACCAGACAGACAGACAGACATGGAGAGACAGAAAAGGATGGACAGACACACTGGAAAACACAGAGAGAGAAACAGACATTGACACACACACACACACAGAGAGAGAGAGAGAGAGAGAGAGAGAGAGAGAGAGAGAGAGAGA
>NW_026068020.1:3223674-3267257 GCF_014885135.2 Alexandromys fortis
GGGGGGGGGGGGGGGGGGGGGGGGAGTAAGGGACAAGTTCCTAGAAAAGTCAAGCTGAATGGTTTTCATCCCTGGACCTGGGGATGAGGAAGAGCCAGGAATCAAAGGCAGCCCTGGTTACACAGAAGGGCTGGGTCACTCCAGCACACAGGCATGCATGCCTCCTAGAAAATACCACCACCTCCACCTGAAACACGTGTGTAACTTCCCCATGCAGAGCACTGCACTGCAGACCAGAGCCAGGGGAGCCCCAGGTTACCAGCCTCAAACTACTGTAACTCTAGGCTGTCCTGGGCACCAAAATAATGTAGCAACAGCCCTGCTCTCCACCCACAAGTTGCCAGGAACAACCCTCCCCTAAGGTTGTGCCAAAGCAAAACAAACAAACAAAAACCCTCTACACATTGCCAGAGGGTTCCACTGAGGACAACATGGCTTGTGTGCCCACCACACCCTGCACCCCTAAATGGAAAGAGATCTTAGTCAACACCTGAATTTATAGACAGGGCAAGTGAACCACTAGGGAAGGGAAAGGCATGCCGGTTCTTGCCTGTACTTCCCGACCTCTAAAGCAACCTTCTCCCCTCCTTGGGTCTCGCCCCTAGAGCTGGCTGAACTTGCCCATGCTCACTGGTGAGCCATGAGGCACAGTGGCAGATCCTTTCTGGGAGGAGGTGCTAACCCTGCTGAACTTAAACCCGGAGTAGAGAATCAAACATGCGGCTGGTGAGAATGTGAGAGCCAATAAAGGAAAATGGTTTCGCAATTTTCTTAATAAACCCACCACACCTCCCAGCCACTCTGTTCCTAGATATCTACCCAAGAGCAATGAAAGTGCCCATCTAGCTGAAAACACACACACCTGCTCACGACAACCTGATCTGTAAATGACACAAACTGAACCCAACCAACCAATACCCTTACCACCAACCGGGTAAACAAAACCTAAAGCCGGCCAGTGGAATATTACTCTGCAATCAACAGTCAAGTGGCAGAAACACAGATGCTGGATGCATCTTCAAAGCAGGCTGAGTAAAAGGGGGCCTCTGCTGCATGAGCCCGTTCCTCTTTAATTCTGCAGACGACAAGGATCTGAGCTGATGGAGAGCGAACCAGAGCAAGCCGACTGTCAGGAGGAAGGGTGAGCCGCAGAGTGCGAGGAAACACAGAGGAGCCGTGGGACTATTTCTGCAGTCCACTGTGGCTTCGTGGTAAATCCAACCCCCTCAAACTACACCTGCAGGACATAAATCACACCCCTCCAGCCACAGAACTCGACTGCTCCCAGAAAGAGCACTGTAGGTGTAAAGTTGAGTCTCTCCCATCCTGCACTCAGCCACCTTCCAGAGGGTCCTGCTCCAAGCCTGGTAAGCACACTGCAGGTGGGACCCTCTGCTGTCAGTGAAAGGGGTAAGGTAACAGGCTCATCTGCTCCTTCTTCGAAGGCAGCAGGCCAGGGCACTACACACAGCGACTTCCACCCATGGCGTCCCTTCTACAACCGCAGGGACATCACTTTCATTCTGAGGGCATTGATTTCCATCCATTATACTATAATTACAGGTCTGGATTACATCTGTTAAAAAGTGACTTTGGTTGGTAGAGGAGGTTGGTCTAAAGCACGAGGACCTAAGTTCTAGTCCCAGAAGCCACTGAAAGGGAACAGGCATGGAGGTACACACCTAAACCTAAACTTGGGTGGGGGCGGGTAGACACAGACATGTCCCCAGGGCTTGCTGGTCAGTGAGAGACCACCTCAAAACATAAGGTGGACAGCTCCTGAGGAACGACATCCAAGGAAGAACTCCGACCTCCACGTACGTATACACACACACACACACACACACACACACACACACACTGAACTGCTTGCTAGTGTCTTTAGGATTCATGCCATGGAATGTGTGTGGCCTGGGTTTGAAAGCTGTCTACTCCACTCAGCTGCAGTCAGGTGAGTTTCAGGAGCACAGCGTTTGGAAATCCTCCCTCCTCCAGGACTGCAGAACCTGTCATTCCAAGCAGCCAGCTTGCCATGTGCCTCCTCCTCATGCAACTGAAACCCTCAGTCCCAGTTCTCAGCCACCACCAAGCTCTGAGAAAGGAGCCCTGCTGCTGCCTCTGCATAACTTCTGAGCAGCGCAGCCCACAAATCACAACGTGTGGAGCTGAAGGAAGCAGCCCCCTGCGGACTCTCAGGCCAGCCTTGTCTGCTTTTGTTTTCATTTGGCTTCATTAAGACGTTATAGCTGTTGTGGCTGCGGTCACTCGTTCTGGGTTCAGATCCTGCCTCAGTCACTGACAAGAATACATGACCTGAAAATGGGGCTCCATCACTTCTATCATGGGATAAACCCAGGGGACAGAAAAGGCCCCGCCCTTAGCATGAGGTCCCACAGAGAGCCCTCAGCAGGCAGTAGACAAAAGGATTAAATGGGAGGAAAGTCAGTAGTACACAAAGTGTTTAAAAGAAATTTTGGGAATCCAGAAGCAGGAGCAGCTGCCGGAGATGCCTGCAGGCAATGGTGTCATTTACAAGGCAAAACCAGTCCCTGCTGCTGGAGCAGAGCTGATCCTAAGAGCCAACCCTGCCCACCCTGGCAGCTGGCCTCTCACTGGCCCTGCTCTCTGCAGTGCCCACACCCTCTCTTCCTAAGAACTGCTCAGGACTTAAACGTGAATGGAAGCCCTGGGGAGGCGCAGGGGACAGCGTGCACTTCTATGCAGCAAGACAGACTTGGCCCAGCTGCTTCTTGCAGAGCTCTGCAGACACCTAAATGACAGTGCACCGCTGCAAATGAGCCCCCCGAAAAAGTCATGCCCCCCCCCAAGCTCGGTAGAGAATGCCAGACATCTTTACACACAGGGAGTTCCCATCCCTGTGAGCAGATGACAGGGCTTCCATGAGACTGAGAGGGGAGGGGTCTTGTTCATCTCCCCCACCTACCCTAGACCATCTTTCCAATGCTGATAAGGAACAGGAGTCAGAATCTGGTCTAAGGAATACGCAGTGTGTCCTGTGGCCCTGAATCCTGGCAGCCCTGCTGCAGGCACACCTCTGCAGGCAACTGACCAGCAACAGTTCTGTGACGTCACAGCCTGCAGACTCTCAAATAAACTCTCAAACACCTAATGAAATCTCCAGTTCAGAATAAAGGATGGCTTAGTCTTGTATCTTTAGGTCATTTTAAAAAAAAAAAAAAAAAATGGAGCTTTCAGTTGAATGTGACTCTAACAGGAGTTAAGCAACAAGAGCCAGGGTAACTGTAACCATGGAAAAGGGATCTTCTAGACACATTTCTGGAGAAGTTCACTATGATTAGTTTGACACAGCATCTTCCTACAGAACCTGAAGGCAGGTGATGTTCCAACAGTCAACATTTGCGTCCAGAATGCAGAGCAGTGCCCTCTGCCCAGCAGCAAGAGTTCAAGAGTTCCGCTGCTTCACCCCATCTCATCAGTACACACCTGCCAGATGCAGAGCCAGGCTCCAGGAGCAACTGAGAACAAGACAGATGCCTGCTCTCATAGAGAAAAAGTGCGCATACACGCATACACACACACACACACACACACACACACACACACACACAGCCTAAATTTCTATACCTGATATAAACTTGGTACACCAGGTCAGGTGAAGACATTACTATTTCTGGGGTCTCCCCAGCAGACTCTGAATACATACTCAGGTGTCCCAGCACGATCGTGGGTGTGCATACTACACAACACATGAGTCTCTATCAGTAACATGCCACACACGTGACAATCACACACAATGTGTGTGCTTCCTTTTTGGACATTACTCTGCTAAAATCATCCGTTCCTGGAACTATGTTTGTTGTGGAGGGGCCTCTGGGTAACATCTGGTGAGATAGACCAGCGCTGGGGGATAATGCTTTTGTACACTGTACAGATTTGTCACTCATTTTGGTTTAATAAAACACTGACTGGCCGGTAGCCAGGCAGGCAGTATAAGTGGAGCAAGCAAACTAAGAGAATCCTAGAAAAAGGAAAGGCAGAGATGCAGTCGACAGTCAGATACAGAGGGAACAAAAAAGAGATGAGAAATATCTTACTGAGAAAAGGCACCAAACCACATGGCTAAACATAGATAAGGATTATGGGTTGATTTAGGTTGTAAGAGCTAGTTAATAATAAACCTGAGCTAATAAGTCAATCTGTTTATAATAAATATAACCTCAGTGTATTTCTTTGGTAATGAACAGCTGTGGGACCAGGCGGAACAGAAATTTCCCTCTACATATTAGAGCAGTTCTCCGGCCTCTCAATTCCAGCCACACCAGATCAATGTGATCCTGAGTTTGGGAACAAAGGAGCAACAGGTGAGTCGTTTCAGCGTCAGGAAGACCCTTAAGACCAAAGCTGGAGCAAGATGCGGTAGCTAACACAAGAAATCCCAGTCAGGAAGATCCAAAGTTTAAAGCCAGCCTGAGCAATTCTGCCAAGAGCCCATCTCAAATAACAATTAACAATAACAGTAGTGGGTGTAACACATGTTTGTGAAACCAGCACTTGGGAGGCGGAAGCAGAAAGGTCTGCATCATCCTTCACCACATAGGCAGTTCGAGGCCAGCCTGGGATGTGTGAGACTCTGCCTGAGAAAAATATAGAAATAAAAAGGCTCAAGTCTGACCCCAAGGGGCTTAGACACAGAAATGAAGGAACAGAGGAGGGATACATTTCTCAAAGGTCCTCTGGTAACTTGGTGGGGTAGAAGCCTATCCCAGATCTGCAGGTTGGCACTGCTGTCCCCAGTAGACCAAACAGAGCCATCGAGGTTATAATCCTAAAGGCGTCATCAGTTTGCTTGGAGAAACTAGCCATGGCATTACAGGGACATCTCTGTGCTGTGACAGAACTACTGTCATAAAAGCAATCCTAGGACACCCCCTAAGCCACCAAAGTCGCACGCACACACATGAGAGAGAGGGGCAGGGAAGGGCCATTACTTCAGTCCCTCTGGGCTCATCTGTGTACTGTCCCATGGTTAACACAATTAAAAAATGCACTGTCCTCCCAAGTGTATACTACACTGGTATCCCCAGAAAAATGAGACACCCTCTCATTCAATCACCACTTAATGGACACCTGTCTCCACTATCCTTACCACACATGTGGACCCTTTGAACTCCAAGCCACCACTGGATCTGTCTTGGCAACCTTTGCCATGGACAAAAAACATGTCCATGAGGTTGCCCTCCAGGCTGGCAGAGACAGGAATACAGGGCAGTAGCTTGGGAAGCTCACCCCACAGTCATGCTCCTCTACATGCTTCCTCGGGTTTCTGTTAAAACGATGACAGAAAAGACTCCCTTACGATGTTCTGAGTATGTGATGGAACACATGGTCACACAAAGCCATTTTCAAGAGGGATGTATTACTCTCTGCTAGACAGACCTAGACAGTGCTAAGAAGGGCAGATAAAACGGCTGCATCCATCAGGGGAGTCAAGCGCTCCAGCCACACCCTCAGCAGTGAAAGCAAGCCACTGCCCAGGCCACAGGTAAAAGACAGTAACTTAGCTTCCCACAAAAACGAGGTTTTGTAGCTCTAACTTGGATTTCTCTAGCTAGACCACCTGCAACCCAAAAATCCTAAGCCTGCCAGGCACCTGCATCCCACCGAGAGTAGATGTTGGGTTCTGGAAAAGAAGCCCCAGTTCCTAGAGTTCCATGGGGTTCTGAATCCTGTGTGACAGCTCTCTGAGCCTCAGGCTGAGGGCTCAGTGCCTATCAATGGCCTCAGTCCCACCATGTCATAAGCTTTCCAACCTTCTGCCGTCCTCCACAGAGCCCACCCTCCGGCTCATTCTCAGCAGGCCAGAAGCAAGCTCTGGACCCCTGTACCTCAAGGTTAGAATCGATGGTAAAAACCTGTATATGACCAAATACACACACCTGGAGCTGACAGACAGATGACACCACGTGACATATATTTAGTGCATTTTACAAAAGTCTGATTGGTTAGGAGACCTCAGGGCCATTATGACCCAGGCGGCCTGGACTGTAGAGTCTCAACCAGTTTAAGCACTCCTGGGTCAATCCAGTCCACAGAGCAAGGATACAGTCACCTCATTCACAAGAAACTTGTGTATACCACAAACACCAACCTGCTTAATAATCTACAGCAGCAAGAGGCTGTATTACTACTGTCCCTGCCTCCCCAGAACTCCGAGCCCATCCCTGCGGACAGGGACACATCTACATCTCCCTTCCACCCAAACCTCACAGGCCCTGCACCCACGTTACTAGAATAAAACTTCAGGCTTCTCACCACCTCTCCTGCGGCCTGAAGTTCACAGGCACCATTAGGCTGCCCTCCTGCCACATCTTCTAGAGCTATCTGCTTCCCACCGTCCCAGACTCCTGCCTGGTCTCCTACCTCCCTTCACTCACAACCGCCCATTGTCCACCATACGAGCGGGGCCACTTAGCCCCACCATCTCTGTCCTGCAGTCGTGTGTAGGCCTGGACAGCCGCCTCATGCCCTCCCACTAGCCAGCTTCTGAGGCCCTCCCTGCCCTCCACTCCACAGAAGAGGCAGTGCTCATCTGCCGGCCCCACAAGCCTCAGAGGCCAACTCTGCCTGCTGCAAGGCCTGGAGAGCATCTTTCTATTGCTCCCCCATTAGCCTCTTCCCATCCCAAACAAAGTGAGGAGAAGCGAGGCCCTCCCACCACCAGCCCTCAAAATAAATATTTGTCTTTGCAAAGCCACTGGAGAAATTCACACAGCCCTGATCCACGGCCCTGTGTCCTTCCTGGTTGGCCCAGTGCAGTCGGGGCTGGTTAGAGGGGGAAGGGCCGCTCCTGGGACAGAGCACTGAGAACAAAGAAAACAACCCCTTGAGAATCCAGTTGGCAACACTTGGCTTTTCTTTCTTCCTTTGTGTCTTAGCTCTAATTGTACAAACAACAGCAACTGAATTGTGTTAATATGTTGTCATTAGGACCGCAGACAGCTGGGGCCAAGTTCCAGAGCCAGTTGCCTTTCAAATACCAAGGAGAACACAGCACTCAACCCCGGGGGGTGGGAGGGGGGCGGGTGCAGAGGGTGAGGGGAGACTGCAATGAGCAGCTTGACTACACACCCCAACTGCCCAACATCCGCCCCAGGCCTGGCAGAACCCATCCACAGGACAGAGCTACTCACTACAGGACTGCACACACAGTGACGTATAAATAACGTGTTATTCAGTCAACAAGAGAAGAGCCATCAGGCAATCCTAGAACTAAAGCTTGATGCCTAAGCCCGAGAGAGAAGAGTGCCGGTCACTCAGATCTTTAAAGCTAACGGTAAGGAGGATGACCCTAGACAGGAAGGCGACAATCAGCCTGCCATTCTGAGTATTCTAAAGTGAACCCATTTTTGTCTAGGCAGTGGCTGTCCTGACTACTGTATGCAGAGTGAAGGAGGAAGCCAGAGGACTCTAGTTCCCTTCCAGCCTGTTCCCAACAGACACGAGGACATAAGTGGGCAAAAGACTTCTCTGAGAACATGCCCTGCAATGTCGGCACCCGCGTGCCAGCCGGCAGAACAAGAAACAGACAGTACAGCTAAGCCTAGCCCCTGCCACCCATGTCTGGTCAACTTTAATTAGTATACAAAACCTTCCTATAACGTGGTGTCCTTGTTATATGTCAAAACAAGGGGTTCCCAAATGTGAGGGAGCCTGGAGTCCTGTCAATCCCACCATTCCCAAGCCCCCAGCAGTCTAGGACCTCTGGTCACTGCCATAGGTGGGCGAGCAGGACTCCAGAAGCCACACGACTCACACATCAGAGCTTTAAAGCATGCGTGACAGTTAGTACTGACCATCGGCTGACATCCTAGGAGATGACCCTCTAGCCATGTTCCTAAGAGTTTCTGGACTAGGTTAATCGAGGTGAGAAAACACACAGTAAATGGAGGTGACGCTATCGTATAGGCTGGGATCCCAGACTAAGTCAAAAGGGAATAGGGAGCTGAGCACCAGCGTTCAACTCTCTCTCTCTCTCTGCTCCTTGACAGCGGTATAACATGACAGCCGCCTCATTCTCCTGCCACCATGCCTCCCTGCTGCAACAGACTGCACCCTTCAACTGGGGCACAATATACTTGTCCTTCCTTAAGTTGGTCCTGTCAGGTGTTCTGTCCTCGTAATGACAAATGTGACCAATACAAATCCTCCCCAGTACCGAGAGTAACGGGACTCTTGTGAAAACAGAAGTAACAGTGCTAAGTTGTTTTCAAATGTCCTCAGTTTGTAGGCCCACAAACTAAAATGCTTGTATAAAAACTAAACATTCCTGAAATGACCACTTCTCATTTAGACTGTGACCAGAGACAACGGTGGAAAGAGATCTGGCCAGGCCTGTCCTGAGCTGTCTTCAGCACGGTCCTATTGGCTAGAGCCTATTGCATACCAGCACGACTGGACGCGGTCAAGGAAGTATTTGGAATTCTTCTCCCAGAAGCCGACTGTCTCCCACCCTTAAAAGCTCCTACCCATGATGCTAATGACAGGCAGCCAGCATGCGCAGCTTTGAGGCTGAGACAGTTGCTTGTATAGAAACACTGAACAAACACTCCAACACTGCAGCCCGAAAAAGACAATCCCCACCAAACAGCGGGAGAAGTGTGAAATGTGCAAATGAGCTTGCTTAAACAAAAACCCAATCTGCTCCCAGAGCGTGCAGGGTGGCCACCTGTTCAGGGCTGGTGGAGTCCTGATTACAGAGGAAGAAACAATACCAGGGAGATGACAGCCCCCTTTTGGGTCCTGGTCCCCACCCTCAAGCCTATATTTAGGCTGCTCTCTATGGAAAATGTCCCGACCCTGCACACAAACAAGCTATTTGGCTGGTTATTCAAAGGATCCATTAACAACCTCTTCTGCCCACCACGTGGTATCTGCTCTCCTCCCTTCCTGGTCACAGAAACAACCCCGGTGCCCCTCTGGCCTCTGGCCCTGGTCAGCTGTGAGCACACAGCACAGGAAGGAGACCGCACTCAAAAGACTACACTGTCCTGTCCATGGGCATCTCCGATCTCAGGGAAGCCATGTCTGGGTCCAGGTTCCAGAGCACTAGACAAGGGAGGCCAAAAGTCCCTCCCACCTCCTGAGAGGCCAGGACTCCCTGCAGCACCACAAAAAGCCTTTCTTCTCCAATCTCAGAACAAAATAACAGATGCTGCAAAGATTAGAGATTAACATCTGCAGAGTGCATTTTCTTTCTCAGAGAAAGGTACCTAACAAAGAGACAGAATTATGTAGCTAAGCGCCAGATCAGAACCCCAAACCTCAGCTTTAAAAATAACTAAGCCTCATCCGGCTTTTCCAGACTCAATCACTTAGGCTGGGATGCAAAAGTGCCTGAGTGTCAGGAAGGGGACACAGGTCTGATTAAGTGCTGGAACCATGAAGCAAAACCAACAGAGATGGGAACAGCAGGTACAGAGGGGAGTAAAGAGAGGGAGGAAAAGGGTAAAATAACAGTAAGGATGTCAGAAAATCATAGTATTCACACTATTATCTATCTAAAAATACGTATAATGTACACAAGTCAGTGTGTAAATATACATAGTTTAAGTGGAATTTTCCCATCTGGGCTGACTCTCCCTCCAAAAGTTACAGACCAGATAACACAAACACCAACACTAGACATGAGACCTGCTTATTGTTCAGGATGGTCCAAGAGACTCTCAAAATAGTGTAGGCTACTGCTATTGCCCCTGGTTATGCCCCAGAGGTAGAAGATAAATACCTACTGCTAAAGCTATCCATGCACTGCAGATATGACCTAAGCTGGATCTGACATGAAATCTCCTCCTTTAGGGCTAGCTCTTATGGTACCAGAAGGGGCCATGCAAGCTTCCAATGGAGGGAAGCAACCAAAAGTCTTACCCAGCCATGACACCTATGAACCATAACCACCCTAAGGGTGCAGTATTGGCACAGACAGCTTGGCGATAACCACAGCTCTCCAAATGGACTTAAGGCCACTCAACAGGAAGGAAGTTATGATCCAGGGCTAGTGAAGGAGTACTCACAACTACTACTTTGTTAAACCAGCAAAAACCCTAATTCTAAAGATTTATCCTCATACCCACAGATAAGTGTAATTCCCCCTCATCAAAGAAATTTCTCTTTGCAATAAACAGAGATCATTATAGAAATCAATAATCAATCAAAATGCAGAGTTGTTGAGCCCAGTCACAACGGATAGGTCTACAACACAACTCACAACTCCTGGACCCGCCAACATAGCTCCCTGAACATGACTTGAACAAAGATGGCACCAGCAGACACGCTAAAGTGGAAGAGAGAAAACTCATGAGGCCTCAAACCCAGAACAAAAAAAAAAAAAAACTATATGCAACTAAGAAACGCTGAGAGTGGGAGAAATAGTCTTCCCCTAGGAGTAGCCCCCCAAGGGTTTATCTAACACCAGATGGCCAGCCCTGAAATCGCACGCTCGTGCGTGCGTGTGTGTGTGTGTGTGTGTGTGTGTGTGTGTGTGTGTAAACACAAACAAGTAACATTATACAGGCTAAGCAGGTTGTATTTATATATTCTGGAATACACAGGGACACCCCAACAGTAAAAGAGAGGTCATGAATTTGAAAGAAAGTCGGGGTAGGAGTAACATAAAAGGGTTTAGAGGGAGGAAAAAGAAGTGAGAAATGAAAAAATATACATGTTCTCAACCTTTTTAAAATTACTTTAAGAAAAATAAAAAACAGCCGGGTGGTGGGGGGGCACACCTTTAAACTCAGCACTTGGGAGGCAGAAGCTGGTGGACTTCTGAATTAGAGCCCAGCCTGGTTCAGAGGGAGTTCCAGGACAGCCAGTACTACACAGAGAAACCCTGTCCTAAAACAAAAACAAAAACAAGCAAACACCCAGGGTTGCAGGCAGCTGGAGTGAGGCTCGCAAACCATAAAGACCTGGAGGCCAACAAGGGAAGGAGTGATGAGAAGCAGGGATCCGGCTGCAGCAGAGGAAAAGTTCTGGTTTGGACAAAAACAGAGGTGACGGTTGTGGGGCCACGGGATTTGCTGTCCCTGCAGCTGCAGGACTTGTCTTCGGGCTCCTCCGTGACTCCTGTGAACTGCAGATAACATGTAGCATCTCTTTCAGAGATGCTCTCAACTGCTGGGAAACAGTGGTGACAACATGGATCATCTACCAAGGTACCATGAGAAGCAAAGACTGATGAACCCATCTAAATAGGCAGGGGAAGAAGTCCACAGAAATACAGAGGATTTCTTATTTAGAAATAAGAAATCTTATTTAGAGGAAATGGGATACCAGAGAATTCCATTCTGTACTGGACCCTTGTCTAGGCCTACTGTCCCCCTGACCTCCAGAACTCCACACTCAGGGGGTGCCCACTCCTTCTATGATCATCACGGGGACAAGGGAAACTTGCACCCGAAACCATTCAAACTGGCGTCCAGCCTTTCATCATTGTTCAGACTTTTTGACATTGCCAACTTCCTAAGCAACTGGGTAGGGATGCCACTGCTAGCTATGAATACTGCAGGCCAGAACAAATGTCCAGCGAAAGAAACTGTCCAGGACTCAAAATGAGATCCCTGGGTTACAGATCTTCCTAGAAATACAGGTTCCCAGGGCCACTCCAGCCCCACAGAACCAGGGAGCTGCTATCTGTCTCTGCAAGCCCTCAACATCATTACATTAGTGACACAGCCTGCCGCTCACTGATCCCTCTGGACCACGCTGATTCTCTCCATTTAACCGGCGGCTCCTGTCAGAAAGAACCACCAACCTCTGCAGACCACTGATTCAGAAATGTTGCCAATATTCATCAAGATTTTCCTTCCCTACCTGCAAACAGTAAAGAAAATGGCATGATATTTTGGTCCCATGAAGGTCATGATCTATAGATCTACAAGTTGCCCAGCCCCCAACTTCTATACTCTGGATGCAGTTTTCACTGCTGCTGGAGGATAATTCAGTTCACACCCCTAACGAGGCAAAAAGGAACTGTGCCCTGGGAGGAAACAGCTGCCCAGGTCCAGGGCATTATTCTAGTACAGATCCTGACCCACCAAAGCCCTGAGGACTCAAACGTTGAGTGAGGCCTGAGTTCCGTCCTCGGGAGCTCCTGGCTTTCCAGGATGGAAGGAGGACAGCAGCTGAGCCAAGGGCAGCTGGCACACAGAGCAAGGAAGGCCTTAACTCCAGAAAGGCAATACCAGCTGTGGGTAGCTCTGGCCTGTATCAGGTCCCATGGCATCTCTAAGAAAGAACATCCACACCACACCTAAAAGTCACGAGACTGTGAGGGCTCCCAGGGCTGGCTGGGCATGAGGTGTCTACAGGAAGCAGCACCTGGCCAACGGTGTCGTTTCTAAAGGCGATAGTGAAACTGCCACCTCTGATTAGACCTGAACTATGACCAGCACGGCAGACAGAGCCCAAGGAAAAGGAGAGCCGGCCGTGGCAGTAGGAAGAAACTTTTTTCCCTAAACATACACACCTGCAGTAACCAGACTAAACAAACTCTTACGGAGTTTACTGTATTAAGCAACTCCACAGAGAACAAGATGCCTTGCTTACAGGGCACATCCCCAAGCCTGTCTCTTCCTGGGTCAAAGGCTCAGAGAGATGACGATGGGAATCACACATAGCAGGGGCTCGTCAATTCTACCTCATGCAAGGAGGCTTGGCCCAGGCAAATCATCTCCCCCAGATACGTTTTCTACACTTCCGGGTTGCAAAGGTGTGTTGGAAAACAGTTTCCTCTGAGACTGAAACATCCCACCCTGCAGGTGAACTCTTTAAACAGGAAGGGGGACAACTCAAAATAGCTCCAGGCGTCCCTGACTGACCAGATTCACTAGGCCCCTCTCTCCCGGAGTAAGCAATAAAGGTTAGAGTCCCTCTCAGCCCAGCCAAGCTACAAAGACAACGCAAAGATCTGAAAGCTGCCTGGAAGAAGAGAAAGCAGAGGAGCTGTTTGGGAGAGGTTTAGACCAAATCAGTCACTCAGAAAGAACACTCCAACCTGTTGAGCTGCCTGTAGGCTGTGCAGTGTGCAGTGTGCTCCAGGTTCCCAGCTTTAGTGGGCTTTGGCTACACAGCTGTCTTCGAGTCATTCCTGCTCCTGTAAGAAACCCCTCACCCGCCGGGCGGTGGTGGCACACGCCTTTAATCCCAGCATTCGGGAGGCAGAGGCAGGAGGATCTCTGTGAGTTCGAGACCAGCCTGGTCTACAATAGCTAGTTCCAGGACAGGCTCCAAAACCACAGAGAAACCCTGTCTTGAAAAAAAAAAAAAAAAAAAAAAAGAAACCCCTCACCCATATTCCTGTTAGTATAAACCCAATAAAACTCACTGGTTCTCCAATCTGGATTCTGGTCATATCTGTACTTCAATCCAGGCATGAGGTCCCTTTCCAGAGTAAGTGTGCTATGCCTCCCCAGGAAAAGTTTTGTCACACAGCAGGGGGATAGCCATGTTTGGGGATTACCATACAATGAACTGGCATAACACAGGTTAAGGACTTAGCACTCCACTGGGCACAAATGTTCAACAACACAGCTGCATCATGGGACTGAGCAGACTCCCTGCCATCTTCCAAGGTTTCCCAAATGCTCAGGCTGAGAAATCAAACTTTCACATATCCGTGTCCACCTCAGAGGACCATGGAAAGCTCATGCTCTCCCTGCCCTAGTCATCCTGTGGAAGATCAAGGCAAAACAGGTGTCTACAGAGCAGTCACCTAGTAAAGAGAGCAACAAGAACCCTGGATGAGGAGGTGGGTGTCTCCACTTCAGAGACTGGCTGGATTTCCCAGCGGTGCCTGGGAAGCTGGGAAGCGTACTGCTGGGCTGAATGAGCGAGCACTAGGCAAACACATGGATCCTGGCTCCACTGCTGGCAAGCTGAATTACAGTGTGTGACTGCTAATAGAGGCTTTAGCCTTGAAAGAACGACAAGCTTTATTTAACAAGAGAAGCAGTTGGCCGGTGCACTTCAATCCATCCACCCCAGACAAAGTCTTTGACAGCCAGAGGGGAAGCTTACCCAGGAGGCTTGACTAGAGGTGAGGTGGGTCCCAAGCTCACTTCTGGGCATGACATGATACATGCTACATCCCACAACATGCCACACCCCTGCAGGACACCCCAGACATCTGCTGGGCTTGATGTGAAACTAATCATTAATATTTCCCTAAATACTCGAGACTCGGGGGTTAAGAAGATTCTCAGAGTAAGAAATAAAAACTAAAGAAAATTGGAAAATAAACAAACAAAAGGTAACATTTTTAAACAAGGTTGAGGATGGAAATCACATGTATCTCAGGCCTAGAGACAGTATCCCCAACATATTGCTATTTGGGAACTTCAGTGGGCTCTTGCAACTAAATAAAATATATCTTACTCATCTTTATGAGATTTTCCAACGAGGCCAAAACGGACTCACTGTGACAAGAGCAGCAACCAAAACATCCTCCTCTTTCCCAAGGTCATTCCTCGCCCCAAGAGCAAAAATTTATGTAGATGCCAGAAAACAGTGAGGTTTTAAACACACTATGACAGAGCCAAATGCTGGCGGGCGGGCGATGTCATCACAAAAACCATATCTTCAAAAGTCCTCCTAAACTGAAAGGGCTCCTGTTATGCCAATCCCAAGGCCTTGATAAAGAGGCCACAGACGGGAGAAAGGGCTAATTAGACAGCTTTGGAAATGACAGGTTTGGTCTCATGAGGCAAGTGATTTTTTTAAAATATTTATGATGATATGCATATCTTTTTCCTGAAAGATTCACATTTTTGCTTTTCTCATGCTCATTCCTAGTCATAAGGGGATCTGGGTCGGCCTCTGACAGGGATGGGGTTTCACTTCAGTTACTATGGTGATCCAGCACTAATCATGGGTTCTCCAAATTTATACCTTCCCGGTTCAATATTAGTGGAGATACAGGTATCCAAATTTGGTTTTGCTTAACCTTTTTTTTTTTAAGATTTCTGTGTGTGTGTGTGTGTGTGTGTATGTGTGTGTGTGTGTGTGTGGTTGTGTGTGTGTGTCTGTCTGTCTGTCTGTATATACCTGCAAAGGCCAAAAGAGGGTACCAGATCTTTTTGGAGCTGGAGTTACAGGCACCCACCTGACATGGGTAGGTACTGAAAACCAAACTTAGATCATACAGAAGAGCAGCAATGCTCCTAACCACTGATCTATTTCTCCAACCCAAGAGCTACTAATCAGTGAGAAGCCACAGACACCCCCAAAGCAGACCCCCCTCACAGGCTACTACTATACTCTTAGTTCTAGAATTTGATAATAAGACCCTGTTGCTGAACATACCATATACTTGAGTCCCAGGACATGAAAAAAAATCAAGCTGGTATTGACCTTGGAGTTGCATCCTTATTGGTTAACTTTCACAGTACTGGAAAGTTTTATTTATGCTACCAAGAATGAAGTTTTTGACCAATTTAGCCAGTTATGAATCCCACAAGCTACAACAATGACTGCCTGGCAAGCTTGGCATATAGCAAGATATGCATTAGTGGCACAAATGTTATAGGAATAACCAGCCACTTTCTGGTTGGCTTTAAATCCTGTACCAAGAGATATACTCTAGGCCTGGTACTGCTAACTAGGCCAGAAACTCTTGACCAGCTAGGTTATAGGTCCCAGAGAGAGAACTTAATACTATTATTCTGCTAAGTGGACACAGTAATAAACTGCCCCCTAAACTAATCTCTATACCCATAGATCTGTGCGTCTCTCAACCCTCATCAGAGAAGCTTCTTTTTGCAGTAGATGGAGATTAATAGAGACCCACCGCAGATCAGTATGCAGGGAATAAAAGAGACTAGGCGTGCTCAGCTCCAAATGGAACATCTGTATAACACCCCCTTCCCCCTGTGAGACTCAGGAATCACAGCACAAGGGAGTCAGAAAGACTGTTGTGGATGTCTGCAGTGAAACAGTATTTGCTGGACATGGACAGCACGGCACACATGAACAAAAGGCAGCTGTGACTGCACACGCAACACCAAGTCTGCCAAAATCCCAGGATGGATGCGGAGGGGTCATGAAGTCCCCCACCCTAGCTTATTGACCGCTGAGGGAAGGAAGAGCCCATTTTCTTCAGGGATGCTGCCCCTACAAAAGCAACCCATGCTGCAGCGGAGGGTCCTACACCCGTGCACATACAGACAGCACTGTATGTGGACTCCGTGTGTTTTTAAAGAGAGCAAGAAAGCACATGAAGTTCTGAGGGGAAATGGAATTGATTGGCAGGCAGAGTTGATTAGAACACATTACATGCATGCGTGATATTTTCAATAAAAAGTGTTTGTTCTCTTCTCACTCAAGCACATCATGCTACCACAACTTTGCAACCCTCTCCCCATGCCAAACATGCACGGAGCAATGTAAGATCTGCCCATATCTTAACACGGACATGGAAAGACCATTCCATTATAACAAATGAGCCAGGATCTAATTAGAAGAGGAAAGGTGAGATCCTGAAAGACTTAAGCTTTGGGAAGCCAGAGAGACCAGGGGCCTAAATCACCCCTTAGGTCAGAGGTGCTGTTGAACAACTTCCCTCGTGTGTTCAGGGGTCATCACCCTCTCATACCTCTACCTCCTCCTCTATAAGACAGGGCCATTGTGAATAGCAAACCATCTGTGCTCAGGCTCTCCCCAAATGAGCAGTGTACCACTGTGGTGAACGGCAGAAAGAACAGAGGCAGATACGAACGCTTCTCCAGTCCCGCAGAATTTACTACAGTCCTGGCATAACGTAGGCATTCCTCGTCCTAACAAAAACAATAGCATTATCAAAGTCCCCAGCAGCAGGATCCATCCATCAGTTTTAGTTTTCCTGAGAATGACAAAGGTTATAGCCAAAACAACGGGACTCGATAGCATCAGCTATCAAGAAAAACTCACTGTGGAAGAACAATTTTAAAAAGAGAGAAATGCAACCACATCCTCTTGCTGGAAGTCCAAAACCCCACAGTGCAGCTTTAAGACTGGGAAATGAGTCACACCCAGCTGGAGGCCTTCCTCTCCTCCCGAGCAAGGAGCTCCAGTCAGGTGCATTCCATCCCTGGCACCAGCTTTCTGAGGGTTTCATCAGACTCCAGTACACGCTGCCAGAGAGCTGAGCAGAGTAACCTGAGAGAAACATGAGCACCAGTCAGTGCTTCCGACAGGGACCCAGACATTGCTCTCAACGGAACCCCTCACTACATCGCCTCTCCATCAGCTGGGAGGTGTCCCCCAAAACACCACAAGACTCCACATCCCACAGAAGCTTTGGCTCTTAATGGGCCTGGAAGCATCTGAAGTCAGCACAGCAGCTATGAACACTCAGGGGGCCCGGGGATGCATTCAGAGCCAGTATTCACAGGGACAGAACTTGTTATGACCCTCCCCTGGAATTAGAATATATCCCGTGGATAGTTAGTCCGTCTCCCAGCCTGCCTGGGATGTGGTTCAAGTACACGAGGCTGCCAAATGCCAAGGGGATCAACAACACGGCGTTCACCTTCTCCACCCAAGCGGCCAAGTTTTAAACCCAAACACTTAAGGGTTAGAAGTTCAGACTGAGGAGAAGCCTTATGCGGAGGCGAAGAGGGCAGAACCTGCACCTGCTTTGAACACACTCCTGCCGGACTTGGAAGGCTCCCATGCTCCTCAACAGAGGACTCACCAGCCTTTGGCAGGCACGGCAGTGTACTAGGACAAGCCACCCGCAGGCCTTGCACTGTCACTGGCCAACAGCAACTCAAGAGGACAGGCTGCGAATCCACTGGCTGATCACATTGCCCACTTAGATACCACCTGCTCCCCCCAGGTAAGTGATGGCAGGCCCAGAGAAAGCAAACAAGGAAACAGCTCAGGCACCTAGTAGCAGAGAAACGGGAGCCATTAGTGGTCCAAAGAGAACACAGGCAAAGCAGCCAGCTCCATCCTCTCCTGCGGGGATACTGCCTTGCCTGACACTGGGGGTCAGGACCGCATCTGCACACAGGCTTACAGGCAACAGCATCATCCACTTTTCCTCCTCCTCTTGGGTGACTCCCAAGTGGCAGGTGTATCCAAGTGCCCCCTTTAGCAAGAGAGTGTGGAAGTGTCCTGCCTCCCTTAGAAGGGTCATAATTTGACCCAGGACTTTGGTTCCAAACGCCCAGTGTTTGCCCGAGGGCAGGCAGATCTGCACTAAGACATGATGCTGACTGAGTCCCACTGGCTCCCTGCGTGCTCCAAGTCCAAATGCCTCCCATGTATCCGCGAACTGGGAAAAAAAGGACAGCCATGAAGCAACTGAACAGGCTGGCCGGCACAGCACCCCCAGCAGCAGAGCTTCTCAAAACACATCTTCAACGTCCATGCAAAACGCTCAAGCCAGGCCTGATAACCTGTCACGGATCGAGTGGCGCCATCCCAGGCAGCTGCCCCCAGGCGTCGGCTGGGCCGGAACGGGACATGCGGGCGGCCCAGGACGCAGCGGCACCGTGCCACTTTCTCACAGGAGAGACTCTATTGTCCATTATCAAATGAACGCTGACGATCCATCGTCCCTGGCAGGCTGGCTGCACTGCCGGCCTTGCGGGGCAAGAAGCACCGCAGTGCTCTCTCGGCCGGGCAGCCGCGTGTGTACACACGCACGCACACACGCGCGCACACACCCCGCCGCTCCACGGGCGCCCGCTCCCCCGCGCTTTCCAGAAGCCCCGGGGCGGCCTGGCCCTCACCTTCGATGGCGATGACGTGCTCCCGGATCTGGTTCTGCAGCACCGGCTCCTCCACGCGCTCCAGCAGCTCGTAGATAGAGTAGATGTTGGGATGGACCGACTCGAAGCGCTGGATCTCGGCCCGGATGGCAGCCGAGTTGGCCAGCTGCTGCTGGTAGTTCATGGTGCAGGCACAGCGCCCAGAGCCGCGCGCCCCCCGTCGCCGCCGCCCGGCGCCCCGGAGCCCGCGGGCCACCGAGACCCGGGGCGCCGCAGCCCCCGGGGAGCACGGAGAGAGGAGGCGCAAAAAGAAAGGCGAGGATGAGGCAGTAGAGGGGCTCAGTTCATGGCCGGGACGCACGTCCCGGGTCAGCGGGCCGTCCGGGAAGACCGCGGCGCCATGGAGCGCGACCGGCCGCGGAGGAGGCTCGCTCAGGCGCCTTCCCGCGCCGCAGCCGCCTGCACCCCTACGCGCCGGCCGGCCGAGCAGCCATTAAAGCGCAGGCAGCGCGGCGCTACGAGCGCCGGGGCCAAGGCCCCCGGGCAGTGGCCGCTCTGCTCCGGGGCGCACGACTGCGACTGGGTCCGCGCGCTTGTGAGTGTCGCGCTACCGCGCGCGCCGGGGCCCTCAGCTGCCCTGCGCCGTCCGCCGAGCCGGGACCGAGCCGTGGGCGCCTTGCCAGCCGCGGAGATCGCTCCGAGCGCCGCCCGCCGCTGCCCGGCCAGCCCCCTCCCTGGCACGCAGGGCCCTGGCCCACGTCGGCCCCGCCCCCGCCCGCGCTCGCCGCCCTCCGGTCGCCGCTGCGTCCTCCGCGGCGCTTCCCAGCGCGCCGGATCCCGGGGAATTGCGCCAGACCCCGCCCCGCGCTGCCTCTGGGCTTGCTGGGACTTGTAGTCCGTCACTCCAGCCGGCCGGCGCGCGTGGGGTGCGCTCTGCGCTCGCGTCGCAGAGCGCTGGGCGGGCCCCGTGGGGCGCCCGGACGCCACTCCTGCGGGCCGATCTATTAGCTCTTTTTGACCGTCCTGGGCGCTCTCGGTTGTGCCTACTGCCCCGTGCCAGCTCCCGAGCCTCGGCACCGAGAAGGTGGCGCGCGAACCCACCCGCCCGCGCTTTTGTTTGCTACCAGAGCGCTTGAGAAATCTCTGCGACTCTCGGGGTCCTCATCCCCCGTCTGTCAACTTTCTGCCTCTTTTTCTGAACTCAGAAGGAGAGTTACTTGCCCTTCCCGTGGGTTACACGGGGGTCTACGTTTCATCAATAAACTGAAGTTGAGGCGGGACGGAATTCCACGGGGGCTTCTAGGCAGTCTTTCCCACGAAAATGTCTCACAAGTGACTTGTAGCTTCCAAGCTGCAGCCCTCCAAGCGCCGCCTATTCTGCTCCAGCCCCATGCGGTCTCACCCAACATTAGCTCCACTTTAGCTCAGCCTGGGAGCCCAAGAAGCTAAACCGCACTGAGCTGAGGGCTCCAAGTGAAGAAGAATATTGTAGATTTCCAAGGATCCAGAGAGAGTTCGGGGCCCCGAAGGTCCTGGTCTGTGCACTCTGGTGGAGCCCCTGTCTCGCCATCCAGGAATGTTTCATAAATAGCCCCCACATCCCTGATTCAAGTGTCCTGTGCCCCATCTGGTTCAAATTCAAGCTAATGACCAGCCCAGAACCCAGTCCGCAAGCTCTTGGGTATCTCTCATCCGGGTTAGGTATTGTTTCAGGCATGTGTTCAATAATCAGCTTTTCTTGACCCTGACACTGCGGAGACCCTGGCTTGTTCTGTACCTTGCCTCTAACTTTGCCCTTAGCAGTAACACTAATAGAGATGCTGACATGTGACTTCATCTACTGTTAGCAATTTGTCCCTACCCCACCTTGGAACCCCAACTCCGTGACTCCAAATCGTTCCAGGCCTCCCCTGTTCCACATCTGGCTTCTCAATCTCTTCAGGGGTTTTCTTCTTTACTTCCCTAAGCTCTAAATATCGATGGTCCTGGGACTCGTCTTTAGGATTAATTTGTTGTGTCTTGAATATCAAACAGAGCTTTGAATATCAAACAGAGCTTGCTGACACTTACTTGTCTATCTCAAGCCCAGATCTCAGCCCTGAGCATCAAACTCCACCTATCCCACATCATCTCATCCAACACCTAACTATTGGGTTGAATACAGCTTATCTCATGTTGGGCAGCCTGAAGTCTCAACACTCACTGAAATGCAAGGATTGTTGTGAGCTCAAGGCCAGCCTGGACTGATGATGAGACCCCGCCTTTAAAAATGACTAAGTGGGGCATCTTCCCATGCCAGTCCAAGGCAGTGCAGATCTTTGTTCACCAACCCGAAAATTCAGGGTGGTCTTTTTGCCTCTTGTCCTCTGCTATCCCAGAATGTCAGCTTTGCCTCTGGAAGATGCAAAATCTCACTTTCCATCACCCTGCAAAGGCTTGATTGTCCAGACTCTGAATTACTGATAGAGAACTAACCCAGGGATCTGCCTCCTCCCTGTTTCCTCACTGACCATTCTCAAGAAAGTAGTCCTAGTGAGTCTTGTAAGCCTAAGCCATGGCTTTCCTCCGCTCAAAACCTCCTCCAGTGCCACTCATCCTCTCTGGCTCCCAGAGCCCTTCTGGCTTGCACTCTTACCAAGAGCTGGGCAGAGTCATAGTTTCCTCCTCTTATTTTTTTTTTTCATTTTGAGACTCGCATGGCCCAGGATGGCCTCCAACTTGCTATCTAGACAGCTTGACCTATATTTCTGATCTTCCTGCCTCCACCTCTCAAATGCTAATCTCATAGGCATGTACTACCAACACCTAGTTTATGATGAGCTGAGGATCAAACCCAAGGCTTTGTATATTCTGGGCAAGCAGTCCATAGCTATACATTCTCCTACTAAGCTTGTACCCTATTACAATCCCAATAACCCTCTTAGAAGACACAAGACTTGGTTGTTCATAGCAACAGCAGTGGACAGAGCAGCGATGGTTCTATGTATCCGTAAACTGAATTCCAAGCCACACAGGGTTGCAACAGGAGTTAGGTGATACTGGGTGACTCCTATGGGCAGAACTATGGGCATAATCATGTCCTTCAGAAAAGAGTCTTGTGTATAGAAGAGGAAGAACTCTGGACTTCAGGGCCCACCATCTTCTCTGGAGCTCAAGCCCCTGTAGCAAAGCTCCACAGACCACATGAATCCAACAGAAGATGTCCAAGATCGAGGTGTCAGCAAGGTCGGCTTCTGTGGGCCCCTCCTCAACTCAGAGATGAAAGTCTTTTCCCTGTGTCCTTGTCCAAAGTCCTTTGTGTCTGCATTCTGATCTCTTCATTGAGTAACATCAGTCCTGTTAAACTGGGGCCAGCCATACTGGCCTGATCTTTACTGAACTGTCTCTTTAAATTTAGAGTCGGTCTCTCAATATCCTGAGATCATGAAGAATAGAGCTTCCACAGAGCATCTGAGGGGACACAATTCAGCCGTAAGAACCTCTCTCACTGGGCCACCTCTGTTTCCACCCCACCCTAGCCTCTCCAGGCACACTGACCTCCTTGCTGTCCTCTGAGGACAACAGTCATTAGTCAGGAGCATCTCCCCTCAAAACCTTCGCCAGCCACATCACTTCCTACATGGATTCACTCTAAAACCACCCTCTCAGGTGACCACCCCTGACACCTTCTAGAAAGTGGTTTTGGCGTCTCACCTCCTTGCAGGTAAAAAGAACACTACTTTCTAAGGATGTCACACTGAGGACCCTGGAACTGTCTTCTACTTCCCAGGAGGGCCACAGCCCTGTCAATCTGCTTTGGACTTTTGACCTTTGGAACTGTAGGACCATTAACTTCTGTTATTTAACATCAAATTTGCACTAAGGTTTCACAGTGGTAAAAGACACCAGTATGCCTGCTTCATTTTGTTCTTACCACTTGTCTAAGTCACCACTCTTTGCTTAACTCGAGGGCTTACAGGTCCATCTGTTTTATTCTCCATCCCATCCTCAGCCCCTGGAACAGTGCCTGATAGAAAACAGGTGTCCAAGAAAAGGCTTGCCCATTAAACTTCAATCGCCATAAAGACGGGGAACACATGTCTCGGGCATTTGCAGCGCCTAATGTAGAGGGCTGCCATAATGGCCCACTCATCATGGCCAGCACATAGTAAGAGCTAAAGATTGGTCCGGTTAAAATGGAAGTCCTCTTATCAATACTACCCTAGGAGTGTTAATGGGCTGTTACTACTGATTCCTCTCCTGTAAATACAGCCAAACAACTGTGATTGTTCTTTATCCGATGGTCCTTCTAGACATTTAACAGTGTGAGTGCAAGTCCCTTGGAGAATGAGCTGACTCTCAAAACAGTCACCAGAAGGCTCCAAAGTTGGGACTTAAAGGGCTGGAAAGATGGCTCAGGGATTAAATCAGACAGTGGTGGCACACACCTTAATCCCAACACTCAGGAGGCAGAGGCAGAGGCAGGTCACCTCTGTGAGTTCAAGGCCAGCTTGGGCTACAGAATGAGTTCCACCCAAGTTCAGTTCCCAGCATCCATGTCAGGCAGCTTACAACCACCTGTAACTCCAGCTCTGGGCCCCCTGATGCCATCTTCTGACCTCTGTGGGCTCCTATACCCCCAAACACACAAATTTAAAATAATAAAAATCAATCTGGAACTTAAAAATAAAGACAGAGAAGGGGTTGTTTGGGGTTACAGTTCAAAGGCACTATCCATCATAGCAGGGGAGGCATACAAGCAGAAGTATGACCCAGCTGGTCGCATTGAGTCCACAGGAAGAAGGGGACCAGTATCCAAGCTGGGTGTCTTCTCTTTATTCAATCTGGAACCCCTGCCCATAGAATGGTGCTGCCTATGTGTAGGGTGGGTGTTATTGGTTGTTTTACTCTTTACGCTTTTGGGGGGACCCACCATGCAGCTCCCAGATAAATCACACACAGAGGCTTATTCTTGCTTATTTATGCCCGGCCTTAGCTTGACTTGTTTCCAGCCAGCTTTCTTATCTTAAATTAGCCCAACTACCTTTTGCCTCTGGATTCCTTTCACTCTTGCTCCGTGGCTGGCCGTGTAGCTGGGTGGTGGCACCTGGTGTCCTCCTCTCCTTCTCTCGCCCAGATTTCCCCTCCTTTTTATACTCATTGCCTGCCAGCCCCGCCTATTCTTTCTCCTGCCTCACTATTGGCCATTTAGCTCTTTATTAGACCATCAGGCGTTTTAGACAGGCAAAGAATCACAGCTTCACAGAGTTAAGCAAATGCAGCATAAACAAAAGCAACACACTTTAAAATAATATTCTACAACAGGTGGGTCTCCCCCCTCAACCCAACCTAGGAACTCCCTCATAAACATAGCAAGAGGTTTGTCTCCTGAGTGATTCTAGGTCCTATGAAGTTGACAAACCTATGGCATCAAAGTTCCAACAGGTGAAATGTGGCCTCTATCAGGACAACTTCACAGCCACACTTTAAACATGAAAATGTCCCCTTGAATACAGCTCCATAGCCCTTCCTCCTGCTCTCTCTGTGAAGAGCATCTGAGAACGGCAAGCAGCCTCTTGCAGCTGGGGACTTTGCAAGGCTATATCTGCTTCCCTGCACTTGACCTGGTTTTGTTCAACTCCTTTCCACGCTTGGCTGAAGATTGCTGAGACTCCTATGTGACTGTGTGTGGCAATCACGTGAGTCAGGCATAGGTCTTGATGCCCAGTAATGGGAAGCCGCGTTTGAATGTTCCTGGAGGCCCTGGGGGAGAGGTCACAAGAAGAGAGGCCAGAGGAAGAAGAGTCCAGAAAGCAAATCATTTCTTCTCAATATTTTATCCATGTCTGATGAAGCGACACCACAGGGGAAGCAGATCACGCTACATGCCTACAGTGTGGCAGCTGACCCGAGGCTGTGTATTGGTACCAAATGCCACATAACCGACACCCACAATCTGAGCAGCACTGCATGGAACATGATTTGCTCAGACTTCCTTCTGGATCCCCTGATGTAGTTGGTGTAGGCTCTGTCCCATGAAGCTTTCCTCAGAGCCATGATCTCTGGAGTCTTTGTTTTCCTAACTGGGAAAGACAGATGACAACATGCAGTTATTTCAGCAGAAAGAATGGTGGTCAGCCTCCTGAAGTCTCCTCTGACAACTGACCGAAGCAGGATTTGAATCCATCCGTCTCACTCCGTACTTTGATGGGAGGTCCCAGAGAGCTGCAGCCATGTTTTCTCTACCTATAGTGCCTCCATCCACAGTGCACAGGGAAAGCTTTACTGTGAGATACGTGAGCTTGGAAACATTGCTGTTCAGAGCCTGGCAGTCTCTTCCTCTATCTGTCTCTACCGCCTTCCACTCTCTCTTATTCTCTCTCCAACTTGCCCTTGGCCACCATGATATTATAAGAGGCCACACTACCCAGAAATAGCATGTGTGAAGACAAGCTTCTCTAGACAGCTCTGACTACTGAGCTCCAGCTCTTTCAGTTGGTACCCGCAAGCTGGCCTATGAAATCATGTCTGTGCCTCCTGGGAAATCCTGATCCATAGGAACTCTGAGATAATAAGGGCTGATCAGAGGGGCTAGCATTGCTTTAGAACACTCTAGATGCTGCAATAATCTGATCTCTCTCTTTTTTTTTTTAATTGTTGTTGTTGAGATAGATCTCCAAAGCTAGTCCAGGCTAATTTCAAATTCTGGCTCCTCCTGCCTCTACCCACCAAGTGCTGGGATTAGGCATATGCACCATTATACCCAGGTAGTCTGCTCTAAACTTAGAAACACTCACAGGGTACCTGGAATGATGTCAGATGCAGAATTGTGGTATGTGTGTGACTGTACTCACAAATGTGTGTCCTCTTTACTTGTCCCATTTATTAAGTTGTGCATGTCGTAAAGGTCCCTGGGATGTCTTCCCCCCTTGACTTCTGCTTGTCATCTCCAGGCAGCCCTTGTTTGGGGGTCATGGCTCACCCGGAACCTTCTTGCCAGATTTCTCTTGCTTTCCCAGACTCAGCGACATAAACACAAGGCCATGTCTGTAGGTCAGAAGTATGACACAAGCTCTCAAATCAACATGTCTACGGTCTGCAGGCCCTTTTGAATATCCAGTGGGATCTCAGCTTTTAGAGGCCGAGGAGAACCTTGGCTGTGGCCTTCCTCCATCATGTTTGCAAACCAGCAAGGTGAAAAAAGCCTTCCTTCCACGGTCACCCTGACCCCCTTCTCTTCCATCTCCCACTTCTTCAGAATCCTTAGGAATGGAGGGAGCCCAGGAAGATAATTCAGGCTCATCGAATTAGCACATTTTTTTTAAAAAATAATTTATTTGTTTGTATTTCACATACATTGATGTTTTGTCCAAATGTATATCTGAGTGAGGGTGTCAGATTCCATGGAACAGGAGTTACAGACAGTTGTGAGTGGTCATGTGGGTGCTGGGAATTGAACCTGGGTCCTCTGGAAGAGCAATCAGTGCTCTTAACCGCTGGGAAGATGGCTCAGTGGCACTTTTAATTCCACCTGCCTCCTGGACTCTCCTTTGCCACATAAGATAACACAAGACCAGACTCCAGAGGTGCTGGGCTAGGACATCTGTGAAAAAAGGGGCCCACTATTCTGTCCATGACACATTAGTAAACTCGCCACTGTCTGTCTATTACAGATCTTGGATTTATATCATAGCTGGAGTTGCACTCTAACCCACAAAAGCACACAATCAGAAAGATAACCAAAGCAACACTGGGCTGCCAGATTAGTCGTAGAGCCAGCTATAATAACCTCCGTGGGGTCTCTTGAGCTTTGTGTCACCCGATGGGTCAGCCACCACTAACTGATTCAGAATCCCACTCCAGGATCTTGTGCCGCATCTGAAACTGATAGGAACAGAAAAACAGGTGGCCATGATCAGCGTTTGATGGTTCTATGTCACTATTGTTTTATTTATTGTTATTGTATCTGTGCATGGGGTGGGGTGAGGGGCACGTGTGAGCCATAATACGAACATGCCACAGCCAGAGCGTAAAGGTTCTGCAGAGGGCAGCTTCTTGTGGTTTGTTCTCACTGCTCCCGCTTCCACCTTTACGTGGTTCCAGGTATTGAACTTGGGCCCGCAGGCTTGCACGGCAAACGCTTTGCCTGCAGAGCCATTTCACCAGGACTGTCTTTATTTTATGTTTAGATTTTTGAGACAAAGTCTCATGTGTCCATGGCTGGACTTGAGGTCATTGAGTAGCAGAGGTTGACCTTGAACTTCTAATTCACTTGCCCCAAACTCCAAGTGCTATGGTTATTGGCATCACAACTCCTAACGTTTATGTCTTACCTCTTTTGCACTGATATTTTTAGGTCAGGGCTTATTTTTAAGGACACAAAGACTGCCTTCCTGCTATGTAAACAATAGGTGCCAATACTGTTTAGCGCTAGGTTATTTTTTCAAAGACTTTCATGTGAATTGACTATCCGTAAGTTTAATTAAATGGGATGTTTTATTCTTAAACATCCCTAATTCAAGAATCCTGGGGTAGAAATTCTCCAAAATCCAAAACTCTGCAACCTCAATTTCTATGTAAAATGACCTTCAAGCCATATGAGGTTATTGTGAAACACTGTCTTTCAGGTTCCACTATGATTACCCACAAGAGACCTTTACACGATCCTGTTGTCATTCCGTCATAGAAGGAAGGGGTGGGAAGGGAGGGTCATTAGACCCTCTCTCCATGCTGCACCCCTGACCCAGCTGCATGTAGTCCTCCTGCAGTGGTCTTGGGAGGTGCTGGAGTATACAGAGGGTCACTGAAGGGGGCGTTACCCATGCAGCTTCCTGAAGGTCATCACCTGTGCTGAGATGAGATGGGACTTTCAGTGATGTAGTTGTTTGGGGTCTCTCACACTCCTGTAAGAAATCGCTGTCCCAGTGCTCCTTTTAAATAAGCCCCATAAACTCACCAATTCACCAAGCTGGACTTGGATGGACTCACTCCTGTCAATCATTGATGCCCTGTATGGGGTCAAAGGACATTTCTTCATGTCCTCAAGAAAAGCAATGCAAGAGAAAGGCATGTGCAGTGTGGACGTGCGTTCTGCCTGTCTGTGGGTCCCTCCTTCAGCTGTCTCATTCTGCAAGAACACAACTGCTCTAACTTCAGGAAAACCATAAACACATCTGGGCCCACAAGTACTTTGGCTAGAAGATGTTTAATCTACACTGCTTTAATCAAGATTTAAACTCTCATTGCAACTGCGGACGATCCCCAGTTGAAATCCAAGGCTTATTCTCCGAAATGGCATTAAAATAAAGGTGGGTTTCCGAGGGACCCTTAGCTTTGGGGTGACAAGTGGCAGGCGGTTAGTCAGGAGAGGAGGGTGTCAAGTGACGACAGAACTGGACTTTGTTTGCTTTGGAAATCCCTCACTCCTGGCCATATGCTTGTGGCCATCTTATAGCTGACCTTCACCCTCAGGATCCCTCGCTCTTACCTCTTCTCTCCTTTGCCCTGAGGGCAGACACTCCTTCCTGGCCCTCCAGGGTTATCAGGAAGGAATTCAACCCAAGCCCTGGCATGTTGTGATGAAGAATGGAGGGGTAGCTCCATAGCTTTCCTAGATTAAAGAATGCCATCCCGAGATAACCAGATGAGTCATGATTCTTTGCTAGGCTGGAGAATCATCTGTATCAGTTGGGGGAGAGGACCAAATGAGATAGATCAAGGTAGGATGGGGACAGGGTGGTCAAGGGGTAGGGACAGCAAGTCCTCTCTGGAAGATTGGCACTGAGTGAAGACCGGGAAGCTCAAAGGCATCCTGCTTCTCAAGAGACAAACATATACACTAAGCCCCCATCGCCTTCTATCAGATTCTAAATATCTCTATTGTGGAGTCTCCAAGTTTTTGTAAGATGTGACCACAAACAGTGACATAAAGAAATGTGTACTGGTGATTTAGTGGTCTGAGGATGTCAGAAGTGGGCCCCCCTGGGCTGAAATCCAGGTGCCAACAACACTGCCCTTCTCTCCAGAGGCTCTAGGGAGCAACGGCTAGCTCTGCTACCAGCTTTGGGAGGCACCTACATTCCTTGGCACTTGGTCTGCCCACTGTCTTCAGAGCATCATAGCATCTTTCTGTGACTTCCTGTATCCCTTACTCCCTCAAAAGAACCCTGGTGAGTTACAGCGAAGGCTCTCAGGAACCCCCCAGATAATCTCCCCATCACAAGATCTTTAATTTGGGTGGGAGGATGTAGCTCAGTCGGTAAAGCACTTGCCTAGAATACATGAAGCCATAGGTTTGTTCACCAGCACTACATAAAACAGATGTGTGGTACACACCTATACTTAGTACTCAGAAAGTGGAAGCAGGAAGATCGGGAGTTCAAGATTATCCTTCGCCATATAGTGAGTTCAAGGCCAGCCTGAACTATTTGAGAACCTGTCTCAGAAAAGAAAGAAAAAAAATTGTAAGATTTATTTTTGCTTTTTAAATTTTTGTGTGTGCTCGTGCATGCATATGCACACATGGGATGTGTGTGTGTGTGTGTGTGTGTGTGTGCCCAAGAGCTCCCAGGGATTTCTCTGTCTCCCATCTTGCTGCTATAAGACTTGCACCACCACATCTGGTTTCATAAATTCTGAGGATCTGAATTCAGGACCTCAACTCTTTGCATGACAAGTGCTTTATCCACCAAGTCATCTCCCCAGCCCACCCTCTTAACAGTTGCGTCTGTTCGATCCTGTTCATGGCCTTCCCATTGTCACACAACCATCCCCAGACCTTCCACCTAACAGCACCAACACTCCACGTGCATCAAACTCATCCTGTGACTCATCGGCTCCTGACCTCTGCCATTCTGCTTTCTGTCACCCCAGGCAAGTGTAAGCAGAGTCACATAGCACTGGACTTTCTGTGACAGTATTTCTTTCACTTAGCACCATGTCCCCTGGGGCTCCTTTGTGTTGCAGCATGGGGCAGAACACATTTGGAAGGCTGACTGATACTGTTACACAGATACCATGCTGAAATAATTCATTCATCCATCCGTCCCAGGAAAATGCATTGCCTTGGTCTTTTGGCTCTAGTGATACTGTTGCAATGAACACAGGTATACAAACATCTCTTTCAGGTCCTTTGGAGTGTACCTGTATTGAATTTGCTTTGTTAAGTCTATAGGGTCAGGGTCACAGCTCCAAAGACTCAAACCCTAAGGAAGCTGGCTAGAGAAAATCACGGTGAGGATGCTATGAGAAGGACCATAGCATCCGTTTATTTACTTGTTTTTCTTGCTGCTGTATAGAACAGTCTGGCCTCAGAAATCACAGAGATCTCCCTCCGCCTCTCCCTCCAGAGTCCCAAAGGTGCGCAACACCATACACAGCCTCTCAGGATCCTTTAAATACAGCAGAGAGAACACTGAGACCATGTGGGTTCAGTGATTCGTCACTTTCCCAAAGTTCCTGGGGAGTAGACCAGAAGCAGGCCTGAGCCTGGGAAGCTACCAACCATTGAGCCTGCATGGATGGAAACTAAGGGCTTGTGGTTCTGGATGACAGCAAGCAGAGGTGGGCCTGTGATTAAGAAGAGGGCGGGACCACAGGGAGATTACAGTGCAGAGTGTCAATGCTCTTTCTCTGGTTGGATAAGAACACAGCCAGCCAAGATCAGTTTTCCCACAATGTTTTTCTGAGTCAGCTGCTGCTGCTACTGTGTGTGTGTGTTTCCCCCTCTTTCCAAGTGCTAGGCAAAGACACCTAATTCTTCAAGCCTCAATCCTCCTTCTGTGCGTGTCATAAAGACACTGGTCTCTTTTGTCTTCAGCTTCCTGGGATGGTGGGCCCCACTTCTGATCCACACCTTCACACCGGTCATGGGTTTTCAGCAGTGTTTACGGTGGATATTTATAGCCATGCACACACGAAGTTGTGGAAATTTTTTTCTCTGTACATCAAGAGTGAAATACATGATAGTTTTCAGCTCCTCAATTCTTCTCCCATAAAATGGAAGATTAATTTGCTTGCACACATTCTGAGAGCTGATTAAAAAGCTGGTTTTATACACGTAGCTTTGGCTGATGAGCAAATTAGACATTGAGAAATCAGATGCAAATGAGCGGTTTACAGACACTTTTGAAACTGTATAATCGCCTCCTGGATTGTGTGAAAACCAAAGAAACTGGTTTAGAATGGGCCCGTGGAAGTGGCTAACAAAGGGTTTCTAAATGATTATCAGCTTTATTTTTTTGCATTTGTCATATATATCATATTTGTGTGTGTGTGTGTGTGTGTGTGTGTGTGTGTGTGTGTGTGTACACATGGGAGGTCAAAAGGCAGCTTTGGAGGGTTAGTTCTTTTCTTCCATCCTATGGATTCTAGGGATCAAACTCGGGTCTTCAGACTTGGCAGCACACACCTTCTCCCACTGAGCCATCTTATCAGCCCTTGTCACAGAATTTTTTTTTTTCAAGACAGGGTTTCTCTGTGGTTTTGGAGCCTGTCCTGGAACTAGCTCTTGTAGACCAGCCTGGTCTCGAACTCACAGAGATCCGCCTACCTCTGCCTCCCGAGTGCTGGGATTAAAGGCGTGCGCCACCACCGCCCAGCTTTGTCACAGATTTTTAACTTATCTTTGGAATTTGGGGATTTGGGGGGAGGATCTTTTTGAGATCACCTGCCACAATATCTTAGGGGCTTTTGTGAAGTTTGGGAGCTAATGCAGCCGTTGAATGGTCGTCTGAACAGAAAGTCGGCAAAATGACAACCAAAAAATTTTCACTGGAAAATATAAAGTTCAAATAGAAATTCAGTGTAAATGTTCATAGGATGGCCACTGTATGCTATGCAAGCCCCTTTGGTTTATAAATTCAGGAGCGATCCTGTGTTTAGGGAAAAAGGCACCTGAACTCACACCTGAGACCTGGGCTGTAAGTTCTGTGTCATCCTTGTCTGGCTGTGGCCTGGAGCAAGTCACTCTCCCTGTCTTTGAGACACGGAGTACTGTGGATGGCTGTAGCCTCCCTGGAAGCCACAGACGGTGACTGACTGTTAGCATAGCATGTCATCTATGTGATGGCAATACTGTTCAGAAGGTGCATTGGATGGATGGGCCTGGCTCCTTCCAGCACTAGGCGGTGAGGATTTGCCTTGCTTTAGCCCTCGCCTTCTCCCAAGGCAATGTTTTCCGCACTGAGTTTTATGATCCATCCAGCTCAACCTTCTAGCTAACGGCAGAATCCCTTCTGCTGGGGCTTAGTGGGCATGACAGAGGACCTGCCAGCACATGCCCACAGGGATCCTCAGCATCGTATCCAAGGGGGATTGGCTCCAGACTCCCAAGGCTACCAAGACTCACTATTGTTCACAGCACTTAAAACGGCAGGGTGTTTGCGTGGGATTTGTTTATACTCTCCCATATACTGCCAATCATCTCTGGGTGACATATGATACCTAACACAATGGGAATGCTTTATAAATAGCTATTACAGGCCTCAGCAGACTAGAGACCCATCTGGGCTGCATAAGACCCTGTCTCAGAACAATAGCTGTCACTCTCCCGTTGAGGGAACAAAGACAAGAAAGAAGTTTGCAGTGTTTCACATAAAATCGCAGGCTAACTACGCAGACTCCTGGAGAGGGAAGCTACTCCTGGTCCTGTCTGCACCTCAGATTAACCGTAGTGCTCGCTCAGTATGTGGAAAATTCAGATTTTGTTTTCTGGAATTCTCTCTCTCTCTCTCTCTCTCTCTCTCTCTCTCTCTCTGTGTGTGTGTGTGTGTGAATGTTAAACTCATGGCACAGAATGCTGACTCTGGTGTTCTGTGGCTCTGTCATCATCTCTGGGTGTCACCCACTTGGGACAGTTCTGTAAAGACATAGATCCAGGACTGATGTGGGCAGAGAGATTAGTGGGGGAGGACTCTCTATTCTCTTTCACTCGGTTTTCTCTCTCCCTCCCTCCTTCCTCCCCTCAGCTCTACCCTTCTTATCCTCCACTGGCTCTCTGCACAGTGCAGCCTCCTGTCCAGGCCACACCCTTTCTTTCTGTTCTCTGTCCAGCAATGCCCAGGGCCCAGCTAACAGGAACCTTTCATTTCTCTTCTAGAGGGAACTCTAGAAGCTTCCCAGTTGGCCTATCCTCTGTCCATCTCAGGGCTACAGGAAGAAGAGAGTCTTATAACTGCAGGGGAGTACTGGATAAGCAAGAAGTAAGCATATGTCCATGTGGGTCACCCTGGCCCCACCCCAACTTCCCATCACCTGGTTACAGTACATCCTCTCGCGGGCCTCCATTTCCTCTCCTGGAACATGTCGTCAGGACCACAGGCCCTGTAAGTCATGCTACTTGGACTTGTACAAGTCATTGGAGCCCTGTGTAAAGTACATGCTCTGACCACATAGGTCTGGACGAGGGCCTGAGACCCTGCACTGTGCAATGCCAGGAGAAGCTATCTGTTCGTCTGTTGCTCTCATGCTGAGCAGGGAGCAAGAATGACCCTGTCTACTGGGAACTCCATCAGACAGCATGGTATGGATGCAGGTCCTGGAGCTTACACACACACACACACACACACACACACACACACACACACACACACACACACACACACACACACACAGCTGTCCCTGGGAATGGCCTTGTTTGTCCTAATGCACACTATTAGATTTCTCTGTAGGGCCATTATTGATGATAAAATGCCCATGCAGCAGGCAGGAGGCCCTCTATCCCAAACAATGAACAAAAAATAAAACAACACCCCCAAATCAAAAACAAACAAATAAAAGTCCCACAACTTTAAAAAAAATGCCCAGACAGATGGCTCAGTGGTTAAGAGCACTTGCTGATCTTGCAGAAGACCTAGATTCTGTTCCCAGTCCCCACATGGATGCTCACAACTCCAGTTGAAAGGGATCTGATGCCCTCTTCTGGTCTCTATGGGCACCAGGAATGCACGTAGGGCACAGGTATATATGCAGGCAAAACCCCAAACACACACACACACACACACACACACACACACACACACACACAATTAAAAAAAACTTCAAGGATACTTCTCTATTCAAGGAAGCCAACTGTATATCTTTAGATATTTATATTTATATTAAAGAGGCATTTCTTCAGTTTTATTGTTACTGTTTTATGTTATTTTTTTTTTGTGGTGGCTGGACATGAACTGACCCCCATCTCCCTGCCTTGGCATCCAAGTGCTGGCATTAAATGTATGTGCCTGCACACCCGGGACAATTCCCTAGGAGTTTCTTAGAAATGAGTTAATTCCTGTTTCTTTCTCTTAAAAATCACTTTCCTGGGTTCCAAAGGTCTTGACTATGCCACCTCTGTATACTGCTTGCCTCATTTTTAGAGACAGGACATCACTCTCAGGTAAATAAGGTCAGATGTTCCCAGAGGGGACAAAGTGTGTGAAACCCCAGATGGATGAAGAAGCAAGAGGAACAGTTAGAGGACCAATAGTAGACCATGGCTCTCTCTAAGAAACTACCGAGTTTAACCACAGACAGCAGTGCCTGTGCTAGCCTGTGCTAGCCTGTGCTAGCCCTGTGATTCAGATTCTGATTCAGACACATTAGCTGCCTTCTTGAGAGGACTTTGATCTTGTTCAGGTCTTGGTTTCCCCATCTGCAAATCTGCAAAACAAAACCTCAAAAATTCTAATCCTGTACAATATTATGGTATTTCTGGGAACGGACCCCTCTCGCAATCTCATTAGAACATTAGAAACTTAATTCCCACACATACAAATGGTCTTTTACACTTGCTCTCATTCTCCAAGAACGGCTGATGGGGTCTGGGGGCACTCTCCAATGCAGTCCTATTTTCTTTTCCACAGTAGTGGCGTGTCTAGGCATTCCTGGGGTTAGCATGAACGTGGAGTCCTAGGCTCACCTGGGGTTAGCATGATCCTGGAATCATATAGTACAAATAATAAAAACCCAGAGGCAGATATTAGGATTAGACCTGAAAATCAGAAAAGCAAAGCAGCCAAGCACTAGAGAGACCTTTTACCTCTACCAAATCTTCAGACTGAAGGGGTGAGATTCTGTCTCCACAAATCCTCAGACTCCACACTCCACTGATTTCCTGTCTCTTCCCCTTTATATTCCTGTCTGTCCAGCCATATCACTCCTGTCTGTACTTCCCTTGTGCTGAGATCCCAACTGCTGGGATCACCTCTGTGTGAGCTCTGTTTCTCTTTTAGACAGATTCCATCTTGTGTAGCCCAGGGTGGCCTTGAACTCACAGAGCTCCATCTGCTTTAATCCCCAAGTCCTGGGATTAAAGGTGTGTGCCACCACTTCCTGATGTATATGACTGACTAGTATGGCTGCTTTGCCCTCTGATCTTCAGGCAAGCTTTATTTATGAAAACAAAATCTACCACTATAAAGTCATGAACTAATAAACTGGTAGCCATTGCACAAAGGTTCTATGTGATACAGTGCCCTGGAAATTTGGGACACCATGGTAAAAGCAGTGCAGTCACTTCCTTCTCAGAGCCGTCAGGGTGGGCAGAGTGCAAGGTAACACCTCCTCATCATTAACTAACTAACTTCAAGGGAGCACTCCGAGGACTTGAGCTAAGCCAGGCTTTACCTTGGCTGAGATGTCGGCAGCCGAAGGATCAGGGCTGCAGTTTCCTCTTCCTGTCTCCTTAGCTCATGCGTTTATTACCCTGCAGCACTTGAACTTTCCTTTGACCTTTCTAAGCTGACTCCAGAAGCCGACTTTGAGGACCACAGGTTGGCGAAGCCTTGGTTGGGCTGATGTGTTTGTTTGGGAGAAAAGGTGAATACGGATGGAGAAGAGAGCTGAAGGCCTGGGGTGATGAAACACGGATCTTCAGTCTCTGAGTGAGGAGACAGAGAGATGAGTGAGGAGACAGAGAGATGAGAGATGAGGAGACAGGCAGATCTAAAACTAAAAAGAAAAGCAATGTGACTAATTGGAAAGTTTCATTAAATTTTACTGTATGGCACTCCATATAAAACCAGCAAAGTCCACATTACAGGCACTTGTGTTGGACCTGAGTGTGGCTATTTGGGGAGAAGGGAGTGCTGAGTGGGTGGGAGAGCAGTTGACATCACTTAGAGATTCTAACTCCTGCAGCTACGGGGGTAAAGACTGGGACCAAGCCAGGGGTCCTGCCTCACCATGCCTGCTAGAGCAGCCTCTATATGAACTCTGGGGAGCCTGTACTGGAGTATTGTTCCACCCTGGGTTGTCCAGGGCTACAGAGAACAGCATGTGGGTGAGGCCCAGAGACAAGCACACTATTTTAACCTGAAGTGAAGGTCTCTTGATGAAAATGGGCAGGTGGTTCACTGTGATGGAGGGGCAGGATGTTCAGGGGGAGAATGTAACCAGTGATGCAAAGTCAGCTTTATGGATCTGGCTCCTCTGAACTCTGCCTCGGCTACTGGGTCACCTGTCTTCTGGGTACTAGAGACGTCAGTAGGCCAGGCCCACTGCCAGGAGACAGAGTCTCTAAAGCAAACACCCCTGTCTTTGTTATTCCGGATCCTAACGGTGGTTCAGGTCCACTTCTGATCCAAATAAATAGATCAGAGAGGGCAGGAACCTGATGACAGATAATTAATTGCCTCATTGCCCATAGACCTCAGCTGAGCTAGCTGCGATGCTCAGACTACAAAAAGACAGGATCGAATCAGTCACCTGGTTTTAACGGGTCTTCAGCATCGTCTTAAACTTTCCCCGTCTCTATGAAGATGCGGAGTTTTGGTCCCTCTGCCTGCATCACACAGTCTTCTCTGCAGAGCAGGGGCCGGTGTGAATCCTTAGACAGATCTGGGCTCAGATGGCCCTGCAGCTTCATTAGTGGGCAGTCAATAACGGTTGCCTGGATTTTGACCCTCTCCAGATTTATACATGGAAGTCCTGACTAACCCTTGATGTGACTGTATTTGGATGTGGGGCTTTGGAGGGGGCACTTAAATGAGGTGATTAGAGGAAGGTACCTGAGATGAAGTGGGCTCCTACATGGCCTTATGAATGATCTCATCCTTTCTGTGGATACAAACACCAGGAAGAAGCCGTGTGAAGACAGCAAGAAGGTGGTGGCCCGTAAGCCAAAGAGAGTCCTTAACAGAGCACAGCCGTGTTAGCACCTTCACTTGGGACTTCCAGGGACAAAAAAGATAGCTCAGTGTGTAAAACACTTCAGTTTGATTCCCTAGAACCTACACAAAAAAATCTTGGCAAAAGGTTTAATCTTAGCACTCCAGAAGCATAGGACACACACAAATGCACATACACACACACCACACACACACACACACACACACACACACACACGGGCATGGTGGTACAAGTTTGCAATCCCAGTGTGTGCGGGGGTAGAGATAGGTAGCCTAATTTACAAGGACACTGAGAGGACCCTGTTGTAAAACAAAACAAAACAAAACAAAAACAAATACTACAAAAAAACAAAAATAGAATGAGTAGTATCTGAGAAAGGACACCTGAGGTTGACCTCTGGACTCCACACTGTCATGCTCAAACATGAATGGCACACACATGTACACACAAAGGCCTCCAGCCTTCGGGAGTATGTGAAGTAAATGTCTGGGTTTTTTTTTTTTTTGTTTTTTGTTTGTTTGTTTTGTTTTGTTTGTTTGTTTTTTAAGCCATCCAATCCACAGTATTTTGTTATAGCTCCTGGGGCTGAGATGGCGTTCCTGGCTTCCAATCCCCATCCTCCCAGAAACTTATGGGCACTAAGTACAACTCTACCCTGACTGGCAAGCAATGTGGCAATTATGCTAGGGAAATATTTATAGTTTTGACCTTGCAATTCCCGTCCTGAGCCTTTTTAGAAAGTCATTTCAATGCAGGGAAGAACCTACATGCCTAGGTTAGTCTTTCAGATTAGCCCATCAGAGGGCTGTAACAATATGGAGTTTTTCTACCACAGGAAACTCTGTCTACGCTGTGACAATGCATGAAATAGGGAAGCTAAGACCGTGAGGCTTCCGCACCTATGCTGGTTAGTTTTTATTGTATAAGCGATACAGTGTCCTGGTTAGCTTTCCATTGACAGCTAGACACAACCTAGAATCCCCTAGGAAGAGAAAACCTCAACTGAAAAATTCCGACCATCAGTTTGACCTGTGGGCATATCTCTGGGGAAGTTTCTTGACTGTTAATTGATGTAGGGCCCAGACCACTGTGCATGGTACCATCCCCTGAGTAGGTAGGAGGTTTGGGGTTGTATAAGGAAGCCAGCTGAGCATGGATCAGGGAGAAGTCAGGAAATAGCTTTTGTCCATGCTTTCTGCTTCTGTTCCTGCCCCGACTTTCCTTAAAGATGGACTGAGACCTGGAAGTGTAGGCTGAAATAAACCCTTTCTTCCCTAACCTGTTTTTGGTCATGTTTAGCACAGCAACATGAAAGCAAACCAAAACAACATCAGCGTGGGAAGAATGTTTAAGAAGGAAAAAGTGCTACCTTTTTGTGAACATTCTAAGCAAAAATGTGAAAAGTCTGAGCCCATACAAAGGACATAGAAAGAATGTGATACAACACAATTTACCCAGGGAGATGGGATATTGGGGCATTTTCAACATGTCCACTGCGCTGAAGGTTCGTGAGAGAACACAGCATGGCCACTCTGTGCCTTCCATCTTCAGCAGAATCTCTCTCTCTCTTCAAACACACTTTTCTTCCAGGAATTTCTGGACCCACAAGGCAGCATCCCCAGTCCCAGGTGCTCCATTTTCCCATAGAAGAGAACACCGCCTGTCCAGGTCCCCATCCTCCATTACAGCATAAACAGCCGTCTCCATCCTCAGCACCTTGTCCCTCACTGCACACCTGGATAATGAAAAGCCTCCGTCAAGCCCAGAGCCAAGACCCAGTGTGATTTTCCACAGTGTTTCACAGGCCAGCAATTCTGCCAGTGGGAGTCACGTGGACGGCTCTTCATGACAAAATTCCCTGGAACCAGATCCTTTTGAGTCAGTGCTGAATCCTCTGTGGCATATCGGGTGACGGCAGTGAGCTGATGATACTTTCCTGCCTCCTTTGACATCAGGACCCTCATTTATGCTTGCAGTGTGTGCTGGGGGCAGCTCCAGCACACAGGCCAGGATTCCCTTGTTTATCAACTTCTCAAGTACATGCAGTCCTCTCAGGGTTCCATTTATTCAGGAGATAACTGTTTTCTATTTATATAGCACCTTCATTCATTTTTGAAAATGTTTTCTTTTTATGTAAACAAATGAATGCAAATGTTGAGGGGGGGAAAACAGAAAGCACACACACACGCACACAGGCACACACACACACTTGCACACGCACGCACAAATCTTAAGAGGAAAACAAAACAATGTTCCCTCCCAGAAGCTTTACTCATATAGAATAATTGTTCTTCAGTTCCTTTGTATCTATCTTATTTGCATATTTGAAAAATATATATATATATATATATATATGAATAGTCTATGGGTCTTGAAGACAAAACAAGACCAAGTTAGGATTATGCTGGGGACTGTTTAAGTATAAATTTTTTCGCTGCTATATTTTGGGGATCTTACATATTTGGGGTACTTTACATATTAGCATGCACTCTCTCTTTCTTTCTCTCTCCCTCCCCCTTCTCTCTCTCTCTCTCTGTTTGTCTGACAGAGTCTTACTCTGTATCCCAAACTGGCCTGGAACTCTCAGTCTTCCTCAGCCTCAGTAGTGATAAGATCGGAGGTACACACTACCACTACCACTGTTCCTTTGCACACACACACTTTGTAATGGAATAGTGTACTTCAACTGTATCACTACAACTGGGTAGTTTTGTTTCATCATGTTTTGTTGGCAGTACTTGGACTTGAACCTAGCACCTCACACATGCTAGGTGAGCACTCTAACCACTGAGCAACAGCCTCAGCCCTAGTATATTTAGACAGTGTAGTGATAGGAGCAGCAGGCTGCGTCCCACCACCTGGCTAGCTTTACCCGAAATAATTACATGGAAACTGTATTCTTTTAAACACTGCCTGGCCCATTAGTTCCAGCCTCTTATTGGCTAGCTCTTACATATTGATCTAACCCATTTCTAATAATCTGTGTAACACACGAGGTGGCTTACCAGGGAAGATCTTAACCTGCATCTGTCTGGAGTGGGAGAATCATGGCGACTCCCTGACTCGGCTTCTTTCTCCCAGCATTCTGTTCTGTTTACTCCACCCACCTAAGGGTTGGCCTATCAAGGGGCCTAGGCAGTTTCTTTATTAATTAACCAATGAAAGCAACAGATTAGAAAGAAATCACTCCCACATCAAGACAGAACCTCATTATGTAGCCCAGGTGGGTCTGTAACTCCTGGTCCTCCTACAGAGTGCTGAGGTTCCATGTGTGCATTGCCACACCTGGCTTGTTGTGCTGTGACAGGCGACATGGTAGGTAACCATTCTGTGACTATAACTGTATGTACCTATGCTTGTAGCCTTCCTTTCTTAACCATCTAATTAATTAGTTGATTAGTTTTTGTTGTTTTGAAATGAAGGCTCACTCTGTAGCCCAAGCTGGCCTCAAACTCAAGGGCAATCCACCTGCCTCACACTTCCGGGTGCTGGCTTTACAGGCATTTCCCAACACATATGGTTTTACAAGGTAAATCACTTTCCTAAAAATAAATAAATAAACAGACAAATAAATGAACAAATGAACAAACAAACAAATAAACAAATAAATATAGAGCCTGTCATGGTGGCACATAGCTTTAATTCCAGCACTTGAGAGCAGGGGCAGGCTAGCCTGATCTACATTCTGAGTTCAAAGATAGTCAAGGCTACATAGTGAGGCTCTGTCTCAAATAAACAAACAAAAAGCAACTCCATAATTTTTATTACATTTTATTTACTTATTTTCGTATGAATATTTGTATATGTGCACATGCTCATGCCACAGTGCACATCTAGAGGTCAGAGGGCAACTTTCAGTAATTTCTCTCCTTCCACCATGTGGGCCCAGGCAATCAAACTCCAGTCTGGGTCATCAGGTTTGATGGAAGGCACCTTAACCCCATGATGTTATAGGGCGAATTCTTGATGTTAGAAAAACTGGGTCTAATCTACCCTGCATTTTAAAATGTGGCTTCTACCAGCGCTGCCCCCAGAGGTTACTGCAGTTCACGGTACCAACAAAGTGTGAATGTGCCAGGCTCCCCACACCCCAGCTAAACACATACAGATCGTCGATGAGTGACCTCATGCGTGACTTAATGACGGCACCATCATTATGTAATTTGCATTTCCCCAATTATGAGGGAAGTTAAGCACCATTTAATGTAATTATACATTTGTTGGCCATTTATATCTGTGGCTCTATGAAGGGCTTTGTCCTTTTCTAATTATTTTATTAAGGAAATTAGCTTCTTATCTGGTTATAGGTTGTAAATCTACCCTTGGTTTTCCTTGTAAATCTTCACTATTTGAAACTTTATTTTTTTAACAATAAACATTTAAAATTAATTATGTATCTATCAATCTGAAGGATTTTGCCTTGGTTTCTAGTTCTCCCGTTATTTTTTGAGAATTTTCCATTCCAAAATTCTTTTTTCCTTTTTTGGTATTTTAAAACAGAATCTCAGGGTTTCTCTGTGTAACAGCTCTGGCTGTCCTGGTACTTGATTTGTAAACCAGGCTGGCCTCGAACTCATGAACTCACAGAGATTCGCCTGCCTCTGACTCTCAAGTGCACCACCACACCCGGCTGCCATTCCAGGATTCTAAAGGTCTGTGTTCCTTTCTCCCACTGTTTAGTAAAGTTCACAATTGAAACCTTCCAAGAGTTGAAGGGCAGCGTAGATGAATAGAAGCACAGTGGTGGACATGTCCTGCAGGGTCCAATTGTGTAGCTACCGGCACAGCCCTATGTGGCTCTTAGATTCTTGAACTATGGCTGTCCTAATGGAACAAAACAGTCTTTACTTTTGTTTAATTTTAATTTAGGTTTAAGCATGTGACTACTGCTTAATTTTAAATGTTTTAAAATTTTTATTTATTTTATGTGTATGAATATTTTGTCTGTGCATCATGTGTATGCCTGGTAGCCTTGGAGGCCAGAAGAGGCTGTTGGGTCCATTATCAGAATCACAAAGGGTAATGGGTTGCCTATGGGTGCTAGAAATTGAACTCTGGTCCTCTGAAAGAACAGCTAGTGTTCTTAACAACTGTTCTGACTAGTTTTATGTCACCTTGACTCAAAAGTTGTCTGAAAGGAGGGACCGTCCATTGGGAAAATGCCTCCATAAGATCTGACTGTAAGGTATTTTCTTAATTAGTGATTGAAGTGGGAGGGCCCAGCCAGCCAACCCTGGGCTGATGATCCTGGGTTCTATGAGAAAGCAGGATGGAAAAGCCATGGGGAGCAAAGTAACAAGCCAGTATACAGCACTCCTCCATGGCCTCTGCATCAGCTCCTGACTCCAGGTTCTTGCTCTGTTTGAGTTCCAGTCCTGACTTCCTTTAATAGTGGATTACAATGAGGAAGTATAAGCTAAAGAAATCCTTTCTGCCTCAAGGCCATTGTGTTTCATCTCAGCAATAGAAACCCTAATTAAGACAATCTTTGAACCATCTCTCTAGCACTCCCCAACCCTACTTTAAAGACAGGGTCTCACTATGTAGCCCTGACTGACCTGGAACTCACTAAGTAGACCAGGTTGGCCTTGAACTCACAAAGATTACCTGTATCTGTCTCTCATATGTCAAAATTAAAAGCATGTGCTACCACATTCGGCTTAAATTTTTTAAATTACATTTCTTTCACTTTTTGTATGCAAATGCATGTGAGTATGTGTACATGCATGTAAAGGCCAGAGAAGAACTTTCAGGACTTGGTTTCTCCTACAGTGGGTTCTGAGGATGTAATTTAGGTAATCAGGCCTGGCAGCAAACACATTTACCCACTGAGCCTTCTTGTTGGCCAGTTCTTACTTTTATTTAATGTTAATCTTTGTTTAGATCATTGTGTGTGACTTCTAATCATTTTCTAGCAAACCACACACATATGTAAATTTTTTTCTTTCTCCATTTATTTATTTATTTATTTTTCTATCTATTTATTTATTTAAGGCACTCTGGCCCAGACTGGCCTGGAACTTGCTCAGTAGGCCAGGATGACCAAAGGTTCATGCTAATCTGCCTTCGTTTCAGCCTCCCTAGTGTTGGGTGACCAGCACGAGCCAGCACACCTAGTTTAGGATTTACATTACTGCTAAGTCTAAAGTAAGTCTCACACCTCCTTGGTTGTCAAATGCCTAACCGGTGTTCTAGCAACACCTATTGAACTGACATGTTCCCTGAATCTAAACTGTATTCCTCATCACAGGTTCAAATCCCATGTGTATGTGGTTTATTTCTGGACCTCCACTTAGTTCCATTGATTACAGGGAAGCATCCTGTTTGCACTGGGCTCCCAGCATGCCTCCCCAGCCCCTGGCTCTCCGTGCGTTGGGGTGACTAAACAGACTGTCTCTTCACTCACCATTGCACAGAAGGCGATTCATTCCTAGTCATTTCCCATTCTGTTTTTAACCTTATGCTTTACCATGATGGAAGAAAACATAAGAAATGTGTTTTGTGGGAATGCAATCTTGTGCAACCACTTTGGAAATCAGTGTTTCGGTTTCTCAGGAAATTCGGGATCAACCTACCCCTGGACCCAGCAATACCACTCTTGGGAATATACCCAAGAGTTGCCCTATCATATAACAAAAGCATTTGTTCAACTATGTTCATAGCAGTATTATTTGTAATAGCCAGAACCTGGAAACAACCTAGATGCCCTTCAATGGAAGAATGGATGAAGAAAGTGTGGAATATATACACATTAGAGTA
>NW_026068020.1:3268220-3284499 GCF_014885135.2 Alexandromys fortis
GGGGGAGAAGAGTGGGGGGAGGGGGAGGGAAATGGGAGGCTGGGAGGAGGCGGAAACTTTTTTTTTTCTTATTCTCAATAAAAAAAATAAAAAAAAAAAGAAATAAACATATCCATGGGCTGGGCTGGGCTGGACTGAGGTCAACATCAGCACCTTCTGTCTGTTCATATCTCATTTCTGGACCACGCCATCCTGCACAGCTCTGCATCATAGGGCATGCGGGTCTCCCACATCTGTCCTCTCACTTACTCTCAGGAGAGGCTGTGTTGACACCTTCTAACAAGAAATCACTACTGATGGCTTCAGAATGGCCTTCTTTTTAAGAGAAAAGATTGCTAGCTTTATAATACTAATAAAGGACAATTTCCACGGAGTTTCAGCTTCCACACGTCAAAGAGACCCACAGTGAAGCCACTTTCTTGTCTCCTAAGGAATTGGTTTTGTTTTTTTGAGACCAAGTTTCATGTAACCCAGGCTGACCCCAAACTTGCTATGCAGCCAGAGCCGATCCTCCTGCTTCTACCTCCTAAGTGCTGGGATTACAGGCACGAGCCACTACTCACTCCTGGAAATTTGATTTGCAATTAGTCAATTGACACGGCATCTCATAGTCCGGTTCCGACTGGTGCTTCAAGCACACATTTCCTGGACCATCTGCACTCTCTAGTCATTCCTCAGTCCCATTCTGTCTAAGCCTGAGGGTCAGGGCAGGGGGAGAAGGGGCGCTCAGAAAGGAGCTATCCATTCTAAAGTAGTCTCCATGGCTCTTCTGTGGTCCTCAATGTCTTTAACCATAATAGGTCTCTCAAGTGTAGTCTCCACAGTCATGCTTAAGGGATCAGCTCTTGGGTCTGGCAACTCTCTGCTGACTAAAATAGCATTCCTACACTCCTACCCCTTGGGTTTCCTCCATGGCTTTCTGAAATGGTGGTAGATCTGCCGTCACTGACTGCCTCAGAGTGGGTTCCCTCACACACACCCTAGAGTATCCTTTTAGTATTCACTGCTCCTCAAACTCAAGCATCATGATGGCTGTGGTGCACACCTTAAGTATCAGCACTGAAGAGGCAGAGGCAGGCAAATCTCTGAAGAGTTTGAGGCTATCCAGGTCTACACAATGAATTCTGGCCTGTAGGCTTTACTTGGTAAGGCAATGTCTTAACAATATCCCCTCCTAAAAAAAAAACCCACACCAAAACAAGACCTCAAATAGTTCCTCCTTCCGCTCAGAAACTAAAAATGTTGTTCAACCTTCCCTAGGTTCTCTTCCTTTCTCCTCTGTTCTCTTGACACGGTCCAGTTCCATTCCCAGAGCTAGTGACATTCAACACAAAACACTAGAGCAATGGCCAGTTAAATTAAAAAGAGAAATTAAAGTTGGGAGAGCAGGTACTCAACCCATTTTGAAGTTCTTTTCCTGTGCTACTGGGAAGGCTTTCCCACTTCCAACAGGGGTGCCATTGGTTCTGCCTTCTTCCGGGAGCAGGAAGTGATGAACACTGGGAAATCCTACACCTGGCTCCTCAGGGCTCTGCAGTTGGTCAGAGCCAAACTGCAATCCGGGTGTAAGCCCTAGACACACTCAGATGATTGGCATGGCTACTGGACTCCTCGTGGGACCCCGGGAGAAATGAGAAGAGGTATCTGATTAATGAGAAATTTATAGAAGATCCAATCTGTGCTTCACAGCCAGCGGTCCTTTACAAATTCCCCAGACCAAGGCTGTTGAGGGACCGCATGGTCACAATGGGCCTAATTGTCCATTATTGAAAGACAGTGGATAGTCGGGGATCCGGCTGTGGGGAGGAGGAGGCATCCAGTTCCAATGTCTTTTCTATTGTTGGGGTACAGAGACAATTTCCTCGCCAATGAAGCACAAAGGCGTATTTTCTTGGTGCCAACACTAGCTTTGGAAGTCGGGCAGTGGAGGCCCCTGGTGTCATATTTAAGTGTGGGTCCCTTAAGCTGTAAATGGAGCCTGCCTGACCACTCTATACTCAGCTCTCTGAATTGCCTGCTTCAGCATTTTTTTTTCAAGCAGAGCAATTATTTTGGGACCGCACCCCTGGGAAGGCCTGTTAACTGGTTCCTAAGTGAGCAGAGGAGGTGTTTGCAAAAGAAGGAAATGTGGGCTCTAACTCTGGATCTGGATTAAAGTCTGAGGTTGCCCCTAACTAGACCTTGGGCTGCCGTGATAGTGTTATCACCTGGAAGCCTGAAACTGCAGAAATTTGTTATGGTTGCACAAAAAGCACATCTGGGCTTCAAATGGCAGAATAATGATTATGAGCGTTATTTTTTTTTGTATTTTTTAGTACATTTATGTGTATGTGTCTTAGTTACTTTTTTATTGCTGTGGTGAAGCACCATGACCAAGGCAACTTACACAATAAAGAGTTTCTTTGGGCATTACAGTTTCAGAGGGCTAGAATACATGACGACCATTATGGCAGGCAGCATGGCAGCAGGCAGGCAGACATGGTGCTGGAGCAGTCGCTGAGAGCATACATCTTGAGACACCAACCATGAGGCAGAGAGAGAGAGAGAGAGCCAACTGGAAATAGAATGGGGTTTTGAAATCCCTAAGCTGGACTGCAGTGACACACCTCCTCCAACAAGGCCACACCTCCTAATCCTTTCCAAGCAGTTCTAACAATGTAGAGCAATCAGACCTCCACAGTATGCATGGGTGCTGGGTGTGTAAATATGTGTAAAGGTTGGAGGACAACTTGCGAAAGCCGTTTATTCTCTCCTTCCATTGTGTAAGTCCCAGGGTCAAAGCCAGTGGTTAGGCTTGCTGACGAGCACCATCTTGCTGGCCTATTGACGAACGTTGTTCTTTATTTGATGCTACAAAACCCAAATTGATGCTTTAAAAAACAAAACAAGTGTTAAGCTGGGCAGGTTTGGTGGTGTGTGCCTGTGATCTCAGCACTCAGAAGGCTCAGTCAGAAGAATCAGGAATTCAAGATCAGCCTGTGCTACACAGTGAGTACCACCCAGGCCAGGTTGAGTTACCTGGTGAGAACTTTCCCGCCCCTCCCCCAATAGTAGAGGGCCACCAATAATACCTGAGCTAGTAAGATTTGCTATCAATCCTTCTCCATATATTTCCTACTCCTCATGAGCACCAACCTTCAGTGTGATTGAGACCTGATGCTTTTCCCTTCGCTATGTCTGTTTTCTCTTGGGATCTGAAGTGAGAGCCCTGACTTAAAGGCATACACTTGTCAAGTGTCTTCTGACTTCTGGACGCTTTAATTACAGTCCTTTGTCACCAACACCCATCCTGTTTCCTGTGCATGCTCTTATCTCTGTTCCCTCCCAGCAGTGACTCCAAGCTAAGTCCCCAAAGGGCTGTGGATTCCACCAGCACGGGTGGAACGTTCCATCTCTCTGTCTTTCCAGTGCACTCCCTCCACACTCGGCCTGAGAGCTTCAAACTGCTGGTGCTGGGAATTGGGATGTAGAAGGGGTTCCCAGCATCATCCCTCCTCTTTCCCCATTATCCTCACTTCCTCTCATCACTCCCTCCTCATCCATTTCTTCTCTTCATGTCCATTTTCCCCCATGTTCCTCTTCTTTTTCCTTCATCTCTCCCTTCCCACTATCATTCATCCTATATCCCCGTGTCTCCTCTGTCCTCCACCATTCCCTGTTTTCATCCTGTTTTCCTTGGTCCAAACTTTCACCCTCTCCCTCTTAGATCCTCCTGAATGAAGCCCAGGCATTCATGTCCTTGGCATTTTCCAGAGAAGAGCCCATGGCATTGTGCCTGGAATTAAGATCCTGCAGTCTGAGCTGAGGATTTGAAAGAGGATGGAGGAGGGGGTCCAGAACCAGAGAGAAACATGGTCTAACCTGCTGGCTTCTAGAAGGGCCTGCCGTGGACAGGACCTTTAAGCTCTGCAGGGATACAAAAGTCTACTTCTTTCCTTATTTCCTAAAAAAAAAAAAAAACCAATTTATTATTACAGGGTGTGTGTGTGTGTGTGTGTGTGTGTGTTCACATGGCTGTATGTATATGTAGGTGCATGTAGCATGACATTTAGCATGGAGATCAGAGGAAAGCCTGGTGGAGTCATTTCTCTTCTTCCACTTTTACCTGGGTCTCAGGGAAAGAATTCAAGTCATGTCTCAGGCTTATGAAGCAAGTTCTTTGTCTGCTAAACCATCTTATCAGCCCCTGGTTTTTCTTTCATTTTCATGGGGGTAGGTCATACATGCTAGGAAAGCAATCATTTCTCAGCTGAGTGCAGGTTCAGTGAACTCCCATTTAGCTCTTGATCAACCCTGTATCTCCTCCCTGACCCTCCCCCACCATCCCCCATCATGGGTATCGTGTGGTCCATATCCTTAGACTTTGAGAGAGGCTACTCTTAGACCACAGTCTTCGCACTGCCTGCTTCCAGGATCTCAGCTCTGCTGGGTCTCTGTTACCAGACAGCCTTCCAATTCCCAAATCCTAATGTGGTTGATTAGTCTTGTTTTCTCTATGTGAATGCCTTTAAAAACTCCTTTCACTGCTGTCTGACACTTTTATAATCAATTGACTCTTGTTTTGAATATTTAAATTGTTTTTATATTATCATGTCTCTGCATTGAACGGACTCATACATATTTATAGAGCTCTGCTTCTTACAAACAAGTGCCATGAGAGAAATTACTACATGTAAGAGTATGCTACGCACATGCATATTTACTGCCTATAACATGTATAAAAAGGCCTATGAGTATATAAGCTGATGAAGTGTATATGTATGTGTGTGTTATAGATATACTGTATATGAGGCATATATACATGGTGAATGGTGTGTGTGTGTGTGTGTGTGTGTGTGTGTGTGTGTGTGTAGGATATGGTGGCTATTGCTAAAAATAACCCTGGTGCTGTTTTAAAAAGCTTTTCTTTGATTAGCTTCATGGTTTGGGGACCAGACAGCATGAGTTCAAGTCTTAGCTCTATGCTAGCATTTGGCATCGTCATCGTATCCTTTCATCTCAGAGTGTGTATCTAGTAAGAGGCTATGATAGATGGAAACCTGGGGCAGTAATGAAATAATAAAGATTCTGGAGGGCTTGTGAGGTCCCTGGACTACAGCATGTAGCCAGACCTTGACTGGGGTCCACACTGCTGGCTTTCAGGGTCAATACATGGCACCTCGCCCTCTGACCTCAGAACAAAAGCAAACTAAGAAAAGTCAGCAGACAGAACTCAAGGTCACCTTCAGAGCTACATTTCAGGATGGAGAATGGCCTTCTAGCTTTCTGCCTGTCGCCTAGACCTGGCATTGGCCTGAAGGAGAGCTGGGTTCATGCCCAGCTGCTGCCCTTTGCCTTGGTCTGAGCATGGGGAAAGGACAGCAGTGGGGCAGGGAGGAGAGAGGTGGCTCTGGGTTTCCGGGGGCTCACTGTCCTGCCCAACTTGAGGAAGACGGTCTGGTGTATTCTGGGATGTCTTCCTCAGGAGAGCCAGAAACTTGTTCCCAGTTTCACGTGAGACCTTCTAGTTCCGGGTGTCAAACCTCTGTTGATTTCCTAGAGACCTGGAGAGCTAGACAGACATGGTTCCCATAAAGTTGGCTGGTGAACCATAAAGAAAAGATGAATTCAAGGTCACCTTTCAGCAAGGTCAAACACCTATTCTTTGCTCCCTTTCCCACTTTAAGCTCTATCTGGCTGTGCTGTCTGATGTTGCTCCTCAGGGTGCTGTTCTGTGATCAGAGGCATCCCAAGACACTCCCAAAAAGAACGAACATGGGGAAGTCACCCCATATCTGAATGTATTCACAAGTTCCAAGGAGAACTGATGAGGTGGCTCAATGGTTAAGGTCCCTGCTGCTGAGTCTGAGGACCTGAATTCAATCTTTGGGTGAAGAAGAGGAACTACCCCCAGAAAGTTGTGCTCTGACTTCCATGTGTGTGCCATGACATGTATGCTTGTGCACACACACACACACACACACAAATTAATGTAATAAAGAAGAAAAAAAATGTTCCTGGAGACAAAACCAGAAGCCTATGGCTGCTTACCAGTCAGAGCTGAAAGTGTGTGTGATCAGCCAAAGAACCAAAACTGGACTTACTTTTTTTTTCCCTTTAGCTCTTGTGAATTAAAAGTCAAAGAAATGAAAGATGAACATCACATAATCAGGTTTCAAGTTCATCTCTGGCTCAGACAGAGAACCTCCCCCTCCTCAATCTTATTCTAGGAAATGATAAGAGAGCCCCTGAGGGAGACACAGGATACAAGACAGAGAGAAGGCTACAAAGACAACTCATGACCTCCTAGTGCTAATAGCCAAATGCCAGTCCACGAGATGACTGGCGCTGTGCTCACTTTACAGGAAAAGAGGCTGGTGGAGGCAGAAGACCAACTCCCAACTGCCAATAGTGTTTATAACCACAGTGTACCATCCCATCACCTTAGTTGGGGTCTGTTGTGTGGAAGTGAGTCACAGTTCCTGTCCGCACTCATAGAGAGGTGGCCACATGAAGGTGTGAGGTGTGGTCATGGGAGCTGACATCATATGGGTGTTTTAGAGTCTGTGCACCACGGTATCTCCTGGAGGCCAGTTCTCAATGTTCAGAGGTTAATTTTTCTTGACAGCAACCCACTAAGTATACAAAAACTCTCTTAAACCTTTATTAAGAACAGAGGTCCCTGCCTTAAATATTCCTGTATAGTCATATTCAAGCTCAGCATCCCATCCCCACACCCTTGTTGGGAAAGAATATTCTTGGTGCTCCAGAAAGAAACACATGAACAAGCTGAAAGGAACCTGGCAACACACTTTCTCTTTGTAAAAACTGTGTGCTGTGACCCAAACCAGGCTAGCAAGCAGAACACATGAATGACCAAGGTAGCCTCTGCTTTTATCCCCAACACAAGGAGGAGCTTGGCTGGTCCTCACTGGCTGAGGTTCAGCTTCACAGTCTACTCTAGACTGGATAATTTGAAAAACCATGTGAAGAAAATGAAGGACAGGTGGGAAGGTTATGGACCATTCCAGAACATCAAGTTCTGGGAATGTAGCATGGGGCTTTGTAGAAAGAAAAGCTTTATACCAGTTGGGGGAAATTTGGGGAATCTTGTCTCTTGGCAGGCTTGCCACCTTTGATAGAAAAAAAAATTCTCACAGTAATGTGATGATTGTTCCACAGGCTCATATATTTGAATAGTGGGTGGAACTGTTTGGGAAGGATTAGGAGGTGTGGCCTTGATGGAGGAGATATTTGGGAGCTGGCTTTCAGGTTTCAAAGCCCAAATTCAGTTAGCTCTGTCTGTCTGCCTGTCTGTCTCTCTTTGTTTTTCCTCTCTCTGTGTCTCTGTCACTGCATCATGCTTGCAGATCAAGATATAAACTCTCAGCTACTGTTCCTGTGCCATTCTTGTCTCCTGGCTGTCATGCTCCTTGATAGGGTGGACATAGACTCTAACTAACCCTCTTGAACTGTGAGCCCCCAATTAAATGCTTTCTTGAATAAGTTGCCTTGCAATGAAAAGAAATTAGTAAATTACTTGTAAAAATGAGTGAAGCAGAACAAAGTTGAATTGCTCTACAGTGCAGTGATAAAGCTGGCAAAGGCAGGCCATTCCAGAAAATACAGAGATGCAATAAGGATAGTTCCTGTGTATTGTGAAAAACTTCAAGTCCTATAACTAAAGTTGTCTGCGAGACAGCCTCTGGGAACCAGTGCGTCGACGTCAGGTGGCCCAGTAGTACATAGGATGGACCAGGGTAGCGTGCAGAATTCCAGCGACCCCAGGAGGTCTCTGCCACCTTCAGAGCTCCCGGTGTGGCTGTTCTCGCATTCGCAGATAGCTTTTGCAAATGCCACTTACAGAGGCTGACTCATTAACCACAGCCAACACAGGCCATAGTTTCCCAGAATGCATCATTTTGTAATAGGCAATATTTAAAAACAACCAGAAACCGTCCTCATTGGTAGAGTCCCAGTCCGATTTGGGGACTCTTGCCCTTGCCACTGTTCCTTTGCTCCCATCAGACCCTGACTGCCTTCTGAGCAATGGATTTGGGACTGAAAGCAGCTGAGAAGTTTCTGAGATCTCCTCATTTAGCTGGGTCAGACAGATGATATTCTGTCCCATGCCTTGTTTTGTGGCTTTTTTTTTTTTTTTTTACTTAAATGGAGAATGAAAGATGATTTAGAGTACAGAAGACAGAGATTTGAGTTCAAGGTAGACTCCCACACCACTTCCAAAGGCTGCACTTTGTCCCATCCCACTCAACGCCTGAGGAGTTTTCCCTTCCTGGTCCCATTATTCTTCCTCATTCCCCCTCTCCTGGTGTTTATTTCTGCTTTCTTCTTTCCCCATCATAACTGCAGGCTCCAGACTCCCCTACCAGACTAGAGCTTCTGCACACACTTAGAACAGCACAGGAAATGAGAATTCTTTCTATTTAAATGATGGTGGAATGCTAAGGACCGAATTATTACATTTTTGACAATTACAAAATTATTTGCCCTCTAAACACTTAAATTTGCAGGAAGGTCACGCCTGCCACCAAAGCAGTTCAAGGTCACTGGAAACGACTGAAGCTGCTTGAATTTTCAGCTGGGAAGAGGTTGTGAATTTGAAGTATTGCTCATCTAACTTTTCTCTGCTAAGTCTCTGGAAAGTGACAGTGGGTCTTGGATTAGGTTTTTCTTTGTCTTGTTCCTCAGGGGAGAAAGTCTTCACCCTTGGGCTGAGTCCTCTAAAGTCAATAGCATAGATGTTGCTCTTGGCACCTTTGGTTACCGTGGTCTTTCCCTTGGACCCCTGCCAACAGGATGGCATCTGCATTTGGTGCCAAATGACCCAGAAACAGAGGCTGTGAGCTGAGCAGAGTGGAAAACTACCCTGTATCCACCAAGCTTTCTAAATAACTCCACCTGTGATTTAACTGTGGTTTACTTTATACATAGAGTGGAGAGAAAAGCCCGTATGTATTTGCTTCACAGAGAGCACAAGTCGATTCCACTCTCGATGTGAGTCCACTCTTGGGGAGAGCCCACTCTCGGGGTGAGGCCACTCTTGGTGTGAGCCCACTCTTGGTGTGACCCACTCTCGGGGTGAGCCCACTCTCGGTGTGAGTCCACTCTCGGTGTGAGCCCACTCTTGGTGTGAGCCCACTCTCGGGGTGAGCCCACTCTCATTCTGAGCCCACACTTGGTGTGAGCCCACTCTTGGGGTGAGTCCACTCTCAAGGTGAGCCCACTCTCCCTGTGAGTCCACTCTCGGTGTGATCCCACTCTCAAGGTGAGCCCACTCTCTCTGTGAGTCCACTCTCGGGGTGAGCCAGCTCTCATGGGAGAACTTTCTGTGTTTGGACAGAAAAGTTTTCTTCAGCCCAGAAAACACCTGCAGGCCACTGACACTTCATTGTGCTGAACAATTTTTCTCCAAAAATGAACACATCTAGGAGTTGACATGACAGTTTCAACCAGGGGAATAATTTATGTCTCTTGCTTTGTTTTGTATCTCAGGGTGTGGTGTTTTGAATGAGGAATGTCCCCTGCAAGCTCATGTATTTGAACACTTGGTCTCAAGATGGTGGCATTGTTTGGAGAGGGTTAAGAGGCATGGTCTTGTTGGAGGAAGTATGTCACTGGAGGCAAGCTTAGAGAGATTTTTTTTCTAAATTCAGAATTATTTGTTCCACTTTATATGCATGAGTGTTTTGACTGCATATATGTAAGTGTACTGTGTGTGTGTGTGTGTGTGTGTGTGTGTGTGTGTGTGTGTGTGTGGTACTCACCAAAACTTAGAAGAGGGCAATGGGTCCCCTGAACTGATCTACCATGTGGGTACTGGTAACTGAACCTCAGTCTTCTGCAAGAACAAGTGCTCTTAAGCACTGAGCCCTCCCTCAAGTGCTGGATTTCGAGAGTTCAAAGACATGTTATTTGGTTCTCTCTGCTTTGTGTTTGTAGTTCAAGTGTGCACTTGCAGCATCTCACTCCAGTCACCACACCTGCAGCTGGCAACCATGTTTCCTTGCCATGATGGACTCTTACCCATCTGGAGCTGTAAATCCTAACACACTCTCTCTTCTACAAGTTGCCTCGATCATGGTATTTTATCACAGCAACACACAGGATCACAAAATTATGCGTGCAATTGCTCTAATTCTGGGCACCCTGTCTTCACATCACCCCATTTCAAAATAACGCCACATTATTATTCTTTTCTCTTCGACCCTTGTTTCAAATTTTGCTTTGTCTCTCCCCATGGATGGTTTTGAGTAACTTACACGTCTTCACTGATTTTCTGGAATTTTGTATACGTCCTTAGGTGAATCATCCTCATTCCTTTCTGTGTTTTTAACCTCGCCTTTCTCTGCTGTCCTCTGACAGTGTGATTTATGTGCTTCTCACTTTGGCATGGAACTTCACCCCCTCTTCGCTTCTGGGGCTGATTGCCAAGTGTTCTCAATGCGATGGCTCACCTGGTCTGTTCCTAGAATGACCAGGAAGGGGCTGACCACAATCTCTCCAGACACTGTGCACCAAGAGTGGTGGCATTCCTTTCCAATGGCACAGAAGGAGCACTTGCTAGAAAGTCAAACCCAAGGGGAAAAAAGAGAGGAAGACAGAGCGAGTCCTTTGTTATTTGAACCCCTAGGACCAATTGTTCCTGAGACTTACTCCTCACCTTTGACCTCTCTGTTAATAGAGCCAACACTTTTTCACAGTATGTTGACTTGATCTGAATTTTCTTTGCTGTCATAACCAAAGAGTTCTAATATATATTTTACTGGTTCACTTTTTTGTCAATTTGACATAAGGTAGGATCATCTGGCAAGAGGGAACCTCAGTTGAGAATATCCCTCCATCAGATTGGTATGTGGACAAATCTATGGGGTATTTTCTTTTCTTTTTTTTATAGATTTATTTATTTACTTAATATACACTAGTGTTTCGCCTGTATATATTTGTGTGAAGGCATCAGATCCCCTAGAACTGGAGTTACAGAGAGTTGTAAGCTGCTATGTGGGTGCTGGGAATTGAACCCTGGTCCTCTCGAAGAGCAGCTGGTGCTCTTTACCACTGAGCCATCTCTCCAGCCCCTGGGGTATTTTCTTGATTAATGACTGGTATGAGAGGGGTCCATGCACTGTGGGTGGTACCATCCTGGGCCAATGGTTCTGGGCCAATGGTTCTGGGATGTATAAGAAAGCAGGCTGAGCAAGCCATGGGAAGCAAGGTAGTAAACAGTGTTCTTCCTTGGTATCTGTTTCAGTTCCTGCCTCCAGGTTCCTGCTTGAGTTCCTGTCCTGACTTCCTACAGTGATGAAAGTGAAAGCCAAATAAACCTTTCCCTCCTCAAGTCACTTTTGGCCATGGGCTTTATCATAGCAATCTGAAGCAAACTGGGACAATATTTATTCTGACTTAGTGATACCATTTCTAAATAGTGTGTCTTAAGAAAATAGTAGGTTAAGAGGTGAGTTTATCACGCTGGGTGAAAAATGATTCCTTACACACAATGACAATGTATACAAAGGCTTATTCTGTTTCCACTCCTGGGAGTGGAGAGAGGTGGATCTTCTATGAGGCACCACAGAGGTCTTCTGGAATACAGCTGTGACTCCCAGATGTAGACTTGCAGAGCAGCAAGCAATGCCTGTATTTTGCTTTTTGATACATATGCTTTCAGAAGGGTCAACCAGTTCACGTTCTCAAAAACACCCAAACATTTTGCTTTGCATCTTTCCCAGCAATGAATATTTTAAGACTTCGCATTCCCAGGCAAAATATGACTTGATTTTTCTTTAACTTAATTTCCTGTGATTGCTATGGGTTTGGACATATTTTCTTATACTTAATGGTTGGTCATTTGTTCTGGGTGTGTTGTGGGATACTATTTTTGTACTGTGAAGATGTGTCTCTGTCAAGAACCTTCTGATTGGTTTAATAAAGAACCAAATGGCCATTAGATAGGCAGGAAAGGATATGTGGGACTTTCAGGGAGAGATAGGAGCTCTGGGAAGAAGAGGAGGTGGGATTTACCAGTGAGAAGTGGAGGAAGTCAGACACACAGGATGGAGGAGAGGTAACACGCCATGTGGCAGAATGTAGGTTAATATAAACGGGTTAATTTAATATTAAGAGCTAGTTTGGGGAAAAGCCAAAGCTACAGTTAAGCTTTCATACTTAGTAAGAAGTCTCCAGGTCATTATTCGGGAGTTGGGGGTTCAAAGAAAGTCCAGCTACAGCATGTGATCATGTCTTGTCTTTCTCAGTGCACAGAAGGAACTGGCTGGCTGCAGATGGGGCCCCCCTGTCTCGATCTGGAAGCAGATCTGCTCTGCTTCAGAAAACAAAGCTGGTCCTGCTCTCAGCTCAAGTCAATGTCTTTTCCTATTCATTTTTTTTTACTTTGTCTGACAATTAGTATCAATTCCTTCCCCTATTCTGCTCTCTCTCTCCTTTCCCTCCCCCGTGTGTGTGTGTGTTTATACAGTTATGCATGTGGAAGGAGGAAGAAGGCAAGCTTGTCTCTCAGGCTTTGTCTACTTTTTTTTTTTTTAAACAGGTCTCTCACTAGCCTGGAACTCACCAAATAGACTAGGTTGACCATCAACTCTCCTTGAGATCCTCCTGCCTCTGTCTCCCCAGTGCCTGGGATTGACAAATGTGTGCCACCATACCTAGTCTGTTTGCTCTTTCTTTCTTTCTTTCTTTCTTTCTTTCTTTCTTTCTTTCTTTCTTTCTTTCTTTCTTTCTTTCTTCCTTCCTTCCTTCCTTCCTTCCTTCCTTCCTTCCTTTCTTCCTGTTCTGGGGATTGAACTTAGGTCCTCAAGTTTGCAAGGCAAGCACTTGACTGAATGAGCTTTCTCTCTTTATATAGCAGTTTTAAGATGGCATGGCTCTGAACTTCTATTTTCTCCATCTTCATGGAGACCTTGTTGCTCTCCAGGTCCCATTCTAAGCTAGAAGGTAAGAGTTTTCAGTTTTAACTTGCTATGGACTTCCCCTCCTGCTACTCCTTGTTCACCTGGGAGCTGGGGAGACCAGCCAGCCCTAGGCATACCTCTGCTTGTACGGGTCACTCCTGAGCCAGGAGGCCTCCCTTTGCTCACAGTTCTCTCACTACATGTGCAAGTATCCTGTTCTGCAGTCTTCTTTTTGGACTTCCTGCAGGCAGTCTCAGAATAACACCTTTTCAGCACATGAATCATCACTTCCGTCCACTGCCAGGCACCTGCCAGCTTGCTTTCCCTTTGGCCACTCTAGTGAGGTACAGCTGAATGCTCTCCCAATTTGACTCCCTCTTTCTGCTTGAGGTCTACTTTCTTCCTGGGTCCAGAGGAAGTCTCTGTGTTGGAGAGCAACCACGAATGGCCAAGCACTCTGCACTGTCCCTGCGAGCTGGAGCTGCCACAACGCATCATTTTTGATTGTTCCTGACTCATGATTCCCATAAGAAGTGTTTCTGAGTCTAGCGTTTTAATCCCTAGGAGACCCAGATCATAGCATCAGGAAAGGAGACTGGGGTGGGACAGGATATACAATCACCCAGGAGACAAACCCCTGGGCATGTCTGAGAGGGAGTTTTTAGATTGCGTTAATAGAGGTGAGTTGACCCATCCTGAATGTGGGTGGCTCCATACCAAGAGCTGGGATCCTAGACTGAATAGAAAGGAGAAAGAAGGCCAAGTGCCGGCATTCCTCTCTTTCTGCTTCCTGAGTGGGAACCCAATGTGATCAGTCACCTCACATTTCTGGGGTCATGCCCTCCCTCACCATGATAGACAGTACTGCAAACCCCAAGCCAGCGCAAACTCTTCTCCCCTTAGGTCAGGCATTTGGTCACAGAAGCAGAAGTAAATAATATAGAAATAAAAGAGCCCATTTAGCCAAACGGATCCAGAAGGACTTAGAAAATGCTTGTCATCATCTGAGCTGTGTGAGATTTGCTTGACTGACTGATGATTGACAGAGCAGCCTGAGAAAGAGGAATGGGGATCCATGGTGAGGCAGGAACTGTACAAGGAAGATCATCATGGTTGGTGTGCCAGTGAGGACCAGGAAGATCAGTCCTGGCAGCTTAGCCCAGTCTGAAGAACCTGGTTTGGGTCTACTCTTGAGAAGCTGCAGACCCTAGAGAAAGGCCATGAAGAGGAGAAAAGACACAGGGTCCTGCGGCACCATGGCTTCCCTGGGTTTGCTGTACGTTGCTTTTTTTTCTCTTTTCTGACCAGTATTTCATCTATAGTCTTCCACTGAGCATGGATACTCAGTTTCATTATTTTACAAAATATTGGGCTCAGGGGGTAAGAGCAGTCCTCAAGAAAACATGAGGACCTGAGTTTGGGTTCCCAGCACCCATGTAAAAAGTTGGATGTAGCTCTGTGAGTCTGTAACCCCAGTGTCACAGAGAACGGGATGGGGGATTGCTAGGGCTCACTGGCTGCTGTCCTAGATTCAGGTTCAGTGAAAGATCCTGCCTCTGGAAAGTCTTGACATCTTCTTCTGGCTTTTGTGCACACACGGGCTCACAGCATGAGCAACATATACACAGACATGCATTAAATCAATGTTATTAAGGATGGACTTAAATACAATAAAATACATTAATTTAAACATAGAATGAATTTTAATACGTCACCTATAATCTCTTACATGGATCAAGACATGGACCATTACTGTAGGACATCCCATCATCTGTCCTAACAGTCTCTCTCCCCCAGTATTCCATCCCTTCAGGTAGCCACTGGATCAGTCTCCATCACCACTGGTTAGTCTGGCTTCTGTGTCTTTCATAACACACTTGTCCTCGTGGATCTCACTTCCTGCCCATTCAGGTGTTGTTTTGACCTGTTTGTTCTTTCTCATTGTAGTTCCGGCTGTTTCTGGTTTTGAACCACACCCTGTGATCTTATGAGTCTGCCCATACATTCAGGGTCTTGTGGGACGTCGGGTTATTCTTCCGCATGTTAAGTGTTCCCTCAGCCAGTCTTTAGCTGCGTTTTCCAGTGTTTTAAGTTTGTAGTGTGAACTGTTCCTGGCCCCTACTATTCATCCAGGTGAGATTCCATCTCCTCCAACTACAGGGTGCTTGTGAGATTTCCGTTTTTTTGAAGTACACAAGGTGGGTGTACACTGAGGGTCATGGGTTACCATTCTCCCACAAAAGTGGTGGGAGAGATCCTACCATCTCACACTTGTTGATGACAGAGGCTCACACTCTTACGTTTTCCTGTTGGCAGAGACTATGGGGGAATGACAGTCACCTTTCGTTGTTCAGAGATGCATGCGTTCTGAGCTGTTCAGAGTGAAAGCTGCAAGCTTGCTTCTCCACCAGCCCACGACCTCCAACAACACGTTCTCCAACTACAGACAGCACCTGCTACTCAAGCCTGAGCTTGTATGTGGGGAGTCACCATGACCTTCGGAGGGTTATGAAATCAACAGGGAGTGTTAGAATTTGCATTTGAGAAAGGTGAAGTAGAAGAGGGAAGACGAATGTTGAAATGAGAGCGGCAGGGCTGCGTCCCCAGCACCCCGGCCGCCTGCTAGCTCATGCCTGAAATAACAACACACAAACTGTATTCATTTAAACACTGCTTGGCCCATTTCTATCTAGCCTCTTCTCGGCTAACTCTCGCACCTGGACTAGCCCATTTCTAGAAATGTGTGTAAGCACCCCAAGGTGCGCTTACCGGAAGATTCTAGCCTCTGTCCATCCTGGGTTGGAGCTGCCTGGGAGAGCGGAGCCTGGCGTCTCTGCTCCAGAGAACAGAGCTGTCAAGTCTCTCCGGGAGCAGAGCAGAGTCTGACCTAACTTCCTCTTCCTCCCAGCATCCTCTTCTGTTTACTCCTCCCACCTATGTTTTAACCTATCAGGGCCAGCCAAGCAGTTTCTTTAATGTTTAACCAATGAAATCAACAGATTGATATATGACACTCCCACATCACATGGGAGCAGTAAGAGTATCTCTTGTTGTACAGAGCTTGTGTGTATATATGTATATATATGTGCATATATATGCATAGGCATATGTGTATGTGTGTATGTGTATTTTATATATATGTATGCTTGTATATATGCATGTATGTATGTGTATATGTGTGTGCATGTGTCTGTGTATATGTATATATGTGCACATATATGTATAGACATATGTGTATGTGTGTGCATGTGTATGTTAGTGTATATATATGCTTGTATATATGTATATATGTGCATGTATGTGTATATGTGTGTGTGTGTGAATGTGAGTGTGGCCACCATATAAAGTATAGGTTTTTTTTTTTTTTTTTTTTT
>NW_026068020.1:3284511-3307648 GCF_014885135.2 Alexandromys fortis
TTTTTTTTTTTTTTTTTTTTTGGTTTTTCGAGACAGGGTTTCTCTGTGGTTTTGGAGCCTGTCCTGGAACTAGCTCTGGCTCTTGTAGACCAGGCTGGCCTTGAACTCACAGAGATCCGCCTGTCTCTGTCTCCCGAGTGCTGGGATTAAAGGCGTGCGCCACCACCGCCCGGCTTAAAGTATAGTTTTGATTGTGAGTCACGGACAGTTGATATTTGAGAGTCAAGTTCCGGGAGGGACCTGACACTCTTCCTCTGCAGCTGGGCTACTTTAGGTGCAGAATGGGTTGTGGTCATGTTGTAAGCTGTCCAAGGATGAGTTCTTGAATGTGCTCTGGTCTTCTGGGATGTCACAGCTGCTGTCCTCCCCCAGCACACACACTTTTGCTCTCCGTGAGGTCACACAGTCCATACCTGGCCGACACTTTGCCCAGCTGGCTGCTGTGGGCGCTGCTGAGTCTGCATGGCTGGAGCTGCAATAGGAAGTTTCACATCCGGGAAGTGTTTTAAGGGTTGGGCCCCTAGGCAGATGGGGCAAGAAAGAGGTGTCCCGGAGGTACTGCTGCGGGAGACATGGCACCCTGGTCTGTGGGGGAATACCAGGAGTCAGTTTGTGGAGAACGCAGGGGATGAACACAAGGTTGCAGTAAGTGGATGTGCTGGGCACAGCACCTCAGAAGAGCAAAGATGGACTCTCTGGTGTCTCATCAGCTCAGAATGAGTTCCTTCTTTTTCCGGGATCCCAGTCAGTGTTGCTGTGAGGGACCATCTCCTGTTTTAGTTGCCGAGAGAGAGCACCTCCGTTTAAGGTGGTGCTGCCTGATCTCCACGTGCTCCTCAGAGGCCCCTGTAGTGGTCTTTGGGCTTCTTATGGAAGTAGGGCCTTGGGAAATCCCTATGTTTCACCTCCAAGATGTACCCCCTATATCCCCAACTCTTTCCAAAGTGACCAGTATGGAAAACCAAGTAAATAGATAGGATGCTGTGCTGTGGCAGCTGGTGAAGAATCCAGTCCTATGTGCTGGACTCTCAGCACCCTAAATAGCAGAAGTTGGTCTGAAGAAAGAGTACCACTCTAGGAGGAGACTGTTCCCGAGCTTGGGGAGCGGCACAGCGGGCTCAGCAGGTCCTGCAGTCCTGTGGGTCCTGGGTTCAGGAACCTGTCTTTACCCCATCTACCTGGGGTTGTTTGGGATCCCTTCCTGGCTGAAACTAGTAATCAGCAAGGATGGCATAAACACACTCTATTTGTTTACACACCTATTCCTCACCCCAAACTACCTGCTCCTTTGAAGCCAGAGATAACACAGCTTGGTCTTTTATTTTCCCATCCCAGCCAGAGATTGTAGACAGTAGGTGCTAATGAAGTGTTTGCTGTACTGAACTGGAAAAGCCACAGCAGAGCTGTCTCCTTTCTCACAATGAACTATGCCTTGCGCTTTTGAAGTCGCATTGAAGAATCTGAGTTACCTCTGTTTCTTCATGCAGAGAAGGAGGTTGTTTTTTTTTTTAAACAGCTGTGCCTCCCATTCTCACACTGGCTGCCTTCCCGGGAAGACAGCTCCAGTGTATACCATACCCCTTGCTGGAAAGGTGGGTGTGGAGGTTGAGTGGAGCAGGGGAAGGAGGAGAGGAGGTCTTCAAACACTGGCGGAACAGGATACGCTGAAGTCATTGGAAAGGCCAGGGTGCTGGCTATGTCTCCCCATTCAACTAAATGACTAACACAGTGATTAGCTAAATGGGACTTCCTGGGGAGGATGTCCTGGTCACCTGCAACTGTGAGCAGTGGAGCCTGCAGTGTTGGCATCACACTGGCCAGGCCGTGCAGGGGAAGGGGCAGGTAACACCTCGGGATATAGGGGAGTGGAGATTAGACCGGAGTTGGGAGTGGGTTCCGGATGCAGCGCTGGCTCAACTTTGAACTCACCAAAGACCTAGGTAGGCCACTTCTCACTTCTGCAGGTCAATGTCCTCACCTCCCTGAATGTTTGATGGGTGACCCCTGATGACCCTTTTATCAGACACTTTGATTCTTCCAGGTCCTGGCATTTTGTAACTGAGATGGATGGGCAGGAAGGGGACAAAATGCAGTTTCAGAAGCCAAGGATACAACAATGGGGAAGCCCCAAGATGACACAGCCCTGTGGGAATCTCTAAAATAGTCCTGGAAACACAAATGGAGGACAAAACGTCTCAACATTGGAGTAGCCAACTCTACTCACCGCCCCCCCCCCCAATTTCAGTGGCATGGCTACTGGTGATATTGATGGAAATCTCCTTTATATGTAAATGGTAGGTCAAAAACTTCACAGTGAGGTTGAGAGTTGTCAGCCCGTGATCTGACAAAGAGGCTTGCGATTCAGATAGGGCCGTGTGACAATGTGCTGGATGTGGGCAGGTGATGCTCACATTCAAATAGTACACGGTGCTCTGGGAAAGCGGCGTTTTGCATAAGCGGTTTGAAAGAAGGACCTAAATTTCCACCACCATCTCAGGTTCTACTTAATCACATTTTCTCTGAAGTAGGTGAGATCAGGGCAGCTCTCTAACTCTGTATCTTCCAGACCTTCTAAACCGCAGTAAGGCTTCCATGGAAGACACTCCAGGGATCCCAAAGTTTATTCTGTCTTTTCAAGAAGATGCTTGTCCCCAAATAATACAATCAATATAGCCTTTTGGGTACATGTTTGAAGGTAAAACTGGCACAATAAGGGACTGGAGAGATGGCTCGGGGGTTGAGAGGACTTTCTGTGTAACCATGAAGACCAGAGTTGGACTTCAGCACCTGGATAATAAGCCATGCATCTCTGCAAATACCTGTAACCTTGGACCGGAAAATAGGGTTGCCAAGGTGACAAAACATGAACCTTCGGTTCAGAGAGAGGCATTTTCAAAAGGGAAAAGGCAGAGCATGATAGAGGAGGGCAATCCATGGCCCTTTTTGACCACTGCAGTCACGCACAGGCACACATACAGCTGCACACTTGTGGGCACGCACACATGTGGACACGCACACAAATTACCAAATACAGTACAATAAATCAATAAAAATGTATCATGCTGAAAAAATTAAATGTTGAAACCTTCTTATACAGAGATAAGTCCAAGGACAGTGGTTCACATGGGAGAGAAGGTCAAAACAGTTGTCCCAAGATATTGAGTCCCTCAGTAACTTAGGAGCCCTGAGAGATCCCCAGAGACTCCAGAAGCCGAGAGCTGTGCTGAGACAGTGTCCCCAAGCGATCATTTATTACATGGCATGTATCTGCATTTCTAGGAAAGCAACTTAAATATTAATGGTTACTTTAAAAGCTGATAAACTATTTATAAAGAGAAACATTTTTTTGCACACCTATAATAGGTTACTCCGAGAGTTTTTGGTAAGAAGTATCCGCGCACATACTGATGCTCTCTGACAAATGACAGGATTATGTCCTGAAAGACCCGCTGTGACTTAGAAAATTTTTTAAAGTCAAAAAACGCATCTAATACTTTTAACCCACAGACCCTCTCGGCTTAGCCTGATCTGCCATAAATGTGCTCAGAATGCTCCCAGTAGCTGCCAGCTGGGCAAAATCATCTCACAGGAACCCATTCATAACAAAGCGCAGAATAACACACACAGCGGGCTGCAAGCTGTGGCGCCCCACTGCTGCCCGGCATCGCAAGAGAGTGCTGTAAATGTTGCTAGCCTGGGGACAGATCAAAATTCAAATTTCAAAGTACACTCGCTCCCGAATATGCTTCACTTTCACGCCATTGTAAAGCCGAAAACTCCCGTGGAGCCGCTGTGAATTGGGACCATCTGTGTATTATCTGTTAGCTGGGGGCGCATAACAAAGTAACCACAGACTAGAGCATTCAGTAACAGACATTTGCACCTGGCAGTTGCAGAGGTCCAAGGGCAAGGTTCGGCTAGCTAGGTAGGTTTCACTCCAAGGTCTCCTTCCCCTTGCTTGTGGGTGGCTGCCATCTCCCTGCATGCTGGCATGACCTCCTTTTAGTGTGTACTCGGAGAGACGGAACTCCCTCTTACAAGGGCACAAGTGCCACCATGAAGCCACTCCTGTGCCACCTCAGCTGACTTTGATTATCCCCACAAGCTCCATCTCCAGGTACCATCACAATGGGCGTTAGGGACTCCATATAGGACATCTGAGCAGATGCAAATCTTTATCCCATTAGTATATTTTTTTGCATAAAGGTATATACTCCTGATATGTATTTGCTTAGGAGCGAAATGTCTTTCAGGACAGCCTTGAAAGCCCATAGCATCAAAATCAGGAATTCCTATTTGGTACAGAGGCCACCAGACATGTGAGTAGAACCTCAAGATGCCTCCAGTCTGACTCGTCAGTGAGTGTCAGTGCAGCTTCAGGACCAACTCTGTGTGGCCTCTGTCTGCCTCCTCCCCACATCCCCCACCTCCTTAGCATCCCTGAAATCAGCATATGCTTAAGCAAGTTGGGTGAATTCTAGAAGGCAACACTGAAACTTTTATTCTGAAGTGATGTCTCAGCTCCTGGCTCTGGGCAACATTCTCAAACCAAGGAGGAACCATTCTCCCTACTCCAAGTTCACAGAGTTCAACACCCAGAGCTGTTCCCATGTCTTGACTCCATGCCAACAAGACAAGCTAGCTCTTCAACCGTGCCCGTAATCTGTGCCTTTCTATGGCCCTTCTCTCCTGGCTGGGGGACTGGAAAGGCTCACCCAGCACCTCCTTGTGTGTGAGGCTGTGGTCTGGAGCCCTTGAGCCAAGATGCTTTTCAGTTCTTGGTCCTATGCGACTGCCATTTAAGATCCCAACCCTTTGCTCCCTCAAAAAGCTACCTGGTCTTGTTGCCTGCCTTCCTTCTTAGAGGGCTGCAGGGCAGCTTCCTAGGGGCTTTGATGCTCCACAGAGTGGCTCTGACTCTATTGTCTGCTTGCGTCTTGGACAGGGAGATGAGAAGTCAGGTTGGATCTGGAGTTCTACCTTAGCATCTTGCAAAATGCTACCTGGTGTCAAACAGCCAGAGAAAGTCCCAGTCTTTGCCTATAACCAGCTCACCATGAACTAAGTCTGGAAAGGCAAAACAGTTCAATTCAGAGTTAGAGAAAGTCCAACTGTAGGCTGGCTATGTTCGTGTGGAGGGGAGGTTAGCAGATCGAGGGCCACCAGTGCCTCCCTGGAATACCCGTGCCCTTTCCTTCTCTGCCTTCTTTCTGTGGCTCCCTTCCTTTGTCCCTTCTCCCATCCCTCACATCAGCAGTCTCTGGTCCTTTGGTTCTCGTGGGTCTCTGGCAGAAGCTCACTCTTTTAGAGTCTGTAGACCAAACTATTCCTCAGGCAAATGGTCCTTAACTACCTTCTAGAGCAACACTCAGTCTCTTGATTCAGTGACCTGGGGCAACAGGGCTTCTGTTCTGATGAGTGGTGTCCCACAGAAGATCTTGTCTGAGAGATAGTTAAAGGGAAGAGATGAAGGAAAAATGGAGGGAAGGAGAAAGGGAGGGGAGGAAAGGAGAGAATAGGGAGAGAAGAGAAGAAAGGAAGGGAGAAAAGGCAGGAAGGGAGGGAGGGAACAGGGAAAAGATGGAGAGAATAAGGTAGGAAGAGACTGGGGAAGGGAGGGACCAAGGGAGGAAGAAAGAAAAGAGGAGAGAAGAAGGAAAGACAAAAAAGGAGGGAGGAAAAAATATACGTTTTTCTTGGTCTTCTTGGGCCTCAGTCTCATTTTTGAGGGATTCTGGTGTTTTTCTTTGGTAGCTGAGAGAAAACACATACACAGTGTAAAGCTTCTAGGCCAGGAGTTCCCTCCTTAGACTTCCTCCACACGCACTTTCTGGAAGTCCACTGCAGAGTTCCGCAGGCATTCCCTCATTAAACTTCTTCCTCACACATGCTCTGGAAGTCCACTGCTGGGTTCCACATATTTCAGCACAGATAATCTATGCATAGAGAGAAGGGAAGACATTTCATCTTCCTGGGCTCTGCCCTCAGAGGACAAGACACCACCAGCACTCCTGCGACTATCCCAAGAATCTCCCATCCACCCGGGGGGGGGGGCTCCTACCAGTAACACCATCACAGAAAAGACAATAGGGTACAGAGAGAGGGCATGCTGTCTCTCACAGGGACTTCACAGCACAGTGACCCTTCAGCAGCCCAGCTCCTCAGACACACAAGCTTCTGTGTCACATTAAAAGCTATGGTGGATAGCTGTTTTGGCTGCATATATGCCTGTGTGTCCTGGTGTGTCCATGGTATCCACAGGGTTCAAAAAAAGGTGTCAGATCTGGAACTGGAGTTAAAGGTGGTTGTGAGCCGTCACGTGGGAGCTGGGAGTTGAACCTGGGTCCTCTGGAAGAGCAGGCAGCATTCTTAACCACTAAGCCATCCCTCCAGCCCCCTACATGTTACTTTTAAAAATTGTTAAGTTGGGGGCAGGCTAGATGGCTCAGCAGATGAAGGTACTAGGAGCCAAGCTTGAGAAACAAAATTCATTCCCTGGGACCCAAGTGACAGGAGGAGATAACTGACCCCCAAAAGTTGTCCTCTGACCTCCACATACATGGTGTGGCACACACACACACACACACACACAGACACACACACACAAATTTAGTAAAAATTTAAAAAGATGTTGGCATGGTCATTGAAAATTATGACGCAGCTTTGGTGTGGTTGAGAGGGGAGACCTGGAAAATCCTCCCTTTTGGAGTTGGTTTTTAATCTGTATTCTGTCCTGCTTTATGCTAAATACACATGGAGTAATTCTTCTCTAATACCAAAGTCCTTGAATCACGTCTTAAACACGGTGTCGGTGTTAAAAGTATTATTCTCATCTGGGGGAAGAAACCTACTTTTGGAACTGTAATGGGGGCCCGAGGCAGTGGGATTGATTTTCTTGTCAGAATGATGCCCCGTTCTGAGCATGCTTCAGGCAGTCCGTGGAATAAATAAGCTTTTCCTACGTGTCTTTCTTGCCGAAATACATCACATTTAAATTGTGCTTCTAGGATTCAAAGCATTTAACGCACTCTGTATCCTCCCTTCAGCTTCGGAGGCTGGAGGTTACTTCTCTCACTCTCTCACTTTGTAGTTGAGGAAACAGAGGCCCGAAGAGAACCAATGACTTGTCTGCTGTGAAAACAGGCGTGGAGGAACCACACGTGAGACAAAGAGCCCATGTATTCTTTTTTGGCGTAGACCTAGAGGTTTGCAAATGCTACCAGCCCTGCATTTTTGTTTTGTTTTGTTTTGATTTTTGGATTTTCGAGACAGGGTTTCTCCGTAGCTTTTGGTTCCTGTCCTGGAACTAGCTCTTGTAGACCAGGCTGGCCTCGAACTCACAGAGATCTGCCTGCCTCTGCCTCCCGAGTGCTGGGATTAAAGGCGTGCGCCACCACCGCCCGGCCCAGCCCTGTATTTTAACTCATTTTTAGGGATTTATTTAATTTAGACTCTGTGTGTGTGTGTGTGTGTGTGTGTGTGTGTGAGAGAGAGAGAGAGAGAGAGAGAGAGTGTCTTGGCTGTATGTAATATGTTCATGTGCCTTCAGAGTCTAGAAGAGGGTGTTAGAGTCCCTGGAACTGGAGTTATAGAGAGTTGTGAGTCACAAACACGGGTTCTGGGAATTGAACTTGGGTCCTTTGCCAGAGCAGCATGGCTCTAAACCACAAAGTTGTCTGTACAGCCCACTTTGGTGCATTTATGTGTCCAAATCTGTGCTTTGAGACTTTGTCAAAAAGCACAGATATTCCTGTTCTTCTGCTCGGCTCCATCATGGCCTGTAGTCGTTTTGAGCCCTGACGACATGCTACATTTGCAGGGCTTCTTCCTCCCAAGGGTGTTTCTCCAGAGAACTTTGAAAACCCTGATTACCTTACCCTGCTTCCACTGTTTTTAAGCTGCAAAGGAAACAGTCCTGGGATATGGTAGTGACATTATAAACAGGATAGGTAGGCTTCTTTGGGACAGAGCTGCAGGTCCTTTCTAGCCCAGAGAGTCACACTGCAGGCCATGTGTGGAATGGCATCCTCTGGGGATGACTTGGCCGCTGCCTTCTTGAACTCTCAGTAGCTATGGTTACCCATACAAGAGCTGTGCAAGATAGGGTCCATTAATGTTCTCTTTTGGGGAGAGAGGCTCAAGGGGCCCTGGTCCTATGCTGGTGGCCACTGCTGTGAGACCATGGCTGCAGTGGTCATGTCATGCCCAGAGGATGGCCTCTCACAGAATCTTTCCCTTCTCCAGCTCTTCATCCTTTCTTCCTCCTCTTCCTCCATGTTCCCCGAGATTTCCTTTTATTACTGCCCTCACTGTGTGAACTTGAACTTCTAAACCTCTTGTTTCCACCTATAGAATTCTGGAATTCCAGGTGTGAGCCACCACTCCTGGTTTATGTGGTGCTGGGCATCAAACTCAGAGTTTTTCCTTTGCTAGGAAAGTACTCTATCCGCTGAACATATCCCAGCCCTAATGTAGGATGTCCTCCCGTATGCTGTGACTATGTGTTTCTCTTATTGGTTGTTTCAGCCAATGATCAGGCAGAATATACCTAGGTGGAAATAGAAACAAAGATAGGGAGAGCAAGAAGATGGAGTAGGGGAAATCTCATGTAGCCACTGTGGAAGCAAGATGTGAGGAAACAAGCTAAAGACCCACAAGCCTTGTGAGAAACATAAACTAATAGAAATGGGATAATTTATAAGAGAGAGAATAAATGGAAGTTTCTGTCCCACCTGGTCCCACAACCATTCAATCCCAAAGAAACACACAGAGGCTTATAACAGTTATAAACTGTTTGGCCTATTAGCTCAGGGTTATTATTAACTAGCTCTTACAACCTAAATTGACCCATCATTCTTGTCTATGTTTAGCCACGTGGTTCAGTACCTTTTCTTAGTGAGGCATTCTCACCTTGCTTCCTCTATGTCTGACTGATGACTGACTCTGCCTTTCTTCTTCCCAGAATTCTCCTAGTCTGTTTGCCATGCCTATACTTCCAGCCTGGTTACTGACCAATCAGCATTTTATTCAACTAATATGAGTGACAAATCTTTATAGTGTATAAGAGCATTTCCCACAGCAAGACAGCTAGCCAGTAAGAAGCCTAAGTCATTGGCCAAACAATTGTAACTAATATTAAGCCTCAGAGTGGTTATTTCATAAGCAGTTGCAGGGATCCAGTGGGTGGAGAGAAACCAGTACAGTGGACTTGATGGGACAGAGAAAAATCTCCATCTATACAATCTACACATCCCCCCCCCCCACTTTGTTTAAGTTACCAAGTGGTCACTTTAAAGAGGAGTTTGTAGCTAATGGGAAAATGTACCTTGATAAGTGTGCAGAGATTTGTGTTTTAACTGCAGATGCATTTTGTAAAGGCCTGTTGCTTTTGTGACTTCACTACACAGAGGACACAGATTGTATTTTGTGCTTGTTCACTTGTCTTTTTTTATTCTTTGAATATTCAAAGACAGTGACTTGAACAAGAATTTATTTTTAGTAATCTTTATTGACCAAATGAGTGGATATAAGGACATAGGCTGACTCATTATTTTCTTTCTTCCTTCCCTCTCTCCCTCCCTGCCATCCTCCCTGCCTCAATATATTCCTCCTTTCTCTCTCTCTCTCTCTCTCTCTCTCTCTCTCTCTCTCTCTCTCTCCATGTCCTTTGAGTTCAGTCCTTCCAGTCACACTAGAACAGAGCTTCTGGTGTTGGAAAACTGAGTAGCTTTCTCAAGATGCTTTAGTCTCTCATCATTTACAGTCCTACCCATTCTCATTAAGTAGGATTTCTGGAGGATGCTGTCTAATTGCGTTTCTATTGCTTTGAAGAGATACCATGACCTAGATAATTTATACAAGATAGTATTTAACTTGGGGCTCAGGGATCTAGGGGTTAGAGTCCATGAACATCATGGTGGGGAATATGGCAGCAGGCAGACTGGCATGGCAATGGGGTAGTAGCTGAGAGTTTACATGCATGTAAACCACATGCTTGAGGCAGAAAGAGCTAACTGGTAATGACATAGGTCTTTGAAACCTTAAAGCACAGCCCCAGTGACATACCTTTTCCAGAAAGGCCACACTTCCTAATCCTTCCCAAACAGTTCCACCAATTGGAGACCAAAGCTTCAAACTTATGATCCTATGGAGGCCATTATGCAAGTCATTTGCAAAGTTGGAATTCAGGATAAAGGAACCATTTATGTCTACAAATGAAAGAAGACCAAGAAAGCAACCCACCCACCTAAAATTCAGGCAGATACAGGTAGTAACTGCCCTAGGAATAAAGGGAAGGTGTTGTGATTGTTTTATTTATTTATGGGGTCATTTGTGTGAAGGCACATGTACGGAGGTCAGAGGAAAACTTTGTGGCATTGTTTCTCTTCTACTTCTATGTGGGTTTTAGGGGTCAAACACAGGTCTCCACACTTGTAAGGCAAGTGTTTTGCCCACTGAGCCACTAAAGTTTTACTAGGATCACCCGTGAGTGTCACACACTCTATTTTAGGAATCCAGAAGCAAAAGACTCCTCCCTCCAAATACTTTATTTGGCAGTGTTTATTGGGAGGATTTCCCTGGGCTGGGAAAGAACACTGACCATCAGGAGGTTACGCTTCCTGTATCTTTATTGCTCTGCTTTTCTGAAGCAAGTTTGTATTACTTTTGTGATCAGGAAAAGCAATAAAGAGAAATTATTTCCTTAGGGTAAAAATGTTGGGAAGGCATAAAAGTCCTTTAGAAAACAATTTTTGGAAAGCCTTATAAAAAATTCAGGGAGGCTTCTGTTGCTAGGTGGTTGCCAAGGAGCCGAAGTTTCTAAGAGAAGCGGCTGAGCAGTGATGGATGGGTGGAAGACGGCACCATCCCCCTCAGAGGGCAAGAGAACATTCTTTCTTTCTGATATGAAGCCATCCAGGAGAAAGTTCAGGGTTAATGCATTGGGACACTGTCTGGCCTCTTGGAAAGCCCATGAGATCGGTCAGGCCATTGGCATGGCAGATGCAGCAGAGACCTATGAAGCATGGTGGCATGGAGCAGGACCTAGCGTAGGTACTGACAGGTTACATGTCACTATGACCTTACAAGGTAAACACAGCAACAGAGAAGGAAGGAAGAAATAAGGGGAGTGAATGATGATTTATCCCCCCCATCCTACCACTAACCGCAGGTCTGGGACTCACATCCATGTATGGCCCCCAGAGATGGTGGGCTGGCTAGTTTCATGTCAATGTGATGCAAGCTGGAATCATTTGAGAGGCAGGACTCTCAACTGATCAAATGTCTCCATAAGATTGGACTATAGACAAGGCTGTAGGGCATTTTTAATATTAGTGATTGATGGGAGGGCCCAGTTAATTCTGGGTGGTGACACCCCTGAGGTGGTGGTTTCAAGCTCTTTAAGAAATCAGGCTGAATAAGCCATAAAGAGCAAGCTGCTAAGTGCCACTCCTCCGTGGGCACTGGGTAGCTCAGGACTCCATTCCTGTCCTGATTTCTTCAGTGATGAACAGTGAGAGAGAAGTGTAATCCAAACAAACCCTTTTATCCACAAGTTGCTTTATTTATTTATTTATTAAAGATTTCTGTCTCTTCCCCGCCGCCACCTCTATATACATATTAGAGTACTACTCAGCAGTAAAAAACAAGGACTTCTTGAATTTTGCATGCAAATGGATGGAAATAGAAAACACTATCCTGAGTGAAGTAAGCCAGACCCAAAAAGAGGAACATGGGATGTACTCACTCATATTTGGTTTCTAGCCACAAGTTGGTTTTGATGATGGTATTTCATCAGAGCAAGAGTAACTCTAACTAATACAGGATTTGGTACCAGGGTGGGGTGTTACTATGACAGATGTTACCATGTTGTCTTTGGGAGAATTGTGGAAGGGGCAACTTCATAACTTTGGGCTAGAAAAGCCATTGAGTCTTGAGAGCTCAGTGGACTGTTCTTTAGGAACTTGGGAGATGAGAATGTTGGGGGCGGTGCAGATGATGAAGACCTGGCTTGCAAAGTTTCAGAGGGAAGTTTAAAGAGGCTATTGGAGCCGTTTGATATTTTCAACTAAAATTATGTGGTTCTAGTTAGCTGGGGCTGAAGAATCAGCTATGGTTAATAAGAGGCCAGCATTAATGAGCCAGAATCTTCTGGAAAGCATTTCCTGAGTTCACACAGAAGCTGTGGTCCAGAGATTGTACCTTGCGCTGTCAGCCAGACTTGATAGTGTAAGAGTCACCCAGGTGGTAGTAGTTTTGAAGTCATGAAGGAGAGCAACTGAGGCCTGGCACTGTGTGGCAGAGCTGGTGTCCCTGAAGAGAGCTCAGGAGAGGGTATTGATGAAAATGCATCCCAGTTGCAAGAGAAGATCCCAGCATTTTGGAGATGCCAGCACCATGGGATGACCACTAAGAACAGCAGCAGCAGTGGCGTGGAGCCATTCTGAGCCTAGAAGAAAACCTGTGTGTGCTGCAGAGTGTGGAGCCAGAGAAGTGACCCAGGCCCTTTGGAGGAGCCCAGAAGACAGTGAGTGGATCCTAGATATAAGACGCTGAGTTATTGACACCGAATTTGGTTTTTCGCTTTGTTCAGGTTGTGACTATGTTCTCGTCGTTCCCTCTTGAAGTAAGAAAGTATTTAACTTATTTTTTTTCTTCTTAAGGAGCCTATCACAAATGGAACTTTGAATTTTAAAAGAGATTTTGGATTTTTAAAAGAACTATAATTTTAATGTGTTTGAAATTGTAGAGACTATGGAACTTTTAAAGTTATTTATGTTTTATATTGTGATGTCACTATTAACTTGCCATCTTGGTGACAGATGAGAAAGGGAAGGTCCTAACTGGAAAGTGATGTGTTGTGTGTCAAGTGGACAAAGGGTCAATTTTGCTGTCCAGCTTTATGTCAGCTTGACACAAGCTACAGTCATTGGAGATGAGGGGACCTCAATTGAGAAAATGTTTCCATAAGATCATGTTGAAGGCTAGCTTACTGGCATTTTCTTCATTAACGATTGATGAGGGGAGGAAGGGGGGGAGGAAGGGAGGGGGGAGGGAGGGAGGAGAAGGGAGGGGAGAGGGCGGAGGGGGGGAGGGTCCAGCCCATTGTGGATGGTGCCATTCTTGGGCTGGTGGTTCTGCATTCTATAAGAAATCAGACTGAACAAGCCTGTAAGCAGCTCCCCGCCATGGCCTCTGCATCAGCTCCTGTCCCTAGATTCCTGCCCTGCTTGAGTGTCTGTCCTGACTTCCTTCAGTGATGAACAGTGATGTGGAAGTGTAAGACAAGAGTAAGGCAGGTAGCGAGCTTAGCTTTTGTTACTGACAGGTTCCCATGTCACAGCGTCGGTTCCAGCCTTGGAACTTGAAGTTTTGTTTACCCTTCCTGCTAGTGGGGCTCACAGATTTTCCTCAGAATAGTGGGGTTTTCCTAATGGGCAGAGAGCCACAGGGAGATGTGGGTTGGTAGAGATGACAGTCTTCCAGGTTAAACTGTGACATAAAGAGATGAGAAGATCCGGCTGAGGGACTTTAGAGTAAACCACATAGCTGAAAATAATTTGCCTCAAAGCCATTTGGAGAAAGCAAAATGGCCAGTGGGACCATCTGGGGAACAACAGATTTGTCAATGAAAGGCCACCACAGTACATTGAAAATTAGCAACTCCTGTACACTGCAAAGATGGTTTTGGGGCTTTTCCCCCCTACCCAGTTATTTCCTTTATGCTATTTACTTGATGTTTCTCATTTGTATCGAGTGACTTTTTCTGAGTTCACTGGAGGTGGGTGTTGACAGAGACTGTGCTTTTGCTTCCTGGCTACCTGAACCCAAATAATCACACAGAAACTATATTAATTACAACACTGCTTGGCCAATGCTCAGGCATATTCCTAGTTAGCTCTTATATCTTAAATTAACCAATTTCTTTTAATCTATAGATCACCATGAGGCGGTGGCTTACCGGTAAGGTTCTGGTGTCTTTCTCCTTTGGTAGCTACATGGCATCTTCTTGACTCCACCTTCTTCCCTCCTCTGTTTCTGCTTGGATTTCCTGCCTTGCTATATTCTTCCCCGCCATAGGCCAACATTGGTTTTTTTATTAACCAATAGCAATAAAACAGCCTCCTAGCATTCAGAGGGGAATCCCCCATCAGATGCGGGGAGCTGGGGATATTGAGGGAAAGAGGGTAGAGTCCAGATGTTGGAGTGAGAACCAAACACAAGGGGTTGAATGGCAACTCAGGGCAGGCCAAGGTGGGCTTGTGTCTGAGCGTCAAGTGGTCTGAACAGACTGTCTGAACAACTGTGGCTTTTGAAACCCTTTCCGATCCCACCTCTCACAGATAATAACTGCAGCAGGTGAGAACACCTACAATATCTAGATTCAAGATCATTTCACGCTTTAGTAAAGCCCCCTCTGCTGTCTTCCTGGGTTTTAGAAGAAAGTGAGGGTCTGGCAGCAGCCCTGGGAACTGAATGGACCTGACTGTGAAGCCCCATATAAATGGGAAGCCCTGGCTGGACCACACTGTTTGCTGCCTGGTCCTTTCCTGCCAGAGAACCATCTTCCCACCACTGTACCCCAGCCAGCCACACCCACAGGGCCTTGTTCAGTCTGAATGCCATCAGCTGTCCCAGGCTATGTGTGCTGTATGCCCCACACTTAGCAGTGTAAACCTTTGATCTTTGCTTACTTCAGTCCTGTGAATTGTAAGCTCTTTTGTTATATCACCTTCCATAGATGGAAGGATTCCTTTTCTTGGAAGAAAAGCTCAGAGGTTAAATGTCACTGTATCTGGAGCATAGAAATGCCTGCTGGGTGGGAAAGGGTGAACACACAACTTTTTCAATGATGGGAAGAGGTCCCAATGGCCTACAGCTAAGGTGAGCTAGCATGGGCAACATCTCCAAGCTCTTTAAGAAGCTGCACGGCAGGGAGAAGGTGTCTGTTATACTCTTGAATGCATCATGATTTTTACTAGTTGTTTCTTTCTGCCCAGAGGTATCACACATGCTGACATGGCTATAAATAGTGTCGTGTTGGTGGCTTTCAGATTCTGCAGTCATATCCTGGATGGGGCTGACTGTCTTCCTTTTCCTCCTCTGGGAGGCATATGCGGCTGCTGGCACTGCCCTGGGCTTCACCCACCCCTTCCGGGTGTGGCATTTGTCTGTCTCATCTCTCAGGAAATTTCCAATGTGTCAGGAGTGTAGTCTGTCACCTCTGAATGGGGTTTTTGTCACAGGCCTCCTTGAGACACCTGGCCACGTAAAATCCCAGGAGAGTTTGGATGCTGCACCCCTCTACTTTCCAAAGGCACCTGTTTCAACCAAATGCTAGAATATGATGCTGTTTGCTGAATTTCCCTATGTTCTGTGGAAGTCAGCTTTGAAAAGATACATACGGAGGGACCCAGTCATATTTATACACAGGACCGCGGGAAAGCCGCATCTTCGCAGTATCTCATGTGTTTACAGAAAACACACATATGGCTGGGTGCTGTGTTGAATATATATATGACACATCTCTATTTCTATTCTGTGTCTCCATCCAAAGCCTTAGATTGCTGAAGTTGAAATAGGAGAGGACATCTTTCAACAAACAGATTTCAGTTCTCCAGCTCATTTCAAGTGAGGAGAGCAAAACTGCAGGGGGGAAAGGAAGTCAGAATAAACAGCCGTGGAAGTGAAGATGCTTTGGTGAAAGCCAGCTTAGAAGGTGGCAGGGTGCCTGGCCCCAGCGGGATCCCTCCTCTCTCCTTCTCTGCACCCTCTGTCCTTCAAGGCAACTCTTGGTATCACGTGTCCTGATGTATTCATTACTTTTATTCTTGCAATGACCAAAAGTTTTACAAGCAACAGTTCAAGGGAGGAGGGCTTCATTTGGGCTTACAGTATGAGGAGATATGTTCATCCCTGTGGGGAAGACATCACAGCAGCAGGATGAGGAAGCTGGTCACACTAGGGCCACACCAAGAAACAGGAAGTGGAACTGGGCTGTAACACCTCAAGCCCCTCCCTCCCTGTGACCCATTTCTTGTAGCAAGACTCTACTTCCTGAGGGTTCCACAACTTTTCTACCTTAGTTCCTTTTCTATTGCTGTGTCTGCTAAGAAACCATGACCAAGGCACCTTATAGAATAAAGAGTTTATTGGGGGTTTTCATTTCCAGAAGGTGATTCCATACCATAATATTAGGGGACAAGGTAGTAGGGCAGGCAGGCTTGGAGCTGGAGCTGAGCGCTTACATCATGATCCACAAGCAGGAGGGAGGGAGGGAGGGAGGGAGGGAGGGAGGGAGGGAGGGAGGGAGAGAGAGAGAGAGAGCGAGCGCTAACTGGGAATGGTATGGGCTTTTTGACCTCTAAGCTCACCCCCAGTGACAAACCTCCTCCACCAAGGCTACACCTCTTAATCCTTCCTAAACGGTTCTATCAACTGGGAACCAAGTATTCACACCTATGAGCCTGTGAGTCATTCTTATTCACACCACCACACTTCCCTAACATCTCCATCATCTGGAGACCAAGTGTTCAAACATTCGTGCCTATGGGGACATTTCACATTCAAACCACAATACCTGGTCTCCATTTCAGTTGTCATCCAGGTGGGTTTGGCAGAAGCCCAGAGGGCAGATAGGAGAAGGGAAGATGATATCTGTGACTTCCCACAGTTGCTCTGACCCCCTAGTGACAATACTCACTGGGGCTGAATGTGCCTTTGGTTTGGTCTGTGTATTTCCCAAGTGGGATCTGATGCCTGCTGTCTTTGAATTCCATTGCTGACACCATCCCCACTCAGGCTTTGCTTGGTAGACATGACATTTTCTCTACCTCATTCTACTCTCTACTATTATAACAGCAACCCCCCCCAGGCTGAGGATTGTAGCAAATAAATTAATTTCTCATGGTTTTAGCGGCTGTAATAGTCTGAGAACTTGGTTCTGGCTTCTAGCAAGCACATTTGTGTTGTGCCATCCCGTGGTGAATGGTGGGTAGGTGAGAGAGTGTGTCCAAGACAGAGGAGCAAGAGCGTAACCCAGAAGACCACTCTCACCATAACTAACCCAACCCTTTGATAACTGTATTAATCCCTCCCTAATCACTTAATCACCGCTTACAGCCCAGCTTCTCAACGCTATCGCCTGGGGATTTGTTTCCAACAGCTGGATGTTGGGAGACACGTTCAAGCCCTAGCTGCTCCTCATCATTTGCCTCACTGGGCTGTACTATGGCCAGCATCCTAACTGGGGTGTGTGCAGGGGGGAGGGGGAGGTCACAGCTCTGTGCTTCACAGTGGAAGCAGAGGCAGAGCCATGCTTCAGATCACTGCAGGCAGGAACATGTCATCTTGTCCTGAAGTGACAGCCCCCGTGGGTTCGTTCTGCTGCCAGGAGACTCTGTGTCCCCAGCAGACACCCTGTCACAATGCGATTCACACACTGGGGCCAAGAAGCCTAGGGAAGGCGTGTAAAGCAAGGCTTTTCATTCTGGGTGGCTCACATCATGGTGGGAGAAAGGTCATCGCGTGGCCACACAGCCCGGGGAACCATTCAGAGGACTGTGCGGGAACTCTACAGAGCGGAAATGAAATGTCCTGGCTCAGAGCTACCAGGCCAGATGACATACCCCACACAGTCACGACTTTATTTTTGAGGCCCAGAGCCATACAATGCATGTCCCAAGGCTGAAACCCCATCGCCCAGGGAGACAGAGGCCTTTTCTCTCTCAGCCTGGTGACTTCATTATGCATTCCCCGGCTGTGGATGGCACTGGTGAAAAACCTCTTCCGCCAGGCCCTGACAATTCTGGGAAAGTAGATGAGGGAGAGGGTGCTGGACGAGACCTGGCAAGAAATGGGTGAGAGAGTGTTTGGTGAAAGATTGCCACACTGGTCATGCAGAGCCTTGGGGCAGCCACAAAACACCCCCTTGTGTGCTGGAGTCAATGGGGGTAGTTTCTGGGTTCCTGTCACAGCTCCCCAAAGGAGGAAATGTAGAGAGATCAGCAATAAAGCCAGGTAGGGAGAGACTGAACGAACACTGGCTGAGCATCTATAAGGTGCCTGTACTGGCTGGTTCTGTGTGTCAACCTCTGGCTGGTTTTGTGTCAACCTGACACAAGCTAGAATCATCAGAGGAAGAAGCCTCAGTTGAGAAAATGCCTCCATGAGATCGAGCTGTAAGGCATTTTCTCATTCAGTGAACAATGAGGGAGGACCCAGCCCATTGTGAGTGGTGCCATCCCTGGTCTGGTGGTCCTGGGTTCTATAAGAATGTGGGCTGAGCAAGCCTTGGGAAACAAGCCAGTAAGCAGCACCCCTCCATGGCCTCTGCATCAGCTCCTTCCTCAGGGATCCTGCTCTGCTTGAGTTCCTGTCCTGACTTCCTTCAGTAATGAACAGCAATGCTGAAATGTAAGCCAAATAAACCCTTTCCTCCCCAACTTGCTTTTTGATCACTGTTTCGTCACAGCTATAGGAAGCCTGAGTAAGACGATGCCCAACTGCAGCTAACCTGTATAGATTTTGGAAGCTCTGAGACTATGCTCCTCTCTGAAAAGATGTCACACCGTCCACCTCACCTGATGGCCACCACATCAAACTGTATAAAGTATATGATACCATGACTGAAATAAAAGTTAGGAGTCTAACACGATTTAATCTGAGATATGCCCCAGAAGCTGATGTGTTTGAATACCAGGTCCCCAGCTGGTGGCACAATTTTAGGAGGTTTTAGGGGGGCTGGTTGGTGGAGGTGGGTCATTAGTTCTTTGTGGGTTACAGCCTACCCCTGCTACAGGTCCTCAAACGAGAAATTGCTTCCATCAGACTGACCTATAGGCAAGTTTGTAGGAGCATTCTCTCGATTACTGATTGATGTGAATGGGGCCCATCCCACTGTGGGCAGTGGCATACTTGGGATGATAGCCTTTGCTGGAGAGGTTGTGGAGAAAGGGGTACACTCATCCATTGCTGGTGGGAATGCAAACTTGTGCAACCACTCTGGAAAGCAGTGTGGAGGTTTCTCAGGAAATTCGGGATCAACCTACCCATGGACCCAGCAATACCACTCTTGGGAATATACCCAAGAGAGGCCTTATCATACAACAAAAGTATATGCTCTACTATAGCAGCATTGTTTGTAATAGCCAGAACCTGGAAACAACCGAGATGCCCTTCAATGGAAGAATGGATGAAGAAAATATGGAATATATACATATTAGAGTACTACTCAGCAGTAAAAAACAAGGACTTCTTGAAGTTTGCAAACAAATGGATGGAAATAGAAAACACTATCCTGAGTGAGGTAAACCAGACCCAAAAAGAGGAACATGGGATGTACTCACTCATATTTGGTTTCTAGCCATAAATAAAGGACATTGAGCCTATAATTAGGGTTCTTAGAGAAGCTAAATAAGAAGGAGAACCCAAAGAAAAACATATAGGCATCCTCCTAAATATTAACCTTCATCAGGCGATGAAAGGAGACAGAGACAGAGACAGAGACCCACATTGGAGCACCGGACTGAAATCTCAAGGTCCAAATCAGGAGCACCAGGAGAGAGAGCACAAGCAAGGAACTCAGGACCACGAGGGGTGCACCCACACACTGAGACAATGGGGATGTTCTATAGGGAACTCACCAAGGCCAGCTGGCCTGGGTCTGAAAAAGCCTGGGTTAAAACCAGTCTCGCTGAACATAGCAGACAATGAGGACTACTGAGACCCCAAGAACAATGGCAATGGGTTTTTGATCCTACTGCACCTATTGGTTTTGTGGGAGCCTAGGCAGTTTGGATGCTTACCTTTCTAGACCTGGATGGAGGTGAGTGGTCCTTGGACTTCCCACAGGGCAGGGAACCCTGATTGCTCTTTGGGCTGACGAGGGAGGGGGACTTGACTGGGGGAGGGGGAGGGAAAGGGGAGGCGGCGGTGGGGAAGAGACAGAAATCTTTAATAAATAAATAAATAAATAAATAAATTTAAAAAAAGGTATCTGAGAAAACTATGGGGAGCAAGTCAGCAAGCAGCATTTGTCCATGGCCTCTGCTTCAGTTCCTGCCTACAGGTTCCTGCCCCGACTCCTCTCAGTGATGGCGTATGGCCTGGGAGCTGTAAGCTGAAAGTTGCATTTGATCAGTCTCTTATTAGCACAGCAATAGGAAACCAGGGCAGGGCAGGCACCGCCAAGGAACTGGCTCTAATATCTCCCACACCAAGGTTCATTTTCAGCATACGGAAGGGGTTGGGTCTCAGTTTCCCTTCCCACCCCCATGCCCGGTCAGCTAATCTTTTCTGTCATCTTGAAGAGAATCACATGACAGATATCACTAAGACTTTGGGCCTTTTCTTTTCAGGCTAATAATTACTAGGCCAGGACACAGAAGGACAGCACGCAAAAGACATGGCCCACAGAGAGGGACATAGGAGATAGTTGTCTGTGTAGAGCCAAGTGTAACCCTTCATGTGCTTTCTAGGAGCCCAGAACTATACACATAGGCCGACCAGGTGGCTGCCTCCACCAATGTGGATTAAGAGCCCTTCCAGGCATGGGAGCTGCCCATGCCTGAGCCTATCAGGTCTCTGCAAGTATGCACATGTGTATTAGTTGCTTTGTTCGTGGTTGTGACAAAACACCTGTCATGAAGCAACTTAAGAAGGGGAAAGTTTATTTTATTTATATAAGGAAGAGGGACTGTCCACGAGGGCAGGAAAGGCACCATGGCTGGGCTATGAGGCAAGCTGGTCACAGTGCATCCAGTCGGGAAGCAGCGAGAGAAGAATACTGGTGCTTAACTAGCTTTTTCCTTTTCATTCAGCCCAAGACCCAAACCCAAGGGATGGGGCAACTCACACAGAGGGTGGGTTTTCCCAGCTTAGTTGATCCAATCTAGAAACTCCCTCACAGACATGCATAATGATTTGTCTCTTAGGTACTTGTGGTGGTTAAGTGTGCACTGTCAACTTGGGAGGATTTAGAATCATCTAGGAGACAGGCCTCTGGGCATCCTTGGGGGAGAATTATGTTGCCTATATTAATTGACTGGTAAAGACATGCCCATCATGTGGGCACCATTCCCTGCTACGATCTTGGAGAGTGTAAACAGAGCAAGGGAGCTCAGCACTAGTGTACACATGTTTGTCGCTCTTCTTTGGACCACGGGTGCAATGTGACCAGACACTCCATGCACCTGCTGCCTTGACCTTCCTGCCCTTGTAGACTGCATTGTGAACTGTGAGCTAAAGGAAACCCATCTTCCCTTATGTTGTTTTTGTCAGGATGTCTTGTCACAATGACAAAAAACAGAAACTGAGAGTGTTTCTGCATTCTGTTAGGTTGACAATATTGACAACTACTGAAAGATGTATCTCTATCATCTATCTATCTATCTATCTATCTATCTATCTATCTATCTATCTATCTTCCTCTATCTCTCTCTACCTACCTATAGGGAATGTGTGTGTGTGTCCCTTATATTTGATCTAACAGAATTAAAATTCCTACTCTGTATAGCCTAATAACCATCCTTTTTTTTTTTTTAAAAGAAACAATAGGATTATGTAGGAATTGAGTGAGTTACTGTTTTACTTAAGTGTATTGGGTTCCTTCCTTTTCTCTTGGGAAGGCAAATGCTTGCAAGACCTGTCTTAAGAAATGATCACTGCAGCTATCTGGTCAGCCCCAGGGCCTGATTGCTAAGGATATTTGAATTTCTCCCTGCGATGTTTGCTCCTGCAATCATGTCTAACTAGAATGGAAAGGTTGCTTGTTGGGCATGGGACTCAAAGGCCACCCCAAGACAGTCATGTAGACTAGAATTTCAACTTTGTCAACCAGCCTATTAAAACTATAAAGAAACTGTGCATTGCTGCTGGGCTTAGGTCTCAGCCCTTGAGAGTAAAGTTAGGTTTCCTTACTCTTCAAGGACCAGATTGATTCTTCACTGGTCAGTATTTCCATTACATTTCAGGGTGTGTTTGGGAAGTCTGCTTTCTCTCAATTAGTTTATCACCTTTTGTAATGGAATAATGCTCTTGTACACTGTAAAAATTTGTCACTTGTATTGGTTTAATAAAATGCTGATTGGCCAGGAGCTAGGCAGAAGGTATAGGCAAGGTGACCAAACTAGGAGAATTCTGGGAAGAGGAAAGGCAGAGATGCAGTTGTCATCCAAAAGCAGAGGAAGCAAGATGAGAATGCCTCACTGAGATAAGGTACCAAGCCACGTAGCTAAACATAAATAAGAATTATAGGTTCATTTAAGTTGTAAGAGCTGGTTAGTAATAAGCCTGAGCAATAGGCCAAACAGTTTATAATCAATATAAGCCTCTGTGTGTTTATTTGGGACTGAAAAACTGAGGGCCTGGGTGGGACAGACACTTCCATCTACAGCCTTTGGTGGATCATTGCCAGCAATTATCTTACTTTGATTATTAGCAGGGCATACAGGATCAAGTACCAAGATTAGGGTCCTTGCTCTGCCAGAGGGAGCCTTGTCTGGAATCCTAGTCCTGGCATAACCTGTGTGAGGGTGGTCAAGTTCCTCCCTTTTGGCACATGTTGCTTCTGCTAAGTGCATGTGATAGTTTCCCGTGACTGTCACTTTCAACAAGGTTTCTCAGAGAAGTAAGAGGTACACACAGATGTATCCACCATGTTCCTGTGCATCCTTAGGACACGAGATAGTATGTGCATGTTACTCATGCACCGTGTCCTGTGCATTTCACATCATCTTTGCAGAACAAATTGATGTGGTGAGGAGGCCATGTAAGTGGATGCAGGAGAAGAAAGACATGCTCATGCTTGGGGTAGTCAAAATCTGTTTTACTATAATAATAATAATTATAATAATATAATCTACAACTGGTTGGATTTGTGAATGTGCAACTTAAAGAATGCAGATAGCTGGCATATATGTTTATGTACATATATATGTATCTACAAATTTTTGTGCATATTACTTTGATCAAAAATACAATTTTAGAGCCGAGCGGTGGTGGTGCACGCCTTTAATCCCAGCACTCGGGAGGCAGAGGCAGGCGGATCTCTGTGAGTTCGAGACCAGCCTGGTCTACAGAGCTAGTTCCAGGACAGGCTCCAAAGCCACAGAGAAACCCTGTCTCGAAAAACCAAAAA
>NW_026068020.1:3317932-3329507 GCF_014885135.2 Alexandromys fortis
ATCCACCATGTTCCTGTGCATCCTTAGGACACGAGATAGTATGTGCATGTTACTCGTGCACCGTGTCCTGTGCATTTCACATCATCTTTGCAGAACAAATTGATGTGGTGAGGAGGCCATGTAAGTGGATGCAGGAGAAGAAAGACATGCTCATGCTTGGGGTAGTCAAAATCTGTTTTTCTATAATAATAATAATTATAATAATATAATCTACAACTGGTTGGATTTGTGAATGTGCAACTTAAAGAATGCAGATAGCTGGCATATATGTTTATGTACATATATATGTATCTACAAATTTTTGTGCATATTACTTTGATCAAAAATACAATTTTAGAGCCGGGCGGTGGTGGTGCACGCCTTTAATCCCAGCACTCGGGAGGCAGAGGCAGGCGGATCTCTGTGAGTTCGAGACCAGCCTGGTCTACAGAGCTAGTTCCAGGACAGGCTCCAAAGCCACAGAGAAACCCTGTCTCGAAAAACCAAAAAAAAAAAAAATACAATTTAAGGGTTGTTGTGATGGCTCAGTGGGTACAGGTATTTTCCATCAAGTCTGATGACCTGAGTTTAATCCCTGGGTTCCACGTGGTGGCAAGAGAGAACCAGTTCCTGCAAGTTGTCCTCTGAGCTCCACATGCACACTGCGGTTCATGCATGCCTACAGACATATGTGTACATATACACACTTCTATATACATATGCATACATACTAGTTATAAAATATTATAATAATAATGTTAAATAAGTAAGAATATATCCACATGAAAATTGAGCCTAGTTTTTGTTTTGTGTTTTTAAACACTTACACATAGAGTGTTCCCAGGATCTTGTCTGCTATGATCTTGTTTTTCTCTTTCATATTTTCTTTTTCAGTATAAACTTAGAGCTGCATGAAGACCTTCTAATAGTCCACCTTGGTGACTTTTTACATAATTCACACCACTCTTGTGGGCTTTCGTTCCTGTTTCTGTTGTTCACGATGATTTCTAGTGAATGGTTTTGCATGCATCTCTGCATTTCCCTCTATCCAGACATAAAATGCAAATCATTACACTGCAAAGCATATATATTGCTATAGATGCAACAAAAACATTCTCCAAAATGGCTGGGATCATTTCCATTCCCAATAGTGAGCTAAGATAAACCCTGGCTAGTGAGGTGGCTCATTGAGTAGAGTCCCATCCCTGTGGAAGGAGAGAACTAACTTCTACAAGCTGTCCCCTGACCTCTTCACACACTCTATGACATGCTTACATAGAATAAATGAATGGATGTAATCAAAATGAAAAAAGGAGATATTTCCTTCCATTCCTGTTTATACTATATGTGTTTAATCTAATGTTTGAGTCTGATTAATGAAAGTGATGCCCCACTGCTATTTTAATTTCCAGGGTCTGCAACGAATTGCCAAGACTGAAGAAAGATATGTTATGGGTTTGTAATAGATCTTAATGGGTAACTTACCCATCCACTGTATCAGCTATTCATCAGGAAGAGTTTGTAAGAGACAAATAGTTTTGATTTTAAAAAGTTTATTTTAATATAAAATTATGAACATTCATGCCAAGGTGAGAGGTCCCCCAAATAAATAAATACATAAAGAAATGAGTAAAATATATTTTCCATAAACCCATAGAACTCTACAGATTTAAATGACATAAAACATAGCTGACCCAGCCCTCTCTTACCAGTCCCTGTAGCTTGGTAAATACACGATTTACCACCCAGGAAGGGGTCTAATAAGAAGGACCATCGTGTATTTCAGGGTAAGGTGGAAAGCCAGGCTGTCCTGGGCCACAGCCTCTATGATCGCGTTATGGCTGTCACACATTTCCCTGAACATCTGTGGTTGAGTTCACAGACCTAGCGATTCATCAGGGCCTCTTTCCGTGCCAGAGATAACAATTGACTTCTTTCTCCACCCATTCCTTCACTCGGTAGTGCCAATTGTTGAATTTTACTGTATTTGATGATGAGTCTTTTTTTCTCTTTCTCTCTTCTGCTCCCCACCCCCACAGACACGCACATGCACACACACATACTGATTGATGCTGCAGATGCATTTGGGACTGAACTTTAGAGAGAGCTATATTTTATCGCTGTTTCCACGTCGGTCTTTGGAGAGCAAGGAGCACACACACGTGCAGAATACAAATCATACACACAATATCGTCTCCTAACACAGTCCACACTCAAATTCTATTGTGTGTGTGAGTTTTTTTTTTTTCAGTAATGTCCCCAACTGCAATTTATTTTTCCGATGTAGGGCCCAGCCCAGGGCACTCATTGTACACGGCTGTCATGCCTCTTTATTCTTCAGTCTGGAACTGTTGGTCCCTTCTCTGTGTTGGACGCCACTGGCCTCTTCTAGACATGCAGCCAGTGGCTCTGTGCCCCTCCGCTTGAGCTCACCTGAACATTCCCTTGGCTGGCTCACTGTTGCCTGGAAGGGCTGCGTCTGTGCTGCTGTTTTGCTTAGTGTGTCTCACACCACGAGGCTCCTGATGTCAGTGTCTGAAGCTTGCTGCATATAACAGCGTCATGACCACTGCATTCCACCCTGGGGATGTAATGTAATTATTCCAGCCCCGCCCTGTGGACAGGCAGGCACTCAGGTTATTCTCCGTGTTTGGCTGATGAAAACAATGCTTGCGAAGGAGCCCTGTAAACGTCAGGAGGGTGAGAACCAACATGGTCAGGAACAGAAGGGAGAAGAAAGAATGATGGCGGGGTGGGGTGGGGAGGGTTGGCATTTGAACCCCAAGCAGCCCCGGGTGCAAAGCTCAGGGAAGGGCGGTGGCTTCCACTAGGACCCACATGTTGGGGGTATGGACACTATCACTCTGACCGCCATAGGGGATGCCTGGAGGCAGAGAGACCACGCCAACAGCTCCTCCAGAAGCCAGGGAGGGAGCATGGTGGTGGGCTGGGAATAGGGGGTGCGGTCGAATTTAAGTAATTTCAGAATTATTGAAAGTGCTGCAAGATGGGTGTGCCTCAAAATCATTAAGCAGAGCATAAGAGGCCAGTTAAAAAATCCACTCTGCATATTTTGTATATGATGTATCTGTGATGAGACAGAAAATATAATGAGAGCCCCATTTGACAGCAATAAACAGAATGGACCGAGTGAAATAGCTAAGAATGAACTTCGGGAGTGTCTGCCAATCACATGAAGAATGTTACAGAGATCTCTTGCAAAACACAAAAGCAGAACTTTGGTAGATGGAAAAATAGATAGGTGCTAAGAGAAAATAATTAATAATCCATTAATGTACACATTCAGCATAATCCCAATAAAAATGTTCACAGCTCCCTGCTACAGGACTGAACCAGTTGATTATAGAATTTTATTTGTTTATTTTTAGAATTTATTTTTAATTTATGTGCATTGATGTTTTGCCTGCATGTATGTCTGTGTGAAGGTGTCAGATCTTGGAGTTACAGACAGCTGTGAGCTGCCATCTGGGTGTTGGGAATTGAGCCGGAGTCCTCTGGAAGAAAACTCAGTGCTCTCAACTTCTGAGCCATCTCCCCAGCCTTATAGACTTTATTGGAAAGAAGTAATAAGCAGGAATAACCAGAAAACCTCCTGAAAACAATGTTTCCCTGCATTCTTAGCCTTGCATGTGGAGGGGCGAGGTGTGTGGAGCCCAGAAAGAGACAAGTCAGAGATCTAGATGGGTCTGTAGTAGAGCTATGAATGCTGGGAAATGTCTGGGTTTCCAGGAGACTGGTAAGCTCTGCTTGGGGCTGTATATAGGTACCAGCTGAAGTCCCAGGAGAACCAACACTTGAGGATGCTGTCAGTGGTTGTTGACTAGGGAAGGGAGGCAGATGGCTGCGAGGAATGAGGAACCCGAGGGAGGGGGGTAGCTGCGGAACAGCTACCGGTGCCACAGGGGTTGGAAGAGGCTTCTGCACGGAGGCAGCGATGCCAAGTGGGTGAGATCCTGACGAAAAGACCAAGCATTTATTTCATCTAGGGTTTCTGTCAGGAATCCACCTGTGACCAGCAGCCCTCTGGGGTGTGAAATCTGAGTGCGCGACACAGAGATACAAATAAAGACAGTAGAGATAATGACCGCGTTTGGGCGACTTTAACGCCAAGACTTTTTCTTCTGGCTGATGCAGGTGGCCTCTGGGAGCACAGATAGCCACTGACGTACGACACCAAGCAGTGCACGCTCATCTGTATTGCCCACTGAGTGACTCATTGTGAAACTCTTGATGCCATGCCTTAGCCATCATTCTATGTCTGACTTAACACCCAGGGGAAGTGGACCACGGCGGATGACGTCATTCCTCATCTTAATGCTTGTGCCTGTGTCAGGCTTTCCTCTGGGTGCTTGGGATGACGCATGGTGAATGAAACAGTCCAAGGTTTCTCCCCTACAGAAGATCTTATCACAGAGTGGGGGTAAAGAGCATTTATTTTGCACCGTGTTTCTGAAGGTCTAAGGCCAGAGGGTTGCATGTAGTGAAGGCTTTGTTGGTACAATCCCAAGACAGTACCAAGTATCACACGGGGACAGACATAGATTGGGCTGGGGTGATGGCTCAGTGGGCATAGCATCTGCTTTACAAGTACTGGAGACCTGTGTTTGAATCCCAGAGCCCACAGAAAAGGGCAAGGTATCTTGGTGCACACTTGTGATCCTGGCACTAGAGAGCCAGACACAGGTGGGTCCCCAGTTCACCTGCTAGCCATCCTAGCCTATTCAGCAAGATCTAGACCGGTGAGAGACACTCAAAAACAAGGTGGATGGGAGGGTGGGTGTCACCCTGAGGAATGGCACTTGAAGTTGACCTGTGGTCTCTACCCTTACCCCATGTACCCATATGAACCTGCAAACGCATGCACCCTATCATGATTGAAGGTTGGGTGGCTGGAGAGTGAGTGTCTGGTCATACTTCACTTACATCCAGGAAGCAGAGAGGTGAATATTGGTGCCCATCTCACGGACTACATTTTATGCAGTGGAACCCCAGCCCTTGGCACGGCACTGCCCTCATTCAGGGTGAGCCTTTCCTCCTCGGTTGAACTGTTGTGGGGACATTTTCCCAGTCCAGTCCAGATGTTTGTCTCCATGGTGATGCCATTCATGCCATGTTGACACTTCAGAGCAGTGGTTCTCAAACTCCCCGATGCCATGACCCTTCACATGTTGTGGTGACCCCCAACCTGTAAAGTACAGAAATAAAATTATTTCTCTGTTATTGCATGGCCTTAATTTTGCTACTGCTATAAAATCATAATGTAAATATCGGATATGCAGGGTAGCTGATATGTGATTCCCCAAGAGGGTCGTGACCCACAGGTTGAGAGCCACTGCTTTAGAACAACCATTATGCCAGTTTGCCTACCCGGTCTCCGCTACAAAGGGCTGTAGTCGTTAGAAAGGACACTTGGTGGACGCCCATCTATAATGCAGGAACGAGTTTTACGTATTTGCAGCATAGCTGATTCCTCTGGGCAGCAAGTGACAGAAATTAAGTCATGACAAAAATGTTGATGCACCAAAATGTCCTGTTAAGAATGGAATTAATCAATATTTAATTATAATATACACCGATAGGACAGAAATATGGGCAGCACGCTAAAAAGTATTAAATGCACAGCAGTTTAGAAATGTAATTTAGCAGTGATGTATCGCCAAGTGAGGCAGAAATCATAAAGCAAAACACTGACAGATTTTACAACATTAAAAAAAACCTTCCACATTCCAGAACATACTGTGTACAAAAATAAAAGCCAAGCAACAAATTTCTGGAAAAAATACCATGTATGCGCTACAGGAGCAACAGGAAAGGGGTCAATATCTTTTGTGGCTTTGTTTGCTTGTTTTGGCTTTGAAGAAAGAATTTCACTATATAGCCTTGGCTGGGCTTGATGCTGGCAATCCCCCTGCCTCAGTCTCTTGAGTGCAGGTATGTTCTGTCATGCTTAGCTGTGTAAATCCTGGGCCTCTAAATTAATGTACATGCTAGGCACGTTCTTCATCACTTGGCTTCAAACCCTGCATGATTTTCTAATCTTATATTGACCCCATGGGCTAGGGGTATTGCTCAGTAGTTTTCTACTCACTGTGGTGGTCTGAATAAGAATGGCCCCCTTAGGCTCATATATTTGAATGCTTGGTCCTGGTTCATGAAACTGTTTTGGAAAGGATTCGGAGGCATGGCCTTGTTGAAGGAGATGTGTACTGGGCAGGGGCTTGGAGGCTTCAAAAGTCCTTAACAGTCTCTCCCTAACCTCAACTTCAAACTTGTGGATCAAACATAAGCTGTCAGCTACTGCCTCAGCTCCATGCCTGCCTGCCTGCAGCCATGTTCCTGGTTGTGATGGCCCTGGACTTTGACTCTGAAACTGTAAGCTAGTGCCCAAGTACATGCTTTCTTCTATAAATTGCCTTGACCATAGTGTCTCTTCACAGCAACAGAAAAGTAACTAAGATGCTTGCCTAACGTATTTGTGACCCTGGGTTCTAGCCCCAGCACTAACAGTTCAATCAGTAAATGATATAAGAATAGAAAACTCAGGCTGAAGATGCAGCATTGTTGGTAGAGTATGCGCATGCATGGAAAACCTGGGTTCAACCCTAGCATGATGTAACCCGCAACAATCTAAGTCCTTGGGACTTAAAGGCAGGAGATATCGGAAGTTCAAGGTCATCTTGTGGCTGCTTTGTCCTGCTCCACTCTTGCGCTCTGAAACTAGAGGAAGGGAGGCTCTCCTTTACCTCATGGAGCCATAAGCAATAGTTGAAAGCTAACTGCAGTATGGCTTAGAGTGTTGCTCACATATGGGGGTGAAGAGCATGACCACAGTCACACCCCAAGGTTACTGCTGTCACTCACAGCATGCTATGCTTCTCCAAAATGCTGGGTTCCATTGTGTGACAATATGAACAGAACTAATGCTGCAGATGGCAGTTCTTGCTTTCGTTGGTTCTTCTGGTCTAGAACCATAGGTTGGCCCAGTTGGGTTGTGCCTGTTTGCTGTCACCGAGGCGACCCATTCACACCCATTCCAGGGGTGGACCCTAGCTCATTCTAGGGAATTAGGAGGGTTGGGTAATTGTGGGGAATTAGGATGTCTCCCTTCAAACAGCTCCATGAGCTGAGGTCAGGGTGATCCCAGAAGCATGGCTGTGCTATCTCGACTGGGGAGGGGCAGCATCTAGTTTTTTCCCTGGGGATGGCAGAGCTGGGATGCTCAGAAGGTAGTCCTTAGGAGAGTAAGATCTTTGGGCTCAATCAAGTTCAAGCTCTAGACCATAATACCCTTTAAAGCAGTGCTTCTCAAACTTCCTAAGGCTGTGGTCCTTTAATACAGTTCCTCATGTTGAGGTGACTCCCCCAACCATAAAATTATTTCATTGCAATAACTGGAATTTGCTGTTATGAATCATAATGTAGATATCTGATATGCAGTTGGTCTTAGGTGACCCCATAAAAGAATTATTTGACCCCCAAAGGGATTGTGACTTACAGGTTGAGAACCACAGCTTTAAGGCTTCTCTACTCTGGTCCACCCCTTCCTGAAGCATCCTTTCCTGATCTTCCTTCCTTTTTACCTCCTTCGATGGCTGGTCCCATCCGTTCCTCCTTCTCTCCTCTTCTCCCCTGCTTTCCCTCCTCACACCTCTCTTTCTCTCCCTTTCTCTCTCCAGAACCTTATTATATATCCTAGGGTGGCCTCAAACTTGCAATCCTCCTGCCTCAGCCTCCTACATGCTGGGGCTACTGGTGTGAGTCGCTGTGCCCAATGCCACTCCCTCATATGACCCAGGCTACTGTTTTCTTCACGTGCTTTTTCATTGGTCTCTCTGCCTCTGATGTTTGAAATTTCAAAGTCAGGTCCAAATCCGTGTCCCTGTCCTGTGGTGAGTGGAGCATTCCTTCATGTAGACTTGAGCCTTAGCTTACCTGTCTCTCTCCTCTCTCACCAGAGAGGCAGACTTAGCTCTTGTTTCATTTCTGGACCTGAGGAGCTCTCTGTCCTTATGGCCTTTGCTTCACTTCCTTTATTTGTTTGTTTGTTTTCAGAGTCTGTGTCACCTCTGTGGTGGCAGGTTCACACTGCTTGGCACATGGCAGGGCTCTGTGGACGCTTGTCTAAGACTTGTAGGATAAAGAATCTGCTACTGGTGTAGCAGTGTAGGAAGGGGAGGGGGGCTACTGAAGGCACGGGCTGGGGTAAGACTAGGCATCTAATGGGAGTTTGGAACAACCTTAAAATGACATTTTCATGTGTTTCTTTATCATGTGAAGATGCAGGCACGCGGAGGACAGACAACAATGCATGGGGAACAGTTCTCTCTTACAGTGTGAGTCCCCAGGAGCAAACCTAGTGGTCAGGTTTGGCAGCAAAACCCACTGATCCATTTTGCTGGAAAAGCTTTTACCAAGTCCATGGCCTTGGCCTCTGCTTCTCCCTACCCCTAGCATGGCCTACATATGCAGGATTTTTGTTTTCCTTTTTGTCAACAGCTCTTTACACAGAAGCCGATTGTCTCTCTCCTCTGCCCTCCCCCACTTGGTGTTGGTGCTTGAAGAGAAACCCAGCCATTTGCTCTTGCTTCTTCTATCCCATGGGTAGAACTGGCAAGGGGTCTTTGCCGTGATTCTGAATCTCTTTGTGGGAACGCACATCCTTGCAAGTGAAATGAGCAGGGACCTCAGCTTGTCAAATGCGCCTCCTCCTGCTCTGCTCGAGTGAATCCTCGCAGATGGAGTTCACAGCTCCTTTTCACTGTGGAATCTGATGCTTGTAAGCAAACTCTTGAAAATTGCTCCCCTGTATTTCCCAGGGTCGCCATGGGAATGAAGGATGCTTTCCTTGTGCATTCCCTTGATTTCCCAGGGTTATATTCCCTGATGCACCTTAGGCATATTTTTCCTTTGTAACCCTTTCCTGTTTTAAATTTCCTCAGACTGTATATGGTTGACAACACTAGTCTTCCTCACCTGTCACTCCCTTCATGGTGAAGGCTGGAGAGCTTCGAGCGAGCGGGGAGATGACAGCTAGACCGCAAACATTCTAGGTCTGGGATTGACATGCTAGTGACATGGCAAGCATGGTGACATGAGTATTTGTAGCTGGAAAAGGAGGCCTCTGTCACCTGTCAGATACTGAAAGAGGAGACCAACTGGGTATCTCTTCTTACCATGTCCTTGCTGAGATATTTCAGTGGACTTTTTCTTAGACAGGGTCTCAAGTATCCCAGGCTGGCCTTGAACATTCTATGTAGCTGATAGTGGCTTTGAACTCTTGACTCTTCTCTCTCTACCTTCAAGGTGCTCAGATTCACATATGTGCCAAAATGCCCAGGTTATGTGGTACTGGGACTGAACCCAGGACTCACAAGAGCTAGGCAAGCCCTCAGCCCACTGAGCTACATTCTGGCTCCTTAGTGGCTTTTATAATAAATGGATCCTCATGTGTCTATGCTTAACGTGGTCTCATCATTCTCATTGCCTCAGCTGTCTACTTTATAAACCCAGGGCTTCTGGAGCAGCAGAGCAGGCTTACAATGTCTAATTCAGAAGTGTTTCTGGCTGACAAGAAGCAAAGAGGATGAGAAAACTAAGACTCGATGGTGCTGATCCTGGAAGGAATACTCTGACTTACTCTTTCCTCTGACTGCTGAGGGCAGAGAAGGCTGGAGTGGTACTGTGTGTTTGGAGAGGGATGAGAAGCAGGCAGATGCTGGATATAGTCTGAAGGAAGTGAGCATCTCACGATGCCATGATGGTTTAATTGCAGTGTGAAGTGGGAAAGCAGGACGGCGACCCTGCTGTGGCCTGGGCAAGTTGATAACTGACTCTAGTCCTCATCAAAATGTACTGTGCTGGGAAGCAGAGGTGAGTGGCTACCCTAAGATCCACCCCCCTTGGGTGGGGCTGGCAGGTATAGATACTCAAAGGAAGAGGAGCAGTAGGGCAGGCCAAGGCATCTCATCAGAGAAAGTGTCTTTGGAGCCGCTTGATCTTGGATCTGCAACCCAGAGACCCTGGTAATCTTGATGGGTTGCGCAGGATGGAGTGGAAGGGAGACCTTGGTACAGAGGTGGGCATGTGGGATGTGGGTATGACAGACAAGCCCATCTAGAGTGCTGAGAAGAGAACAGGAAATGGGGGCAGAAGCCGGCCAAGAAGCCACCATGCACGTCAGGCTGATTTAGAAGACCTTAGCTCTTAGAACCGGGCTCCTGACTGCCCTGGAGGCCAGCATGGCTCACAGCCAAAGGCACCTGGCCTAGGACAGGCGTTCATTTGCATTGTTGGCCTCATTAAAGCTGGCATATCCTACCATGAGGCTGCCTCAGATCATGAGACAACCCCCTGCCTAAAAATAACACTACGTGGATCCGACCCAGCACTTTGCCTGCTAATTACTTCCTCCATACCCTTGAATGAGGACTTCCTCTTGAGGTGAGGAAGGCAGCGGTCCTGAGTCATGTGCTGGATTTACTAAGGCAGGCTCCTCACATGCTTGTGGCTCCTTAGCCTCCAGGCAGTCCTGCCTTTTTCTATGTGTCTGTTTGTCTGTCTGTCTGTCTGTTGGGAACCTCTCCTTACATAGGAACTAGAAGGTACCCGAACAATGAGGAGCAGAGGGTTTCAGGAGGCACCTGGGGTCTGAGCTGGAGCCATGAAGCTTCCCTGGGGAGAGGGATGGATAGAGTCACCTCGTGGCAAGAAGAGGACTTGAAGCCTCTCACCTAGTCTGCCCCCATTCCCACCAAAGATCACTTTCTAAAGAGGCCAATGGTCTGCATGGCAGCAGGTTTCGGTTTGTTTTCTTAAGAGTTATTTATTTATTTGAATGTTTTTTTCTATTGAAAAAAATTTCCATGCCTCCCCACTTTCCATTTCCCTCCCCCTTCCCCAACTCATCTCCTCCTCCCCCCACTCCTTTCCCCCTCCCTCTCCAGTCCAAAGAGCAGTCTGGGTTTCCTGCCCTGTGGGAAGTCCAAGGTCCTCCCCCCTCCGTCCATGTCTAGGAAGGTGAGCATCCAAATAGGCTAGGCTCCCACAATGCCAGTTCATGCAGTAGGATCAAAACCCAGTGCCATTGTCCTTGGCTTCTCATCAGCCCTCATTGTCTGCCATGTTCAGAGAGTCCGGTTTTATCCCATGCTTTTTCAGTCCCAGTCCAGCTGGCCTTGGTGAGCTCCCAATAGATCAGCCCCACTGTCTCAGTGGGTGGGAGCACCCCTCACGGTCCTGACTTCCTTGCTCATGTTTTTTTGTTTTGTTTTGTTTTTGTTTTTTGCTGGAAAGGTATTGGATCCCTTAGACCGGAGCTACAAATGGTTGTCAACCATCATGCGGATGCTGGGAATCAAACTTGGGTCCTCTGCAAGAGCATCCAATGCTCTTAACTGCTGAGGCATCTCTCCTGCCCCTTGGCTTCTGTTTTTAGAAAATTATACATTTGGCTGCTCTCTCAGTTTCTTTAAAACAAATGATTCTCTCTCCACTTTTCTTCAGTCCTGGGATTTGAACCCAGGACCACATATGAACTGAGTAATAAAAACAAAGCACCTCAAAGGAAGCTTATGTA
>NW_026068020.1:3332011-3340589 GCF_014885135.2 Alexandromys fortis
TCTTCCTTCTTCCTTCCCTCCCTCCCTCCCTCCCTCCCTCCCTCCCTCCCTCCCTCCCTCCCTTCCTTCCTTCCTTCCTTCCTTCCTTCCTTCCTTCCTTCCTTTCGGCAGGATCTTATGTAGCCCAGGACAGCCTCAAATTCATTACATACCTGAAGTTGGCTGATAATCCTGTCTTCTCTTCCCACATGCTGGGATTACAGGCATGCATCTCATGCGTGCCTAGTTGTTATATTATTTGACTTCTGAGATCAAAAGTTGTGGCTCAGTTAGATATGGTAGCACAAGCCTGTAATCCAAGCACTTAAGAACAACAAGAGTTTGAGGTCATCCTTAGCTACATAGTGAGTTTGGGGCCTCCCTGGCCTATAAAAGAAGAAAAGTTGCTTCTTGAACCATGTCCTCTGAAACCACAAGTGGAAACTCCTACTCTGTACGTGTTGATGTGACCTTATCTGGAACAAGATCTCTGAAGGTGTGATCAAGTGAAGGCAAAGTCATCCTGTTTCAGGATGACCAAGAAGTAGGTGCTTACGGAGGAACGGAGAGATTTGGAGAGAGGCACAGAGAAAGCCACTCGCCAGAGGAGGCCACAAGACAACAGGGACCAAGGGAGGGATATGGTGTTGGGGAGTGCTTTCTGATGGGTCAGCAGCTGAAAGATCCTGAGAGCTGGAGCGTGGTCAGAGCCCTATCTAAGCTGCCCCTGAACACAATAAAGGGGGCATTCTTGTTTCAAGGATGACTCGTGTCTCTCTCTGTGTCTATGTGTCTTTGTGTGTTTAAATCTCCAGGCTTTTGCCCGAGACTCGCGAACTGTCTTGTAGTGCAGGCGCTACACTACAGGCCTAGGACCGTAGTACACGTAGTAGTATGGAAGTTACAGTATAGAAGGATCCTTCCTCAGAACCTTCACGAAGCGTGCTCTGTAGAAATGTTGATTTTAAACTTGAAATCAACAGATCTTTGAAAGCATAGATCTCGCTTGCTCTTAGTGTGGCGTTTCATGGTCAGGCCCAGGAAGCTCATTAGCAAGCAAGAAGCGACGAGCAGGAGGATGCTGCCTGTCTGTGCCTGAGATGGGCAAGTTTGCCCATCACCCAGACTTCTAAATCTGGATCAGATCACAGCAGGACTGGGATGACACACACTCCCTGATGCTATTTTCCCCTAACATGTAACTAGAATCGACATGCCTAAAAGCTGAAGGGACATCATGTCCCCTGGAGCCTGCAGAGGAAACCGTGAGAGTGGGAATTCCTACTGAAAGCCTTACAGTGGCACCTGGATTCCCATGCCATCCCTGCCCCTTGCATGGCACATGCTGTGCTGCAGCTGAGCAACCACCAGGATTGCTACGGAAGCTGCTGCAGCTCCTTATCATCGCCTGAGCTACAGAACTATCCCACACCATGCCACATACAGGCGTTTGATTCTGCAATGTCTCATGAAACATGCAATGAGTTTGGGGGCTCAGTTTCTGGTCTAGTTTCCGTTGCTGTGGTAAAGCAGTTTGACTCAGAGAAACATTGGAGGAAAGGGTTTGTTTCACCTCACAGGTTATACAGTCCTCATCAAAGGACTAGAGGCACCTCTACTTGTTGCCCACAGCCTTGTCTATGACTGAGGAACTCACTCAGGAACCAGGGAGAAATGCTGACTGCTAGCTGGCTCAAACAGGTTCAAGCCCAGCTAGCTCCCTTATACAGCCCAGGACCACATGAATAGAGCATGGTGCCTCCCACAGTGGACTGTGGCCCCTTTCATCAATTAGCTGTACAGACAATCCCACCTAGACATGTGCCTTGGCTGATCTAATTTGGGAAATCCCTCATTCGAGACACCATTCACAGATGGCTGTAGGTCGTGTCAAGCTGACGATTAAAGCTAACCAGGAGAGCCACCTTTTCCACCATGCAGCTACCTTGCCGAGTGCACGCTGCCCACCGCATCTGGACCTCATGATCATATCTGAGTAGGGTTGGCTCATAACTGGCACTACTGCTGACTTTCCCATTCACTCAGTCCCAGACAGGAAGCATTGGGTCTCCCTTTCCACTTCCCTTACCAGCACACTCTTGTTATTGTAAACAATGTCACAGAAAATAAGGAAAGCAATTTAAATAAGTTTGTCTTATGTCTTTCAAACCAGCAGAACATCAGTCCCCTGAATATCCATCCAAACCACCCGTGGCCATGGAGTGAGTCATCTTCTACCTTCTCGCCCTCTGTGCCCTACTGGATTTCCTGGCTTTCAACAGACCACCCTGGTTGAAGGTAAAGTGAAAGGGGTCAATTGTTCATCTGAGTCTGAGCACGATGCTCCCACAGCTGACTGGATCACCTTGCTGGGCGGTCTCTTTCCCACCTGTACTTTGGTTCAGTGAGAGTCACGTGAATGGTGTTCGAGGGGACTCCGTTGGGGTTCCCCTCACCGTGTGTCTGTAGAGAAGGCACGCATGTGATAACACCATGGTCGGGGAAAGTAAGCTCATTAAGTAAATCCTCCTGCAGGCACAGGACTTAAAACAACAAAACTTCCCATTGTGCCTCTGTTTATGATATGTCTGTGGCTGCAAAACTCACAAGACCAAACTCGCGCAACTCTCAGTGTCTAAGAAGACGGCAAGAAGAGGAGGGAGACACATTCTTCAGAGCCAAGGGAGCTTTGGATCTTCAGCGTGTGGTTTGTAGCTCTGGAGGGGCTTCACAAAGAGCCAATCCTGAACACAAAATGCAAGTTGGATGTAAAATGCACTCTGCCCTTGCATCTACCTATCGTTAGACTTCCATTTGTTGATTATGGAACGATTTTGACAGTCCAGGTGTTCTAGCTTGCCGTTAGGCTAAGTGTTCTACGTGATTTCTTCATCCACAGACAGGGTTTCTCTGTGTAGTCCTGGCTGTCCTAGAACTCACTCTCTAGGCCAGGTTGGCTTTGAACTCAGAGATCTGGTTGCAGAGAATATAATTCAACAGGTGGAGTGTGCCCTGGTGAGCATGGGGCAGAGGTTCATTACATTGTGGGGACCTTGAAAGCAATCTGGAATCAGGGGTGTGTATATCTTTAAAGATCCCTCCAGTAACTTACTTCTGCCAGCTGATCCTCTTTTCTTAAAGCCTTTGAAGTCTTAAACTGTACCCCAAACTAAAATTTCACAACACAAGCCTATAGAGAAACACACTTCAGATTCAAACCCTGATGTTTCAGCCCCTGACTCCCAAAGGTTCACGGCCATCCCGTAATGAAAAATGTATTTGGGCCAACTATGAAAGTCCCCATAGTCTGAAGAATCCCCCAAACTGTTTGCAAAGCCCACAGTCTCTTCTGAGAGGCAACACAGTCGTCTATCTGTAAAATGGAATAAAACAATCACAGACTCTCAATACGCAGTAGCGCCAAAGAAGTCATCCTCGTTCTGAAAGATGGAGACAGACAAGAGCAAGGAAAGACTGTTTCGAAGCAAAACTGAAACCCAGCCGGGGAAAACCAAATGTGCAGCTCTGCAGCTCTGTGTCCGTCATTCAGGGAATGTGATGCCAGCTTCTAGGCTCCACGAGGATTGGCTATCTCTGCCTCCAGAGCGCAACCATTTATAGCATTTATAGCACAAGTGCCCTCTCTCTTGGGCCTGCTCCACTCAGTTTTGGTTTTTGTCTGTAGCTTTCCTCAACAGATAGTCTACATTCCTGGAAGCTCCAGCATTCTGTGGTCACAATTACTCCTCAGGCTTCCTCCTCACAGCTTCGTAGCCCTCTGGGCCTTCCTTCAGGGATTTCTGCCCTGTTATACACTGCCTGGTCTTGTAGAACTTTCTTTGGGATGTTGGTGCAAGCTATTCAAGCCACCTTCCTTTAGTCCGGTGCAAATGGGCTGCTTATTTTTAATGACACCGATACCTTTAACAATTACAACACTTGGTTTCCATTGACTTTGTCCATAACTCTAACACACTCACGTTTCCAAATTCTGTGTTTTCTGCTGTATTACTTGACGCTCTCAAGTATCCTATAAAAATGACAAAAAGCAGTCAGTATCGAAGATGCCACTTACTACCTCAATGCTATGCTGTCTTGAAAACTCTTTTGCAAATCAGTTATCGCATTACTTTTGGATTCGGCCTCACTTAAATTCTCAGGACACAGGCAAAACATCGCTAGGGCCATTGCCAGAACTTAGCACAAATGGGCTCCAGTTTGACTGTTGAGAGAGTTCTCATTTACTTTTAGAATTCTGTCCATGTTTTCTATCAGCATTCTGGTCTTGCAAACCCTCACCAAGATTTTTGCTTTCAGGGTCTTCTTTATCTTACACTGTCAAACTCTCTCATGGTCCCTCTGCAGGCAAACTCCAAAGGGCCAAGAACCACTTGGCCACTGTGGTGGTATGAAAGAAAATGGTCCCCAAAGGGAGTGTCACTTTTAGGAGGTGTAGCCTTACTGGAGGAAGTGTGTCACTGTGGGGGCGGATTTGAGTCTCTTTTGCTCAAGCTTCCCTCAGTGTTGTTTCTGAGTCGAGACATAGGATTCTCAGCTCCAGAATCATATCTGCCTGCACACCGCCATGCTCCCCTTCATGATGATAATGGACTGAACCTCTGAAACTGTAAGCCACCCCAATGTTTTTATTTATAAGAGTTGTTGTAATCATGGTTGAAAAGTTTCTGCACCCCATAAGCCTCTTTGCCAATGCAATAATCCAAATCAGACCAAATCAAACTGAAAGAGAAAACGCCTAACTTTAATGGATACAAGCACTCCCAGATGGCTTTCCAGTCCCCCAGAGAGGATATGGAAAAGGAAGACAGAAAAACAACGTGTTTGTGTTGGGGGGGGGGAGGCAGTTTAAATACCCTGTGGGAGTGGTCTTTAGTGTCTCTGGGGAGGGGTCATAATTTGGTGGGTTTTCTCAGGGGCAGAGTCTAGACTGAGGCAACTTCCAGGGGAGGGGGCTTAGGGTGAAACTTCTACCTGAACATTCTAGACTCTTTGGATATAAGGATTCCAGGGGCTGGGATGTGGCTTCCATCAAAACATTTCAGACTCTTTGGATATCTGGATACCAGGAGCTGAGGTGAAGTTTCCATCCAAACAATGGCATCTCTTCACAGCAATAAAACCCCCTAAGATGGCCAGACTTACTCATAGTGTCCACTCTACTTCACTAATACGTTTTCTCTCAGTTATTTTCTTATTGCTGTGACCCAGAGCCTGATGAAAACAATAGAGAAAACAGGAGAAGTTTCTTTTGGCTCATGGTTTCAGAGTTCCTCCTGGTGGTGGAGACATGACAGAATTCATGGCGGTCACAATGTGTGATGGTGACGCTACATAAAAAAAATAAAGTAGGCTAGAACAAGGGTAAGTATAACAATGATCTGCTCTGTGTGGGCTACTTCTGCCAACGGAGCCCTATGGTCTACAAATAACAACAAGTTGTGAGCCTATGAGGGAAAGTTCAAGTTTAGAACACAATGATTCTGCAAGATGTGAGTCCCTGGCTATCCTAGGCCTTTAAAGAATGCTGCTGCTGACTCTCATGGTCTCCTTCCTTGACAACACCCTCCAGGGGCCAGTGTGGGCAAAGCCCCGTGTTATGGTAGTCGAATCTGTGTTATGGTAGCTGAATCTGTGATATGTGTGTGAAGTGAGACAAAATGGAAACTGACGAGGAAGATTATCTGAGTGTAGCCACAGGGAAAGGAGTGGGGAACGGCTGGTGCGGAAATGCCTCCTGTGCAAACATAAGGATTTGAGCTTGGATCCTCAACGCCCACATGGAAAAGCATGTGTGGTGTGCTTTCCTGGAATCCTCGTGACTAGGAGGCAGAAACAAGAGGATCCTAGGGATTCCTAGCCAACCAGTCTAGCTGTCATATTCACGTTCCCTATCTCATGATTCTGCCAACAAGAAAGGCCATTACCAGAGGTGAAAATTTGACCTGGGGCCAGACCTATGGGCCAAATGACACCAACCTCTCCACCCATGGCATCTAGATAATGAACTTGTGTCCCTGGCTCATCTTTAAGCAGGGCTTGGGATCTGTAGGTGCCTCCTGGATAATCTGTGTGGAATCTTCCAGGTGAAGGTCAGGGAGAAGGCAGAGGCAGAGAGGTGAGTCTACCACTTCCCAAGTGTTCCTGTCACATGGTGGTTGTTCAGAGACTGGTCCAGGGAGTGAGGCTGTGCAGAATTGGAGTGATTTGTTATTTTCTAGAAGTGATGGTGTCCCTGCTGGCCTCTCTAGATGTGCTTGCATTCTGTTTCCATGAGTAGAAAGTGTGGAAGAGCTTCCAACATCCCAGGCAAAATCCACCCTGCAAATATTCTGAATTTTTGTCTGACTTGATAAAAGACTGATGTGTTTTTTTAAATCACTTTCTTTCCCACTTGCTGATATTTTTATTCGTTTTACTATTAATCCTAACTGACAGGTTCCTTTCTTTGAGGTTTCCTTTTACAGCATCAGTAATTGGCAGCTGATTGCCATGAAAACCCATCCGTTGCCAAGACATCAATGGGCACTATGGGGTGCTTTTCCTGTTGCACCCATAGCTCTGAGTAGCCATCAGAGGTGCAAATTTAGACGGGTAGGGTGCAGTGGCCGCTTGTCGAGCAGGGTGGTGCAGTGGGTGCTTAAAATATTTCACATCTTTTATCATCAGCTTGAGGAAGCATGCTAGGATTCAAGCCAAAAGGAAATGCAAAATGAGTTCCCAGCACAACATGTATCCCTCTATGTATACTATGCTGTGATTAAACACGGCTTATTTACACCACACAGAGACTGATTTCAGTCAATGAGATTGTTGAAGTCTTTCTCAAGGACGAGATACTCAATCTGCATTTCCAGCTTCAGTCTGCTTCCGCCATCTGGGGTCTCCTTCCGGAAACTGTAGCGCCCAGGGCATCCTTTATTTCTCATCCTCTTACTGCTCTTCCCTGTAGGTCCAGAAATGGAGCACATCTCACCAGTCCATACCAATGGCCCTGTTAGCCATTGTTCTGTTTATTTTTTAATTTTTATTTATTTATGATGTATACAATATTCTGTCTGTGTGTAGGCCAGAAGAGGGCACCAGACCTCATTACAGATGGCTGTGAGCCACCATGTGGGTGCCGGGAATTGAACTTAGGACCTTTGGAAGAGCAGGCAATGCTCTTAACCTCTAAGCTATCTCTCCAGCCCCCTCTTTTTTTTTCTGCATCCATGAGCATCCTTTCCCCACCCCTGGCACCTGTCTCCTCTTCTCCCCTCATCTTTCCTTACCACAGTAGAGAAATGATAAAGGAATATGGGTGTCTTTGAGAATGATGGAGTCTTTTTCAGGGGCCTAAGTTCCCCTATCCAACCTTAATGGTCATCAAAGCCACCCGAATCAGTGGATTTTGGCCTCTTATTTCAAAATTTTGAAGAAGAAATTTCATGACCATGGAAAGTGAGTTTTAGAGAGGAGTTATTATAGACTCACAGGGTGGAGTTTAAGAGGGAAGGAGAAAGAGAGAGTGTGCTAGGCTGTCCATAGACCCCCTGAACATCAGGAGGGTCCCAGCAGATAGGGTAACATTGAATTGTTAGTCTGGGGACCTCTTAAAAAGAGTTAGGACAGAAAGTGGGGAGAGGGGTGAACTGGTTTTTCCTCTCAGTTTTAGTCATGTAGGTGCCATAGTCTCTCAGCAGAGGTGCTCATTTAGGGGGAAACAAAGAGCATGGGGGCACTTTAGAGATTCCTGGCTTCCAGCAAGGACCTTGTTGAACATGTTGCTTTGGGGTCCCTGACATGCCAGATCAGGCTTATCTCCTGTTCTTATCAAAAAGATCATCAAATCTAGATGACTTGGATATTCCTCTGCTCAAAACCACTGCTACAAGGATGGTCTCCCTCTAGATTAAAACAGAAGTCCAGCTCTCACCATTGTGCCCAAGCACAAGCATGGATCTCCTATCCTGTATGGTCTCCTGGTCCTGGTCAGCTGTCATTCTCTCATTTCCCAGCACCCTGGTACCTCCCTGTCCCCTGACAGGGCTGGGTGCTGTCATTCAGAGTCTCTGTATCTGCTTCTCCCCCTACCTGCAAGGCGCATTCCCAGGTGTCCACAGGCTCAGCTAGCTGTCACTCAGAAGCACATTTTTAAAAAAATGAATTTGTGAGCAGACGGCGCAGGCGGACGCTGGGGACCAGTGCGGCAGAAGACAACGCAGGCCACAGGCAGCGGGGACCAGCGCGCAACACCGAGAGCAGATAGCCCCACTACAAATAAATCAAAGAGGTAGGCCTTTGGTTGGCGAGGTCCCTGGTCCTGTTCCTGAAGACCCTTCTGAGGGGTGAGAGGGATCATAGCCCCAGCAGGAGCCAGGAAACAGAGCGAGTGCATTTTGTAAGAGGAGCCCTGGCCAGCAGGGAAACCTGAACCGGTTTTAAAAGACCCACTAGATAGCATCGAGAGGAGGAGATGGGCAGGCATCAAGGCAAAAATTCACCCAATAATATAAAAAAAAATGAAAACGCCAGAACCCAATGATCTTACAACAGAAGGACTTGAACACCCTAACACAGAAGAAGTGGAAAAAATTGA